>NW_018397270.1:830792-875081 GCF_002168275.2 Theobroma umbraticum
GAAACAATATTGGGTGATAAAGTGACCGAATGAGGGAATGACAAGTGGACTTAAAGGAGATGAAATGAAAGGAAAGGATATGTTGCCATTTCCTTGGGCAATCCGCCCATAACAAAGAAAAATGGAATGGAGACTCATTTTTTCCTTGTTTTGTCCACCACCCAAGAGGAAGAGAGAAAAGAGAAGAAAAGAAACATGCAAGGAGAAGCTCGGCTTTTAGAAAAAAAATGTGAAGAAAACAAATGAGTTTCCATGAAAGATCCACCATTGGAAGGGAAATGGAAAGGAGAGGACTTGTGAAGCTTCCACCCAAGACAAGAAAGGTATAAAGATGGTCATTTTCGTTTGAAATGCATGCTTTGTAAATCAATGGTAATGTGGGATTTTGTTTATGGTAGCAATGGATCTACAAAGATTCAAAGAATCTAAGGCATGCATGTAGATAGATCTTGGAAGGCATTATGATTTTGGAGCTAAATAAGAAATGGGTAAGTGTTTTAATCTTGAAATCACAAGTAGAAAGGAAAAATGAGATGTGTATTAATTGTTTATATTTGTGGCAACAAGGGTGACCATGGATGTGAGGAAATTGTGAGCTATGTGTGCGGAACTCAAGCTAAAACCAAAAGGTAAACATGCAATGTAATTACATTGTGTTGTGTTGGATTGGGTTGGTTGAAAGTATACGGATTGTAAGTTAAATGTTTGTGAATAATGTTGATGAAAGCTATGAAACTAGGTTAAGGATTCATTGATTGATGTGCTGCCCATAATCAAGTATAATTAATTGTGTTGAGCTTGAATGGTTGGAGGAAATTGTGTAAGTGAAGAAGATTTGTCGTGGTAGCGTGTTGGATGAGACAATAGGTGATCGGCAAGTAGAATTAGCTAGATACGTATCCAAGTCAATAACGACGAAGTATCCCACTATTGTATGGTGAGTAGGGGATGTCCATTTTAGAATCTCCTTAATTATATATATATATATATATACGTGTTGGTTTGTTTTAAGCGCAAAATTATGGAAAGTATGAGCTGGTAGAAATGCTAGGAGATTGTGAATTAAGGTGTTTTGACTATATATATGTATAACTTATATACATAAAGGATTTAAATCAAGAAACAAGCCTTTCAACATGGTTTATGCCAAAACGTGCCTTACTATTTGTGTGATGTGCATTCATGAACTAAATCACAAATTCACCATGTTGATTTGATAATAAAATCTCACGCAAAGGTTTATAATGTAAAGTCTTACAAAAAAGGGAGTTTTATCATGTTACTATAATCATACTTTAAAAATGGTTTGGAAATAAGCTTTTGAGAACCCAACTTGATTTTTAAATGGTTTTATGAGTAGGCCGACTGTCACTTTGGTTAAGTATGACCCTTGTGAATAAGTGAGCTCTAGCTAGAAAACCTTTGGGTCACCGACAAGCTATTAAACATGGCTAAGGCCATGGTCTGTAATATACGTGGCAAGGCCACAGGTTGTTATATGTGGCTAGGCCACAAGTGATATTTGTGGTTGCAGCTGCTTGATTCTCCGATGTCGACCAACATCGTCGAGACTACCATGGCATATGGGTATCCGGTGGAGCGGTGCTCCCGGATTGTTATTACATGGAAGTGGGTCCACGAGTTGATATTTACGATTACCTACTCAAGAGTGATATCTCTTTGGGTTTTCGAACTTGACTTTTTTTGCATGGTGAGAAATACTAGTTTTTCTGCAGCTCCTCTGTTTGATTAAAAGCTTTCAGTGCCTTATATATTGATCATGAATTAATGGCGTTGTGTTTAATACCTCGGTGATGAGATGATTTATGAGCTTGTGTAAAAGCTTTGACAATATTTGATTTTCACAGGAGCATGCATGATTATACTAAATTGATTTTAGTAAAGATGTTAATTGATGTTAATGGTAGAGATCTTTTACTTACATTGGTTTACTATATTACTTAAAATGATTATTTTACGTCTCAACTTCCAGGTTAAATGTAAGGCACAAATATACTATTTGATTATAAGTGGTTTATATATATTCATATATTTTAATATTCAAAACTTCTGCTCCTGGCTTATTGCCCATCTACGCTTTACTCACAAGGTCGATGATCACTGAGTCTGTGAGACTTTCCCCTTATTTCTCTTTTGTAGATAATGATCAGCCTAGCGTGCAATCATCGATGCTTATGGTCCACTACGGATAGGTAAGCCATCTCATAGCACTTTATTCTGAGTCACTTCGTTGCTAGAGGTCGAGTCATTCATAGCTTGAAGTATTTCTAAATAGCATCAATGTAAATATGCGGTTAGATACTACAAACTCTAATGTAATCTTACAATTATAGTGAATAAAGAATAAGTTGGTTTATTATGTTTTATATACAATTCTCATTACAAAGAGGTATATGGTTCAAGCAATTTCATGGATTAATGGCATAATGTCTAAAGTTTCAAAGAAGGCTTGTTCGAGATTTAGCAAGTTCACTCATAAGTCTCGGATGTCAGTAACGATCGGGGTAAGAGGTCGTTACAATAATAAGTACACATTAACCATTTAGTCAATGTATCGATTAAAATCGTAAAATATCTAAATGGTTCATATGATGGAAATATGATCCACATATAACCCTAAATATGTTTAAAAAATATAAAAAATTCAATCCCAACTTTAATTGGTGATAGTGTTATAATTTATTTACCTTGAGAGCAAGCAGCACATGAGTATTTTATTAAATTGAAAAATCTTCTAGTTTTTTAATGAATGATCATATTAAATTTCAATAATTTTGTACATCATTATTGATCTAGCATGGTCTAATCAATGATACCAAATATTAAAATCATTAGTAAACTTCTGGTTTACTATAGGTTTCAATTATTTTAATATTTACGTAGTTTAATCTAAAGAACAAATCGAATAATTTTTTTTTCAACATACGCTTCCTACTTGAGATAATAAATGTAATATAGAGGTATTAAGTGTTTCTTTCATTCGTTGTCTCAACATGATATCTATATAGACAAATATTTTTAAAACTTAATAACTTCTTTGATATTTAATAAAAATAATACATCTTCTATTATATATTTTATTCCCCAAGGTAGTAAAATATTAGCTCTTTCAGAGCCTTAAATTAACCTTGTACTACCAAATATTGTATTGACATTGGTTTTTTCGTTGTTAAGCTGGAACAATATTTCTTGTCTTTAAATATAGTGTGCATTGCAACAATGTCTGCTAGACATATTTTTTTCAATAAAATAAGATATATACAATAAGAAATTTTTAAGTTAACATGAAAAAATATTAAATATATAATTAAAATACATAATAAGAACATGTCATTTAAATATAACAAGAACATATTAAAGCATCTTCGTAATATAGTTATACTAAGATATACCAATTACTATTAAATTCATTCTCGGATATTTCCATTACCAATCAAAAAATCAACTCTTTTTTCAAGACAAGAAAATCAACAATGGATATTTTTATTTCCAATCATATAATCAATTCTTCTTTTAGGGTGGACAAATATCTTGATGTGCTATATCAACTCTGCCAAGGTTAAAATCATCACGTTTGATAAAATTCAAAACGTACAACAAATACGTGACCAATGATCTTTCATGACACATCAATGACAATACATTTTTCTATATTTCTTTTATTCTTTTTATTTTTATCTTTTCATTATTCATCCATTTCTGGGTGGTTGAAAGTATTCATCCACTTTTGGTAAATTATAAGTATCCATCCACTTTTGGTGAGTGATCCACTTATGATTAGTTATCCACTTTTGGTGGATTGTCCATTTTTTAGTGAGTTAATGGGTTAAGACATCTATCCATTTTTTATGGTAAAATTATTATTAGATTTTGATGGTAAAATTATCTATCCACTTCTTGTGGTAAAATTATTCTTAGAATAATGATAGTGTAAATTATTATGGTAATTACAATTATTAAATGATGTTGCATTCACTTCAAGAAATGGATGAATTTATAATTTTTATTAACAGCTCATTTTGCCACATTCACTTCAGGGAATGGATATTATAATTTTTCATTAATAGCAATGGAGAAAATATAATATATATATATATATATATATATATATATACTATACGATAGCAAAATTCATGTTAAGGTTGTTTTTTAGAGAATGAAAATAATAAAAAATTATCAAATAACTTACTTGATTTTTTAAATCAGAAATTAAAAAAAAACAACCTTTTTGAGAATATGAAAACAAAATAATACTAACACTTATCTGATTTTCTAAAACCAAAAATCGAAACCCAATTATTGAAATTCTGTTAAAGTTTGAAGATGATGAAAACAAAATCCAAATTTGAGAGATCAGAAGATCGTGCTAATAAGGCGTTATGAAAATATAACTTAAAAGAACAATAGAGATAACTTCAAAGAACAATTAAAGAGAAAAAAGAAAGTATTTAAAGAAAAAAAAGAGATCTTATTAAAGTGTGTATTTGCAAATGATTTGAGGAGATCTATTTATAAGCAAATAATCTCTAGAATTTATAAAATGAAGATAACACTTAAAGATTAAATAGATTAAATACTAATCCAATCTAATTTATATCAAATTTAAATAAAAATAATATAAATAGATATTCGTAAAAATATTCATAACAAAATTAATATTTTAAATTTAAAAATTAATTAAAATTATTAATATTTTACTCAAAATAATATTTAAATTATAAATAAAATATTAATATTTTAAAATTTTAATAATTAAATTATAAATAAAATATTGATTTTTAATTTATTAATATTTCAAATAAATTATAAATAGTTAATATTTAAAAATAAAAATAAATAATTATATATTATAATGAAAGGTATTGTTATTTTTTTATCACCTATTCTTTTGTTATTTCAAAATTATTTTTACCAATCAAACATTGTAATAAAAAATAAAAATAATTCTTACCTTATTTCATTATATCAATCAAACTATATAATAAGATTTTCATTCTATTCATATCTTATTCTATTCCATTTCAATTTATACCACGAACCAAAATTTTGTAGATGATTTCTAATAATTTTTTAGTGCTAGTTGTGTCCTTCAAGTTGCAACCCAAGTCCCATATTTATAGAAAATTGAATTAAACCTAATTTGTGTAAGATTTTGCATAACTTTAAAGTTAATTGAAAATTTTCCTTGAACTTAAAAGAAAAAAAGGAACTGCAAAATTTCCTTAGACTAATTGAACTATTAATTAAATTCTTGAAGTTCTTAACTTTTTTTAATTAAGGCCAACTTCTTTCAATTGAATCCAACTTAATTAACCAGTTTTTACATTCTCAAAGATATAATGTTATGATGTAATAAAGTTCTCATTATAATAACTCCTTATAATACTTTTTACAAAACATATAACATTTCATGGACTGTATTTCAAGTAATCGATATTTATAAATCTTTTGAAAATAAAAAAAAATATCTTTTATAAATAATAAATACTTAATACAAAATATATCTATATACAACACATACAATTACCCTACCTAGTGAAAGAGGAAGCTTTCATATGGTTTAGCCATTTACGGCTTTATTAAATTAGATTCTCCAGTCCGAAGGGCAATAAAATACACAAAAACCACATTAAATCCATTACACGAAACTAGAAAAACTTGGTCAAGACCTTTTTTTACGTGTAGATATCAAAATCTGCTACAAGGACGATGCTAGTATAGCTCACCGCTGACCTTCTCTCCAGGGGAGCTCCTGACATGCCTAGGTTTTGTTCCTTTGTTGTTATATTTGTTGGTTTCCGGTCCTGATAGGATGGAATTGAACACTTTTATTTTGTTAATAATATAAATATACTCTAAAGAAAAAAAACAATTGTTATGCTTGTTTGGAAATTACTAGGTCTTAGTTTCCTCTTCATAGGTAGATAATTCAGAATTTAAATCCCATCTTTTGAAAATAATACATATATACATATATATAAATTCTTAAAATATTTAAAAAATTTAAATAAATATTTTATTTTTCTATTACGTTCAATTAAATCTATAAATTTTTATTTTAAATCAAATAAACTTTTAAAATTAATCATTAACTAATTATCATTAATTAACATATTATTTGTTATTTTATTATCATGTTAACATGACATTAATGTGAAAATAAAAAAACCACCTGATTGTGTCATTACACCATATCATTATAATCACAATATACGCAACAATTAACATTTTTATTAATATTAATTAATCAACCATTAAATCATCATAATCATATGTAACATAAAATAACTATTTAGCAGTCTCATTAATATTAATTAATCAACCATTAGATATGATATCTTATTTGATTAAAAATAAAAATATAAAAATTTAATTAAACATAATAAATTAATAAAAATTTATTTAAAATTTTCTCGATCATTGAAAATTTTTTTTAAATATTATGTCAAAAAAATATAAACCTGTTGAAACAAACTAAAAGAGCATTTTATAGCATGTCGGCAATATTTTTAACAGAAAAAACCATGAAGGGTCTGAGCAGTTATTTCTAATGCTTATATTGTTGGCCTCTCATGTCTTATTCAGCCATAAAAAAAGGTCAAAGCGATTGAAAAAATGCCACATTCCAGCATAAACTTTACATTCACTTTTTTATCATTGAGCTCACCTGGCTTGACTGGAAAACATAAATACATAAATATATATATATATATATATGTAAGAATATTTAAAGAAACAAATGACATCCAGAAAGCCAATGTATTGAGTTTTCTAAATTACCTTCTACATCTGTTTTCAATTTTCTTTGATTTCCCACACTCGCCAAACAATAAAAATCGTCCACTTCTTCGTTTTCGAACAGGGGTTCCCTTTACCTGTTTTTTTTTTTTTTCAGAAAAAAGAAAAACAAAGGTTATGTTGCATATGCTTGAAAGCAATTCCAGTTACCTTGATATGTTGAGAGAAAGAGAGGGGAGAGGGGCTGTAGCAACTGCCTACCGTTGCCCTTCTATGAGGCTTGGTGTTGTTCCAGCAGAAAAGCCCACTGCATCCTCCATTTCCTGACCCCGAATCATATCCACTAAAGAAAGACCGGGAATGAGCACATGAAGTTCACAACCGTAAGAAAAGGCAATAAATTACTCAAACAACTGCTAAAACAGCATTGCTACACAATACTGTGATTGGAAACAAACATAAAACAAATAACCAATTCTTGCTAGTACTGAGCGAATGGTAAAAGGATCTGAGTAAAACACAAAATCAAACCACTGACTTGCAAGATCATTCCTAGCTAGTTAAGCAGATGAGAAAATACAATGATAGAACAATTAATAAGCTAAAAATGTTTGATCCATTAACTTCTATACTGAAAAGGTAACCTTCGGATCAATTTAAACCAGAAATTAAAGATTTAACAGAAAACTTTCATTCCACAATTCTCTGAGAAATCAACCAGAAATTATGATGTAACTATATTGATAACTTATGATGGAATAGAGAAACTTTTAGACATGATTATGATTTAAAGAGGGTTCAAACCCTTGTCAATTTGTTTTAACCACGGCCTACTAGTATTAGCTTCTAGTTATGATGAAAAATAATCAATCACCATCATACTGAATAATTTCAAGAACGTTGTTTTCAATATGATGGCTATATGACTTGAAACAATGGTATTACAATTAATGATTGCATTGACCTAACTAATTCAACAATGCCTTTGAATCAAGACCGAGTATTTGACGAGAAGAATTGCTAAATGGTGAAAATATTATGCAAAACCAGTTATGAGATTAGTCAAACTCACGGGTTTTCTTTGCTTAAACTGCTATTGTGCAGCAAGCTGGGAGACATGGGATATTGATCGCCTCTTCTAGCCAACTGGTCCTTTTGAATCACTTGTCCTTGACCATCATTTGTTTTCAAAATTTTAAGCTCATGGTTTAGTTCATCCTCCCATTGCTGAGAGGAGAATGCTGAGGAATTCATTGATCCCAAATTACTTTGACGAAAGACCTCTTGAGGCAGAACCTGATTCTTTTCAGGCTTCACTCGAGTCAATGATCCAGGAGTGCCTTTCTCTACAGCTTGTAACCAGGCAGTTTCTAACCTTTGCTCACGTATAATGGATTCAATTCTCTGCATCGGAATCTCTTGTCTACTCTCTTTTGAGCTGCCAATTTCAGCATTGCCTTCAGCTAATAACCCAGGTGTTTGCACAATGGATTGTGCTGAGCAATTAGAATAATCTTTTACTCCTCTCAGTTTACCTTCCAAATCACTAAAACTTTCCTTGGATACTTTTCGCGACTCCTGATGTAAGTCTAAACTAGAAAAACCATCTCCTACATTTTTAGAAATGAACTTTCTTTCCTTCTCAATTTCAACAGCAGTTTCAGCCTGCTGCAGACTTTCCGGCTTTTCAGCTGGATTTGCATGGTTTAAAGAAACCTCAACATTTGTCAAGAGAATTATTCGAACTTCTACATTACGTCTCATCACTATTTCAATAGAGTTTGTAATACTGCTCAAAAACCTTTCAGCCCTAGACTTGATATCTCCATCCCCAAATGCAAGATACGCAATTAGAACACCTGCTAGCAGAAAAATTGAAAGTGAGAAATAAAGAAAGAGAAATATATAAATGCTCTAGTAAAAACTAAGCTTCTCCAATAATGTACAGCATGTGCAGATCCTCGACTGGATAAAGCAATAAAAGATGAAAAAGAACAGGAAGAAGCACAAATATAGATGGAATGATTAGACTATCTTAGTTAAAACTCTATGTGCATTCAACCTTTAGATCACGTTTCCATTCATAGAAAACTTCAAAGAACAAAATCCCAAGAATTTTTTCCTTAAGGAAACATACACACCCGTGTCCACATGCCAGGGAAAAGGTATAACACATATCAAAATCTTTGAAGCTTTTCTCTTAGAAATTTGACAACATTGGCATAATATGTACATAGCATATGCATATCAAGTACAGATATGGATCCCCACATTGGTGATCTACCAGTTAATCCCTTGGAATTGGACAACAATGCCATTCCAGAGAATCTTTGAATTAAAGCGCCAACATAAATTAGAAATTTTTACCTATAAAGCAGCTAGGCAGCAGTAGTGCTTGGAACACTGGACCCAAGACACCATTTAACTCTATTTAAGAGTCCAAAAACTTCACAAAATTCTTAATCTTCTGAGGCATATCCAATGTTTGTTCCCTTTTAGGATATATGTTTAAAATTTCAAAATGTAGATATACAATTTGATAACATAAGTAAAACATCACTCAAGTCTATTTACTAAAATTTCAAATACAATGGCAAGTTCCAAAAAAAATGTTATTAATAGCATAAAAGAAGACTAGTGAAATGAGTCTGTCATGAAATTTCAACTAAAAGGTTGACAGAACAATAAAAGCTAACATAGGTTTAAGAAGTAGCTGAAGAGTATCTCTCCCAGTAAAAATTGCCATCTGTTAATCTTGCAATAACATATCATGCGTCAAGGACCTTTATGGTCTATCTCACAAGCTAACTACAGAAAGATTGATAAGACCAATTTCATGCGAATTTGTCAATAAAGTTATATTTTGTTTTGCAATTTGCAAAATGATACAAAAATAGTTTAAACTTTATGGGCTTACCTTCAGCTTCCGCGAGAGACAAAAGCTTCCCATGAGCATGTAGCAGCTGTCTCAATGTCTTTGAGTGGCACTTGTCAATACACTTTAACCAGATTTCATCTAATTTTTCTGAATTTCTGCATGTAAGTATCATATTTCCACTCAAATTAGTGTCACATGCAGCAGGCAAGGCACCACCATCCATAATTCGACCTTGTGAAGGTTTAAGATTGGAGTCAGAACCATCAATCCTTGACAATAATTCTCCCTGATGGTTGGAATTCCCACTCGCATATTTGTGCAAGGATGCAGGAGAAGTTGATTTCCGAGGCACATATTGAATTCCTGACTTTTGCTTGTAAGCTGTAGCTTCCCATGAAGTGCTTGATGGGTCATCCTCCGTAGTCTTAGAGCTCTGCCTCCGGCTGCTGCCTGACTGAGTGAGATCTGGTGAAGGCAAGGAACCAAGCTGGAGCAGAGTCGCTGTAAACCATGTTGAACGTTCACTTGAAACCCTTAGTTGTTTCTCAGCTTCTGAAAGAAGCTTCAAAGCATGTTTTAATCTCTCCAGTTCTGCTTCAGTCACTGCAAAGGACATCAAAGATCCATAAGGATATATTGAAAATATTAACGATAAAGTAATAATAATAAATATGTAAAAGGTATTAGGCACTCAGAAAAAAATGCAACATGGGTATCATCTTTCTTTTTTTCTGTTTCAGTGCAAGTGTATCATCTCTTTGACATCCTCACAGCCATTGAATAGTACTGATGAAGTGCATACAGCTATGGATAAAAAATCGTTAGATGCAAGAGACACAAGAAACTAATATTTAGTGCATCTCCATTCTAAAGAGCAATAAATACAAACTAAACATATTCCCATAAACACAGTCCACTACATGGGCCATATTGCACCTGCATATACCATTGATGTCCTTGATCTTGTTTTCCCTCTCATGAAATGAATATCCTCCATTAAATCACATATAGCATCTGTAGATCTCCTTTAAGAGTTCAAACTAGCCTAAACATGTTTTCTTCATTTTGTTATTACTAGACACAATATGTCACTTGTACTGTCTGTTTATGCATATACATCGATTGCATCATTTTCATATCAGTTGCACCCATGCTTTGTCCATTGATCGCTTGTCTTAACATTGTGCAATTAAGTTTTTTCCTTAAATTTCTGAATATTTTGAGGTTACACAACTCCCAATGCACTTCTCTGTTTCATTTATCATGCTTAAATCCTATAGATGACATATCACAATTTCCCCCTATCCTTTGGGATAATTGAACCAAGATATACAAATACTCACTTTGTAATATGATCTCCAATTCAGTCGGACTCTCCTCCCAAATCTACTTGTAGCGGTTTTGCGTTTTAAATACTCTTTTAGACCAGCTAAACCAAAGGCCTTTAGATTCCATTGTTGGAATCTCCATACGCATTAACCCTTGTGCTCATCCCAAATTTCACATCATCAGCAAAATGCATACATTAAGACAGTATCCTAAACTAGTAAGCTCAAACGGAACTTGGGCAAACAAATAAGGTGTTAAATTTCAGTAAATTGCATCATTAATCCTTAACCTTTTCGTAATGTTCCATTTTCATCCATGCCCTTAAAAACTTGATTTTTTCATCCATGAGCTTTTAAATTTGCTCCAAATCCATCCATCCATCAATATGCCACTAGAATTTGGATGCAATATGAATGGAATTTCCCAGATTGCACCTTGGTGGACAAACACATGACCGACTCCATTCAAATTTTAATAAATTTGGAGCAAATTTAAAAGGTCATGGATGAAAAAATCGAATTTTTTGGGTCACGGATGAAAATGAAACATTGCAAAAAGGTCACAAACTAATGATGAAATTTACTCCTCCAAATTTAATCAATGTGGGAGCTTTTTTTATCACCATTTTAAAATTCTCCCTCACATGTAGGGACAGCAAATCTATCATATGGCGACTTCATGTTTAGGGAAAATGGGCAAATTGTGTGACATAAATTTCACACATACACATCACACATCTTTCACAAAGGAGCCAATATATAAGAATAGAGCCTACTATGATACCATGTTAAACGTTAGGACAACATCCACCTTAAATTCAAAGTTGATTCTTGACATAAACATATTGCTATTGGAAAATAATATATTATATTTCATGAGTCCGTGCACATAACTACATCATCAATGTTCTTTATGGTTTGAATATACACAACGCAGACTTTGTTTTCTTCCAAGACCCTTTAGAGGATTTCTCTATGGACTTTATCATAAGCCTTTTCTATACCAATTAACATAACAAGCCAAACTCTTTGTTTTTAATGAAATCAATCGAGCAAAAATTTAGAAAGATAATAACTTTGATGATTGATTTTTATGATTAGGATTTTGCCACTTGTGGCTAGAGATGGCAAAATAAAAACCCCAAATCTAACAAATTCAAGCTGCCTCATCACGGTAAGAGCTTATTTTTTGTTTCAAAAATGGTTCAAATTAGGGGAGGATGAACTTTTCAAAAAACAAAAAAAGAATTAGTGTCAAGGCAGGGAGGGATGTTGTCTAACCTGCTCCGTCCCATGACTACTACCAAAATGCCCTTAATATTTTTACTTTATGTACTTTATAATTACCAAAATGCTCTTAATATATAACTTTAAGAGATACCCAAGGTTTTCTTTAATTTCCATTTGCTAAGTTAGATTTTGTTTCAGATTATAGGTATATTTTAAATTTTCCTTTCAAATTCAATTGAGTAACATCTCTAGCATCTATTAATTTTTCTGTTTCTTTTTGGTTAGTTGTGTTGTTCATTAATTTCTAGTGTTGTATATACATATTTTTTTTTTCAGATTTCTTTTGTTGTTTATTGCTTCAGTAAGTTTTCATTTTTTTTCTCGAGTAATTTGTGTTGTTAGTTGCATAAAAGAAGTATTTGGAAATTATATTCTTAAAACTTTGGTTTTATATTTTTTGGAGATTTGAATTACCTTTCATTAGTTGTGGAACTTTTTGCTTTTAAAACTTTTTATTCTTCCTTTATTTTTCTTCTATAGATTTGAGAAAATGCAAATAGATTAAATATAGATTAAAGGTTACAGTAGGATGGTTTCTTCTGAAAATAATCCCAAGCCTGACCAGCAAGCAAGATGAGGTCAAGTGAAGGCAAACAAGTGGTCAAGTTGAGGGCCAGGCAAAGAAAATTCCACCCCGCCTTATTTCCATGCCTAGCTGGGACCCTACTCCATTGTATAGAGCAATGCAAGATCATTTCAAGAAAACAACATTGCTTGGTTAATGCATTAGTTAAATAATAATAACTAGCATAGCTAAGATAAATTAAAACAACACATTTTAACAAGTTAACAAGTGATTTCATTAGTAGACAAAACGCTCAACTTGAAGCAACCAAATACAAATGTTACATTTAAATTGAACTGAGAACAAAATGGGTTTTGATTGGCAGGAAAGAGTATTAAGAGTTAGGGATTTTCTTTGTTAAGATGTGAATAGAGAATTGAATAGAAACTGAATTAGACAAGGCTCTCCAAGTTTCTGTGGAAGTAAGACATTTGAATACAAATGGGAACCACTCTAAAGCTGAAGAGAAACTAAATTACGTGAGATCTACTTCCAAGTTGCCGCATAAGTAGGAGATTTTGTGTAGAAATGCAAACCACTCCTAAGCTATAAAAGATATCATGCCTAGTTAAGGCATAGAAAACCCTTTATTCTTACCCTATCTCATAACTTGTGGAGCTCTCCCATCACACTTCCACAAGACACCTTCTCAATCTATGCAAGGATTCGAACTCGATACCTCAAGGTCAAATGCTAGGCTTTGATACCCCCTAGAACTGAAAGGAAAATCCTACCCAGTAAAGGCAAAGAAAACCCTTATATTGTCACCTCACTCCCTTCATCCTAACATGCGGGGCTCTACCATCAAGTTTACACAAAGACCACATCTTATCTTTTAGTCAGGAATTCGAACTTGATACCTTGGGGTCACACACTAGGCTCTAATACTACTTAAGTTGAACAGGATATCTGATTAAAACACAATGTACAACTATTTTGAACAAAGCTTTGGCAGGCCTTGCACTTTGTCTTCTGTTGTCACCATTACAAACAATATATACTTTTCCTTTCCATTCATTTCTTCCCTTCTCAACACTTGTACTAAAAAAATAACAGATGCTGCTTACATAGAAAACCAGGAAATAACGGAAAATACCATGCAATGATATTTTCCTTAAACTACTAGGCTAGGTATGCAACCAGATAGAGATTCATCCTCTTTGGGGTTTAACTAGCCTATCAAATAAGTTGAGCACAAAAATCTACCCCAACCAAATTGAGAAATCCATACAAATGAAGCTAGCATGCATATTCTTATAGCTCATGCAAGCATGATTTCACTCATATTTTCGAGTACAAATTTTTGGTTTAAAATAAGTGTCAAAAAAGTTAGGAGTCTAAATATGCCAAGCATATTTTTGTATAGAATTCAAACAAGTTTATGTTAATCTCTCTATTACACTAAAAGATACAAAATGTGCCATGTCAATTATCTTTACAAGTTGGAAAAAAACAAACTTGGACTTCCTATAAAGGAATTTTAATGTGTACTAAGGAGCACCCTTGTAGATACTCAAGCATCAACTCTTCTAAGAAGGTTTGCTTCAAACCCCAAATATCAAACAGTTAAAAAAGAAAAAAAAGAAGCCTTTTTCATGATTACAGATTAGTTTCAGCTAATACTGTCAATCACTTAAAGTTAAAACTAGAGGATTGTTAGCTTCATAGAAACATGTCATATCTGAAAGTTTAATCTTTTGAGTTGCATTAAAAATTCATTGAGATGCTTTGCTTTAACATAAACGCTAAGAAATAACAAATTCTGGTACCACAATGAAAAGTGGGTATTTCCTAATGCAAGATAGGCAGTCACTATCAACAATCCTTGATTCAGGGGAAAAATTATAATTGTGGTGGGCAGACTAAAGTTTGGAACTTGCATTTTAAAGTAACAAATAGATAATTAAGTTTTAGCAAAGTGCTAATATTTACAACTCAAAACAATAAGATTATTCCGTGGCGAATGCATAGTTCTAAACATTCAATGATATCAAGATTTCCAAAAGGGAATTTGGATGCCATAAAGAAATAAAAATGCTACTCAGTTCAATTATTTCGGTTCGTTTTGGTCTGAACAACTTCACTTCAAGTCTTCAACCATTTATGTTTGCTCTCAATTTTTTAAAAAAACCAGGACAGAACTCATTTTCAACTCATAATATGACCTCTTTTTTTGGTTATTTTAACCTCTACAACAGTTTTCCTTTTCATCAGATGCTGACTTGAGCACATCAAACAACTCTATTCAAACAAGGATATGCTATTTTTTTATCAAGAACCTTTGAAACGATAATTAATTAATGCGATGATACTTACAAGCTCGTCCACCAAAGAAGGAGTGGCTGTACTTAGAATCAACAATATTGTATGTTCCAGCAATGATATCCATAATAAGGCTGGCCAGTTGGGACATCAAAACCATTGGATCAACCCCAGAGTCCATCAATTCCCTAGCTCTTTTCACCGTTTCTGCTGTGTCAGATGACATTGCTAATTCCAAAAGTTCCAGTAACTTCTCATCTGAAACAACCCCTACCTGCAAAAAGAAAGTAAGTGATACAAATAAAATTCAAACCATTCATATGAAGTAAAATTACTAGTGCAAATTTTGAAAAATAAAGTCCCCTCTTATTGCAGATACTTGCTAAGCTTACTATATTCCAATATTTTATTCTATTAACCATAATACTATAACATTCATGAAGTGACCAATTACAACCAGAAATGAAGTACCATGCCAAGGAAGCATTTTCAAGCATACTCACAAGTTCATTGACAAGAGATGTAGTGATTCTTTTACCCAACAAACTTAGCTGGTCTAGCATAGTTTCTGCATCACGAAGTGAACCATCTGCATTCAATGCAATTAAATCCAGTGCATCTGATTCAACCTCAAGCTTCTCATCAATAGAGATCTTCCTCAGCCTTGCCATGATATCACCATCTTTTATTTTGTTGAAGAGGTATTTCTGACATCGTGATTGCACAGTACGTGGCACATTGTCAAGATCAGTTGTTATAAATACAAATACAACACGTGGTGGAGGATCTTCAAGAAATTTTAGCAATGCCAGCCATATCTTAGAGGGCAACAAATGACACTCATCAATAACAAAAACCTTGTACCGCGATGAGCTTGATGAGAGCCCCTTTGACAGGCTTTTCAAAAGGTATCTAACTCTATCAATTCCCTTTTTATTGGTGCTATCAACTTCCCAAAGCTCCCTGATTTTCCCAGAAATAAATTCAGCGCATTCTCTACAGTACCCACAAGGTTTAGCACCTTGGGTAGCAAGACAATTCAAAGCAGCAGCAAAAATTTTTGCTGTTGATGTTTTTCCAGTCCCACGGGGACCTTGGAAAAGATAGACGGGGGCTATCCTTCCCCTTGAAACAGCATTCATAAGGGATTGTACCACAATATTCTGCCCAATCAGTTCATCAAAGAACATTGGTTTGTATTTCTGGCTTATGCTCTTAATATTTTCTGGTGTACCCTCCTCTTCTCCTTCTCCTGTAAGAGCTACAATCTCTAACCCATCTTGACTCCTACAGCTTGATGACCATCTCCTTCCATCCAATCTACTTAGGGCCTCCAAATCAAGCTCCCCAAAGTTTGTAGAGAGCTCATCATCACTACACCTGGTTCCAATGGATGACCCTCCTCTCCTATCGCCACTATTGCTAAGCAATGGGAGAAGACCTTGAGCACTTCTTAAAGCAATTCTCTGCTTATTGGAAAGCGATGATGAACGTCTATGTCTATGGTACACCGACTGACTTCCGCAGAGAATGCTACTTCCTTTCCTCCTTAAAGTATCAGAGAGGGAAGGAGAGTAACAACTCCCACAAACCCCTCTATGTTTTGGAGTCCTCTTTGTCCAATAGCAAGGAATCCCACAACCTTGCCGACCTGGCAAATCCAAAGGATCATCCACCTCATCATCCCCATCATTCAATGAAGTCGTGGTCGCATCCCACGAGCCAACAGTGCTTGGGTTCTGGTTAAAATACCTATTGTAAGAACTAGTTGACAAAGCTGGGGTGCTATAAGAATAAGAAGAATCCTCCTTTCTGCCAGTTTTCAACAATCTAGAGGATGCATGTGACCAGTTCTTGTGCTTGACTTTAAGAAGCAGTGGGGATGGCCCTGAAATCTTGCGGAAATCCTCAGAATTACTACAGTCTTCAGTGTCATCAGATTGATCAGCAGAATCATCCCTTCCTAAATTTAAAGCCAATGCAGGATGAGCCTTGAGAAATTTTTTTGAATTGACTGAATTTCTAGCAACAACACTCTTGTTTTGTTCATATCTAGAAAGAACATCCAAATGGGCACTATTTTTCTGATTCTTTTTGTTGGGCCCCAACATTCTTCTGGTGGATGGTGTGACTAATGAGACGAGATTTGCATCCCTACACCGGAACATCATTGAAGCAGAACGACTCTCACCCAAATAGGTATCACTCTTTGAATCTCCACAGTTCCTTGCATCACTCAAGCTATTATCATCAAAGCTGCCTTGAATCCAAGAAGAAGACTGCTCCCCATCATCATCATCAACATCATCATCATAATCATCATCCTCATCATCATCATCATCATCCTCTACATTTATTGATGATGATTTCTGACTCTTCCAATTATAAAGGAAGACCCTCTTCTCTTTCTCATTGCCATTACTATTAATGGCATTGTTATTATAACCATGACCATTGCTGTCAACTCTAAGGGGTAGCTGAGACAAATCCAAATAAACATTCCCATGTGGCTTATTTAAACTTTCATTATCGAAATTGTTTCTTACAGCACTACAAGTAGAAGCCGAACCTGCCGCTGCTGCTGCTACAGATCTAGAGGAACTGAGAGGAGATTTCCAAGAAGAAGTGGTACCAGGATCCCGCAAAACGCGGGCAGCTTTCCGGATTTGCGTGAGCTCCTTCTTCAAGTGCAGCCTGCTTGGATCAGATACTCTCATATCCGACATTTTCTTTTTGGTTGGTTCAAATCAACAAAAGAAGAAGCACCCCGGAGCAACAAATGTTAGAAACTGTACATTCCCATTTCATTGATCACGTCCATAACCATAGATGGAAAGAAGAAAAACATAAAATCTTTAGGGGAGATATATTTATTGGCTACTTTTAGCAGCGAGGGGGAAAGGAAAGGCAAGTGTTTGAATGCAGGCAGATCTGACAGGTTTTCCTTCGGACAGTGTTTTTCATTACTTCACAGAGTGTGGGCCTCTATCAGTGTGTAAATGTAATGAAAATGAAATGGATAGTAGTTGGTTTCTTGTCAATGAGATTTTTTTTTTTTAATTTTATTATTATTATTATTTAATTTCCAAGCACTGCTAGGGTTTTTGTTGGCTTTCTATTTGGCGCCCCCAAAATGAGTTCTTCAAAAAGTTGAATCTAGATTTAACGCGTTCTTTTTCAACTTTTTCTCGTCAAAATTTTAAGAAACTCCCTCCAACCGCGGAGATCCCGGAATCCTCCTTTTTTTTTTAAATAAAAATATTTATAAAAATTTAAATAAATTATTTTTTTTATTACATTAAATAAATTTTTATTATTAATAATTAATTAATTATAAATAATCAAAATATTACATGTCATCTTATGATAATATGATATATTCACTTTTTACATAATACCAAATGTATATAAACAAAACAAATATTATTTTGATTAATTACAATCAATCAATTGATAATCATAAAAATTTATTTAATTTAAGATAAAAATACAAGTAACTAATTTAATGTGATAAAAATATAAAAATTTAATTAAAATTTTTAAATAATTTAAAGATGGTAACATAACATGTATATAAAACTAAAAAATGATATTTGATTAATTATAATTAATTAACTATTAATAATAAAAATCTATTTGATTAAAAATAAAAATAAAAAAACTTAAATTAATGTAATAAAGAATTTATTTATATTTTTAAATAATTCAAAAAATTTCAAAATATTGTATCTTTCTTTTATTTTAGCAAGATTTTCCTTTTTTTTTTGCTTTGTAAAAAAAATTTTAACTATAAAAAGTACATTTATAAAACCAAAGGGATACATGTGAGACATCTAGACAAAAATGAGAGGAAAAAGAAGATGATGTAATAAAGTATGTTTTATGACATTAACATTCATATCTAAATCTGGTCCGAAACTCCTCCCAAATACAAATACCTTAAAAAAAGCTGTGTTTCGTCCGCTTATGTCTAGAGATGTCAACTTGCTTTAACGGAAGTTTGGAAGCGCGAGTCACGCTTCAGTCTCACACGTATCATAAGCTTTTTAAATAAATATAGGCATAATATTTAAAAGAATTTTTGAACTTAGTAAAAAGTTTAAATAAATTTTAATTAAAATATTATTTATCATCTCATGTCAAGTGGTGTTAATGTGATATATTAATATATCACAACATGTTAACATAATTATATAAATTATCTAATTAAAGTTATTATACAATATTATTATCTATTTAGACTACAATCGTAGCTGTTAAATTGAGATACATATTATGTATCGAAATCTTATTATTTAAAATTAAAAATTATATCGTATTATAAGATATGATAAAACATATTAAAATTAATTATAAATGATATTTATACAGGTAAAATTAGGAAAAATGTTTTTAAAAAATATTATATTTGTTAACAAAATTGAAGATTATAGGGTATAAATTAAAAAGATGATTTTTTTTAATTTAAAGTGTCAACATATTCATTAATAATATATACTTTTAATATATATATATTTTTATATTAATTTATTAATTAAAAATTAAAAAGCATTTATAATGTTGACATCAAAAGGGGATTTGATTTTTTTTAGTATTATTTTTGTTTAAAATCTAAACACTGAAACTCATAAAAAATAGTTTTTCATGTTTCTACTCAAAAAATAATAAAAAAATAAAATTTTTAATAATTAATTAGATTTAAGTTCACAAAAAGTGTATTGACTATATTATTCGATACATCTCTTATCGTAAGATACATATTATATATCATAGATACGCTTTCGATACTTAATCAAATGTGATATGGTTATAGATATATATCGTGTTTTATTAATATCTTATGGTATTGTGTCTTTCTATATGCGTATAGTACAATATTAATAACTATGACTATAATATCTAGTTATAATTATACTACAATATAACTAGTTAGTTAGATATATATATATATATATATTACGAAAATATCTAAATTGTGTTTTATGTATATATAAAGCTAATTTTATTCCTATTTTAATTCTAACTAATTAACAATTTTGTAATATAAGTCTTAATTAGGTAATACTGATGTGTAATAACTCTAATTAGATCATTTGTATAATTATTTTAATATAATTGATAACGATAAGATACACTAATGTGGTATAATAACATGATTATATGACATTTTCACTTTCTACGTTAATATTTTACCAACGTCGAATAATATAAAAATGACAAATGACTTTTTAATTAATAATAGTTAATCAAATATTAATTATAAGATTTATTTGATTCAAAATAAAAATAAAAATATTTTATTGAAGGTAAAAAATATAATGAATTATTTGAATTTTTTTAATAATTCAAAATTTTTTAAAATATCATACATACATGTATGTACATGTATAGTATATAAATATATGAATATATATCTTAAAGGATTAAACTTTCTTCTATTCATTTTTGTTAAATTACTTTAAATTACATTTTTTCTAACTCATTAAAGCAAGAAATAAAAAAGGAAAAATAATAATTTTTCATTTTCTATTTTTTTTTTAATTTTTCCTTTGTTTCTTTATACATTGGTATCATCTTTCTTTGTGTTTGTTTTTATTAGACCAAAAGATCCATACACATTTTATTTAACAAAAAATAAATTCATATATCACGTATATATTACATCAAATTATTTAAATTATTAAATTGAAAACGAAGTCCCCTTTCCGAACATTATCGCACTGCATTTTCATCAAATAATCAGCATGTTGCAAGTGACAATCAACTTTCAGGACCGTACAACAGTGAAATAATTTCCGACTGCTAGAGCCGCCCAAGTTATCTGAACGGAAATGATAGAATAATCAATAATGGTAACATTGAAGAGCACAACTGCTTCAGCTCCATATGCATTTACTTCTTACCTTGAAACTTTATTACTACTCTACTTTACTTTTCTAGTAAATATTATTGTGCCTTAAATATCGATGGCCTATAAATACCAACCATCAACGACTGTAATCCCTTTGTATACAATTTAATGAATAATTCCCAGGAAATCCTCTTAAAGAAAAGCACACAATAAAATATTACTAAAACAATTAAAATGACTCCTAAATTGCAAGAGAATGACGTGGCAAGATTCATACCCTTGTGCCACTTCCTTTGCTTCTTGAATTGCATCCCAGCCTTCTTCAAATATTGCGCAAAACTTAAAAAATTTCTCTCAAATCATATTAAAAGGACACTTTGATTCTTTTTGTTTGCAAAATATAATTTTGTTATTTTTTACTGTTTATATCAGTAACTAAAAAAATGGAAACTAATATATGTCTCATTCAACATTTAGAATACACTTTTGATCCCTTTTATTTCAAATGGCATTGGGGGTCCTTTGACTTTTCAATATTATTTACAAATATAAAAAGTTATAAACCCCAAATGATTGAAGAATGAAAAATAGACTAAATACCTAAATAAACCCTTGAAGTACAAAAAAAAAAAAGTTAAGTCATTACTGTTTATTGCATTTAAATACACTGAGTATTTGATTTATTAGTTTGAATTCCCTCCTCCTAAGTCCAGAAAGAAAGTTAAAATTTATTTTGAGTCAAATAAACTTCTATAATTAATTGCTGACTTTCTGTCATTAGTAACAATAATAGTTATCACATGACATGTTGACATGTCATTTTAAATTATTATATTGACGCATGACAAATTACATGGTAAAATGTTATTAACTGGGACTAGGGTTTTTCCTTTTCTATCTAATTATGTGTCTTAAAATCATTGATTTAGGAATTTAAAATAAAAAATTGAAATAACCTAATTGGTTTAGCAATCTAACCTATTCTTTCCCAAATTAATTGGAAACATTTGATTGTTTCCATAGTTCTCTTCTCACACCTCTATCTTCTCTTTCCTTCATGTTTAATCGAATCAATTTCTTTGGCAAAGAAAGAAAAATAAGATATATTCCCTCTTCGCCTTTTACTTTAATTTGGTTCTTCTATTGTTTTTACCTTCCTTCCCCCATGCCTTCATTCTCTTTATCCGGCATGCAACCCAGAGAAATGACAACACCATGTCAAATTTCTCAAATTTCATTATACCCATCACAACCATAGGATAGCTTCTTGATTGATTAGATTGGTTGTTGTGTGCTCTTGTTGAGGTTGCATTGATTTTGGATGTTTGGGTATCAATTCTTGTTGGTGAAATGGGTTTTGCATTTATTTATTTATTTTTTACTTTTGATTCAAATTAAAGTGTATGCGTATTATTAGCATTCTTCATAATTAATATTTTAATAGCAATTAAATTTAAAAACTTTTTTTCTCAGCTTTAACCTTAAATTGATTTAAGAAGGAACCGATTAGATTGCTAAACCAATTATATTATTTTAATTTTTTTTTGTTGTTTTAAATCCTTAAACCAATAATTTTAAGATATGTGATTGAACAAAAAAGGAAAATGTCAAGTCCCAATCAATGTTTTTGCCACTTCATTTACCACGTGACAGTGTAATAATTCAAAATGATACATCAACATGCCACGTGAAAGTCAAAATGATACATCCACATGATACGTGGTAGATGATGTGGTGTTAAAATGGCAACTATTACTTTAACTTATGAGAGTCAATTAACGTAATAAAGACTTATTTAATTCAAAATAAAAATATAACAACTCAATTGAATATAATAAAAAAGATAAAAGCTTAATTAGAAAATTATTATTTAAAATTTTTAGATTTTTGTACTTCAAAATTATGATTTTTTTGGATTGTTAATAAAATAATCTTAAATAATTGTTTTTCTTTCTTTTAATTTTTCTTTTCCATCATTATGTGTCTCTTTTTTATTTTTTAAGTTGAGAAATGTTGAATAAAAAGATTTTAATTATTATATACTTAAATTAGATTATGATATCCTTTGTATTTTTTTATTTTTTAATTATTTGAGGGTAATTATAACTTTTAGTTTTTGTAAATAATTGTTAAGTAATGGTAAAGAAAATTCAACGGGGCCAACAATGAATTTTGAAAACAAAAAGGACCAAAGTATAATTTAGAGGTGTATGAAAGGGATTTTTTGTTTTTTACCCATACCACATCACCCATCATGTGGACATTTTTCCAATTTAGGCATATTCTGTAGAACTATGTGACTTATTCGGACTTCATAAATGGTGATTATTTATTTGATCATTTGTATTAAATTTTTGGAATGTTAATAATATATAGGGTAAAATACACTAATACTTTCAACTTTTAACCATAATTCTATACAAGTCTATTTTTTTCAAAAATATAAACTTTGCCCTAATCGTGTAAACGGCATTAATACCTAAATGTGAAATGTCTAAAATTTTTATTTTACTTTTTCCTTTTTTTTCTTTTCTTTCAAGTTGTCGATGACACTTCTTTACACCAATTGGCTATCATGCGGTCAAATTTAGTAATAGAATGCCAGATCTAGTTGGATTTCCCCAAGCAGGCATTAGATTGGTGCTCCTTTAAGGAGCCTTGATCGGCGTCGGCTATAAGGTGGCTAGTTGGAGAATGGTAAGTTAGAGAGATTTTTTTTTTTGAATAAGAGAAAAAAATTTAAAGATAAATAATTGTAATTTATATAGTAGTAATTTTTAAAATTAATGAAAGCCAAAATTGTCTTAAAAATATTGTTATGTTATTAAACTAATAGTAACATTGACGATTAACTAATGATAGGACTTATGTGTCTAGCAAAAGATATTTTTTACGGTGGACTATTCATTTTGAAAACTAATGAACTCGTGTGTAATTATGATTAAAAAGTTAGGGGTGTTAGTGTATTTTACGCTAACATTTATTTATTTTTATTCTATAATTGATTTGTTTATGTTTATATATTAATTAGTACACAAGATACAAAAGGTATGTCAACAAGCTTAAAATTGACGCACTGGCATGAGTAATCGCCTTTGGTGCTTGTGAAGGCATGAGACACGAACTACTGACACTTTTAGATTACAAATAAAGGTTGAAATGTCGTCGTACTTGAAACCAAAATGAGGTCCATACAATAATTAATTATTAAAGAATTGATAATGGACTAAACCACAATCCATGAAGTTTGTAGAGAAAGCTAGATGTAACGTCTAATTTGACATCCAGAATGGTGAGCAAATTAAGAACTCAAGTTAAGCACTTTTGAAGAGAAACTAAACTAAGATTTGGATGGTGTTTTCGAGTTTGACATATGCTTTTGGAAAGAAACCTTCTACCGTAACATGTACTTCATACTACTTGTGCTTTATGATCGATATATGAGGTGAAAGAATGGATCTTTTCTTCTTCATTGTGTAAGTCCTAAGAATGTTAAAACGTACATTATGCCTCTTGTGACCTTTGACTATGTCATAAGGTAAGGAGTTGTTGTCTTTTACTTTGGCATGTTACCTACGACCATGGATGATTTGTTTAATTAAGATATTATTGGAAAAATATCTTTTCTCAATTAAGTGGTGTAAGGGCATAAAGGCAAAGGGAAGACTAATTGATATTATATCAATGCACTATATTCAAGGTCAACCCATTATGTCCTTTTTGAGAGCTATGACATAAATGTTAATATAAGTTTTAATATTAAAAGAATTCAAAATATGCTCATTAAGGGATTTTGATATACTCAATCCGATGTGATCAAATAAGTCTAGGGCGCATGAGACACTATATTTTTTAGAGGGTTGATGTCTCTATTCTAGCTCTAATGAGTTCCTTGCATAGAGCTCCCAAAATTTAAGTGTACTCAATAGTTGCACAATCCATTAATCGATATGAACTTAGCAATAAGAAGATTTAAGAGTGTGGTAGGATGGTTCACCATCAGGTGTGAGTGTGAGAAGTTGGACTTTTTGGGATAACACCCATGATGGCCATTTTGGATTAGACTATCTAAAATAATGTTTAACCCTATTACCTTGATAAATTGAAATTATTAAGAATAATAGATATTAATAACATTTGATAAACTATTATCAAGATTATCTTGATAAGAGTTATAAATTGATCTTTAAAAGATTATAAATAGACTTGAATGTTCCACCAAATATCACACCAATAATTCACTAAGAGTGTTTTGAAAATTACAAAAGCGGAAAACTCTCCACTTCTTAAAGAAAAACCACACTATCTTTATTGTTAGGTTAACGTTCTTATATTGCGAAAAGTGTGGTTGCTATTCAATTTTGTTAAGGTTCTTGTATTGCAAAAAGTATGGTTACCATTTGATTTTGTAGCAATTTCTCATCACAGATTTTTGGGATATATAGATTTGTAAGACATCCAAGAATCAAGATCTTAAAGTCACTTTGCATTAGTTTTCAAAAGATACAAGACTAGTACAAGTGTTAACTTCATATGTTTTGGATGATAACAAAATATTCCTCATTCATTGATGTTTAACTTATTTAGTTAAGTGTGCAAGATAAACTGAATTCCCTCGATGAAATGAATGATTAAAAGGAAGATTATATAACAAATAGGCTAATCAATTAAAGTGGAAAAGATGGAAATAGTGAGTGAAGACTTGGCTTTTGTAGCTGATTATCAAAAGACTTTAATCAGTTAAGGAATGACTGGGTTATAAGTTAAAACAAAACAAAAAATGTTAATTAGTTAGCACTAAGCTTAACTAATTAAGGGGTTACGAGACAAAGTAAAATAGAGGTGTGCTAATTGGCTAAGGCGTGGGGTTAATCGGTTACAACACAAGACTTGAAGAATCTCCAAGCACTAAAATTCAAATTCAAAGTGTAGTTGACTATTGAATGGAGCCGAAATAAGATGTGCAAATTCGAAGAATTTTTAATTGATTAGAGCTTGTGTTAATCTATTGAAGCTAAAAGAAGTGAAACTTCAATCAATTAACAAAAGAGTTAACCAGTTTGAGGAAGTTTGCTGAAGTAGAGAAGCTCGAAGATAGAGATTTCTTAATTGTTTAGAGCCTCGGTTAACGCATAGTACTTAATAGCAAGACAAAACAAGGTAGAGAACTCAGTAGCAAGACAATACAAGGTAGAGAAGCTGTAATCTGTTAGAGTTGCTTTTAACCAACTAGTTGAACTCTGTTTGCCCATTTGAATTTAAGCACTAGATGACAAAATAAAGGCTAGAGTGGCATCAAACTTGTCTTCAATGGCTAGAAACTGCCCCCAACAGAAAAATTTGACTCCCTAAATATAAATTAAAGCTCCAACAGTAAAAAAAAGTAGATTGAATGAGTGAAGAGCCATTTTGAGTAAAAAGCCAAATATCCTTCAATAAAAACACTTGTCCTTCATTCTAATTCCAGAAAAAGTGCTTGAACTTGATTGTAAATTTTCCAGATTTGTAAAGAGTTATAGTTGTACTTCTTGTTCTTCTCTTTTTTAGGAAATTAAAGTGTGGGAAACATTTTAAAGCTTTTTGTAAGGAATTAGAGCTTAGGTTAGAAGTTTACTAATCAATAAATTAAAAATATAATACAACGAAAAAATAAACTAGTATTTAATCATACAAACAGTCGAATCTTATAGGATCAATGTTTGTGTTTTTCATGTAACTTTTAAATTAATTATGAATATTCATAAGTTTAAGAGTTACATACCTCACATTAGATATCGTAATCAAAAGCCAATGAAATCCAAAATCTTTGCTTCTTTTTGTCTAATCTTCAGCCATCCAAGTGTTTGACCTTTAATAGTAATCTGCATAGTGACTGAATCAGACCTTTTCAAAAGTAGGATTTTTGTTAACTTGTGCTAGCAAGCTTTGTTTTTAAAATAAAAAGACCAAAAGTTTTTGCCGAATCATATTTTTATTAGACAAAAAAAACTAATTTTCTTATTATTTTATGAAACGGCGGGAAAGTAGTTGGAGGCTTAGAGTTTTAGTTTGCTAATATAATATATTTATATAGCCAAAATAAGTTGTAACCCTGAATACAATAGTTATATTTTAATTTAATTAGGTCTTTATGAACTTAATTAATATCCCACTTTATTTTGGTCTATTCTAATTAAGTTTAACTTAATTAATTATCCTTATTTAATCTCAATCATGTCACTTAATGTGTATAACCTATTAGGCTTCTAACATGTTGGCAATAAATATAAATCCTAATCAAATATCAATTTGATAATTAATTTATATTTGTAGATCATGAGTAGCATCTAGCTATAAATCATGACCACCCAAATGTTAGAGAGTCAATTAAAGAATTTGACAAAGCTCTTCAGTGATAAGCCTCTCAATGCAATATGATCATTTCATCAAATATCTCGAATATGTTATAAAGCATGGCTTAGTGTCTACTTATATCATTTTATATTAGTTCTGATGATTCATGACTAACTTTATGAATTTAGGAAACTAACCTTTCTCAAATTTATCATGCTTTGGCAAAAGACTTTATACAAGTTAATCAAGAAGTGAGAACAAGTGAGATACATCCCCTCATATCACTTGGGATGATGAATCCTCTTTTGACCACTCATTCACCTTTGCATGTTTCATGGCATACCCAAAAACACCATGTTTAGGCATCTGATCTCCTCCAAACCCGTAGGGGTGAAATCAAAGTATGTCATTCCTCATACAAGATGACTTAGTGTCTTAAGTCTGAGGACTAGTTGCATAACTATCACATGAGAACATATTCGATAGACACTTGAGTGAAATACCAAATGAAGTTCTTATAGTGGGTCATGTTTAGTGAACTTGTTCTTTAACAAGCACCTACATATTATTATCAAGTATCCCATATACTTTAATCTATGAGTTCAATTATTTACTTCCCAAGTAAGAAGGCTTAGCATGTACCGATCTTTGAGCATTGTCAATGCCCTGTCTTAACAATACAATTACCAAGAACAATTTTAGGAACATGGCTTTAATGCATAGTGCTCTCATAATTATAACAACTTTACAATTCTCTTGCAAGGCCTTTACATTCCATGGGCTTCATCCAATTAGTACTTAATAATTCTTTATTATTGCACTAACATGAAGGAAAACCTCCATCACTAATAATTATATGATTAAATATGCATTAAATGATAATATATATTCCCTGACCAATCTAATTGGCTTAAAGGTATATACCAACACTTAACACATGTGCAAAAGTGAGAGAGGCTTTTAGCCCCTAAAAACTAGCCTCACATGCATTAGATTAATCAAACTTAACTCCTTTCTAAGTCAGTCTTATCAAAGGGGATGCAATCTTAGAAAAATCTTGTACAAAACATCTATAATATTGGACTAAACCTAGAAAGCTTCTAACTTTTGTTACAGATGTCAACCTAGGACAATTCTCCATAGCCTCCACTTTGTTGGGATCCACTTACACCCCTTGTTCTGACATGATGTGTCCTAAGAAACTAACTTTATTTAGCCAAAACTCACACTTCGAAAATTTAGTATATAACCTATGCTTCCTTAAGGTTTGAAGTACAATACTCAAATGTTGTGCTTGTTCTTCCAAGCTCTTAGAATACACCAATATGTCATTTATGAACATGACAATAATTTCATCCAAACATGCTCGGATGATTCAATTCATTAAGTCCATAAATGTTGCAAGTGCATTGGTGAGTCCAAACAACATCACAAAAAATTCATAATGTCCATAATGTGTGCGGAACGCTGTCTTATGTACATCACATTCTCTTATTCTTAATTAGTGATACCCTACGAGTAAATCAATCTTAGAGAAGCACACGACACCTTGCAATTAATCAAACAAGTCATCAATCCTTGGAAGTGGACACTTGTTCTTCACAGTAACCTTATTCAATTACTAATAGTCAACGCATAACCAAAAGCTACCATCCTTTCTCTTCAAGAATAGCATTGGAGCTCCCCAAGGCAAAACACTAAGGTGAATAAAACCTTTATTTAATAAATCTTCTAGTTGCTCCCTAAGCTCTCTCAATTTAATTGATGTCATTTTATAAAGAGGCATCAAAATTGGCTATGTATCAGGAATCAAGTCAATACAAAATTCAATTTCCCTCTTGGGAGGTAATCCAAGCAAGTCTTTTGGAAATACATACAGATACTCACCTATTATCAGAACACAATCCACACTCCTTTCTTTTATCGAAGTGTTTTTTATAATCACTAAGTACCCTCGACCTTCTTACCTTCACATTCGTATGGTGACTATGTTTGACACAACTCCCATAGATAGTAGGCTACCATGCTTGAACATCATAAATGAGGATTCCCTTAGAAACTTAAACTTCAAAAGCTTGGGGTAGCAGTCTACCTTAACAAAGTAGGATGCTAACAAGTCCATTCCCAATATCACATAAAAATACAAAGTTTGTAGCAACACAAAGTTTGCTAACATATCCTTGTCCTTTATGTGGACCACATAAAATTTACACACATACTTTACCACAAATATCACCTCTAAAAAAGTAGTTACAATCAAGGGTTCCTCCATATTACTACAAAACCAATGTAATTTGGGCACAAAGTGTGGGGACACAAAGAAATGTGTCAATCTATGATCAAACAAAACTAAAGCTTCGGTACCACAAATAGAAAATATACTTGTGACCACTACTTTAGAAGTTTGAGCATCTTGTGGTGTTAGAGCAAACACCCATGCTTGACCTCCTCCATCATAACCCAGTTGTGCTGGTCTACCTCAAAATGATGAGGCTACACCTTTGCCTTTGTCACCTCTAACATTCCTTTTAGTCGATCCAATTCTCGGTGGAGTATTGGACACTTGCCTTCCATATCCATGATTAACATCCACCGACTGCCTCTGTATAGGGCAATTCTGATTAAATGTCCAAATTGACCACATCCAAAGCGCAAACCAACTGCCTTGAGGCACAATCCATCATGTGTCTTCCCACAATAATTACACAAAACACTTGTCTGCTTGGGGCCCAGATTAAATGCTCCACTAGACTATTCTAGCCTAAATGGTGGGCTAAATGAATCATTATTTCTTAATGGCCTGTGCATAGGAGTGGTTTCCTCATGACTCTGATGCCATATAAATGTGGGAATTCTAGTCATGTTAGAATCTCTACGACTTTGTTTGCCTTGTATCCTAACTCTTCGACTTTTCCTCTCTCCATTCTGGATTCCATTCTCCTAGTCTCAATCAATCTAGCTGCATCCACTATTGCTTCATAGGTGGCAAACCTATAGAAGGCAAGAACTCAAATTAAAGGATCAATTAAGCCCCAAATAAATCTCTTGATCCTCTTTTGCTCAGTTAGGACCAAGTTGGGAGTATATCTTGATAATTGGGTGAAACAGACTTCGTACTTCATCACTGTCATGTCTAGGGTTTATGTCAATGTTTCTAACTCCTATGCCTTAGTGTCTCTCATGCTCTCAAGTAAGAATCGATCTAGGAAAGCTTGGATAAATTCTTCCCATGACATTGGAGCTAACCTTTATGGTCTTCTTTTCTTAAGTGACACAAACCATATTATGGCCACATTTTTTAATCTAAATCCCACCAATTCTACTAATTGATGTATGGAGCATCCCAAGGCTAAGCAAATACATTCCATGTCTTATAGAGTTTCTTACACACCTGAACTAGTAAAAGACAAGGGTTCTAATTTCATGAAATCCATCAAAGAAACCTCAGTAGCCCCTCTTGGATGTTCATAATGAGGTACATAATCCAGATCTTGTGAACTAAAGTCAACCTATTCCTAGAATTTGTGCTTGTCCTCTATTGTGAAAATCAGCAAATTCATTAGCCAAACTTTGCAACCTAGCTGCCAAATCTTCTAGGGTGACACCTCTTCTTATAGGGTAGTCATCCCCAACTCCCATATTTTCATCACCAGTTGGCACATAACTGGGTTCTGCATTTCGAGTGCGTTTAGCTGCTCAATTTCTACCATAGCTCTTTGACGTGGACACTCATGGTCATTCCATATGCTCACCCAAGGCATTATGCTCACTCGTAGCCCTTGAGGTAGCTTTTATCTTGAATGGCATCCTACTCCAAGATGAAGGAATACCATTTTTAAAATCTCAAAATCTTTTGTTCAAAATTCAAAGTCTAGAAATTCATAGGTAGGCTTATTAAGACTTGGGAGTTTGTGTAGCCTCTTACTCATAATTTGTGCTATTGTCACAAACCATTAACAAGACTCTACACTAAACTTGACACTCTGCTAACACACATAAGAGAACCTAAGACAGTCTAAACCTAAGTGCGTTGATACCAACTTTGTCACGACCTAGCTCGAGGACCTCCCATTATCACATGAGCCAAAGCAAGCCTTAGAATAAGAATCTTATAACACATAGCCAAGGGATTTATAACAAGCTATCCATAAATAAAATCCAAGTTCAAACATAAGTTATTATCCCTAGCATATAAATTCATACAAATGTTTATAGGGCCATACTTGACCATTGAAGGTGGGTTTGTACATATTATGTCACGACTCAAATTTGGGGGTCTGTGACCAGCGTATGAGCCCAGCAGGCAAGCCCATCAGACCCACGCAAGACTGAGACTCCACAACCATATAACTCAAATGCCAAAGGATTTATAATCAAATATTCACAATAATTTCAAATATATTACATTATCCTTGGCTCACAATCCATACAATATTCATAAGGCTATATAGTGGCCATCAAATTAGGTTCGTACATAATAACCCTTATACAGTTCAAATGGTACATCGTGCCTAACATACTTCACAAACTAATCAAACTGAAAGGCAGAGGCTTACACATACTTAGCGAAGCGACATGTTGGGAGAGAAAGACCTATCGGATACCAATTATGTGTCCATCCCATCGAATATACTTATCATATAACCCCATGGCTTCTCTTATTAGTACATGGTACAATAGAGGGGTAAGTCATCTAATACTCAGTGAGGAGATGCTATCACAGCTTAATATTTCATATGTATAAATATATATATATCTAGGCCCATCTAGGCATAATATATTCATATTTAAACATCTTAAATTCAAAAGTGCGAGGATCATCCTAATATCCTACATGCACAATTCATCGTAGTCAAACTCGTCGAATCACATATCAACAGCGTATCATATATATAGATATATATATATCTAGGCCCATCTAGCCATAATATATTCATATTCAAACATTTTAAATTCAAAAGTGCGAGGATCATCTTAATATCCTACATGCACAATTCTTCATAGTCAAACTCACTGGATCACATATCAGCAGCGTATCATATCCATAAATTTCCAAGTTCTATGTCATCACAAAAATTTATATCAATTAAAAGCTTAACTTTGAAGCTATTATCATCAAACTAGGCTTCATAAGCATTCTATCAAATATCATTCTTAGTTAGTAACCACTATTTCATATTAAAATCAGATCATGACATTTTTGATGCATGTTATCATAATTAAATGAAATCGAATGAGTGGGCCTGCCTTGGACATAGTCAGATCAAGCACAATGGCCAATTGGTAGAGAAACAAATCTCACGCAGGACAAAGTTAACTGGGCGGAGAATAGATCACGCACAAGCTGAAGCAATAGGACGAGAATCAAGTCATCGACCAAAGTAAACTCTCGAAGTTTACTATCACCTGAGTAATCTTAACGGATGGCATCAAAGCACTACAAGTGAGAATCCCAAGCAAGATTAGTGCCTCCATTCCTACTTAGCATTATCCCTGCAGGCACACACATAGTCACAGGGCATAGAATCCACTTAACTTGAAATCATATCAACGTTCAAAATTCATTCCTCAGATGGAACACATAACTACAAATTAGGCCATCTTGCCTATGATATTCCATATATCTACATCAAATCACATTCAAAGTCATCGAGCTTCAGTCATCTTTAAGCTTGTTATAATTTTAATTGGCTTTAAATTTGTAAGGCATCATCAAACAAAACACAATCAATCTCTAGGCCCTCATGCCCATAACTCCGTATAGGTATTAATCATATTCAATCATATCAATGATGGCTTAACAGCCATATACATATCCTCAAATTAACCATAAATACATGGGCATTCATGCATATATCATTTCCACAAACAATCATGGCTCTTCGGCTTCACATAACTAATATCATTTCAGTTGTTGTGCCATTATCCCAATTGCACATCGTGCCCATATGCCTAATTGGGCTGTCCATTCATCATAATCAGGCATAGTCCTCAATTCATAATTTGTATCACACCATGGCTAGACCTCTTGCTCTAGGTCCTACATACATGGGTTCCAGCACAAAGCCACCATGTGGCTCACCACTAATCACACGAACACAAATTTTTTCTTTTAAATAACTAGTTAGCCTAGGCATCTTCATCTAGGCACATAATCATACTTGTTCTCTAGTTTAGGCACATACATCTAGCAAACATACATATACACACACTCATAAAAATATATATTATACATATCATTTCTCTAGTGTAGGCATTCTCATTTAGGCATACACACAATATTTAAGTACCATGGCAGCACATACATTATGCAAAATGCATCACATGCATTTAATTAAATCTCACTCACCTTGACAATCGAAGGTGCATCCTTAGACAAGCTTCGATTCTTAGTCTTTATTTTGCCCTTGGATAATTCAGAACATTACAAAAATATTTATTTCCTAGTTTTCAAAAATATCCCAACTTTTCAAAAATACCCAAATTCAATATATAAGCTCAATTTTCCAACAAATGAGCTAAACCCTTACCTTAGAAACTGAGTTGCCCAAATCCAAGCTCTGAATCTCCAATAACCTTAAAGGGAGAGAGTTTGGCCAAATCTAAAAATACTTAGATATGAGGTTATTAATTGATGAAATCGAAAATCAATTAGTAAAATGCGTAATCTTACCTCAAGATCATTCCCAAGCTTTGATCTAGCTAAAATCGACTCCAAATAGTATTTGAGGGCTTAGGGTTCGAAGAGGGTAGAAAGAGAATGAGTGAAAGAGTTAAGAGAGAATGAGGTGGAATGCCCGTTGACCCCTTTTTATTTTTACTTTTCCTCTCTAATGTATTGATACATTTGGCAATGTATCGATACATTGGCCCTAATTTGGACTACATGTATCGATATATTTAGGTAATGTATCGATACATTTTGGGCATAATGCTCTTGAGTACCGTCTGCTTTAAATGTATCAATACATTAAGACAATGTATCGATACATGTTCATCTTTGCAAGAAGGTATCGATAAATTTGCACAAACTCATCAAACCACCAGGCCACTATCACATTTAGGCCATATTGAAAATTCAGGGTGTTACATATTAACCTTTATACAAGTTCATAAGCCACATAGTGCCTACAATATCCAAAATACATTAATTCTAAACTTTAAAATTTCAAATGCGAAAGCTAGCGAGGACCAGACTAGCCTAGTAACCAAAATGGGGAACCTCTCAGATGCCATAGCCTAGTGACCAAAATAGAGAACCTCCTAGATGCCAAAATTCATCCATCCAAATGATGATGCTAAGCTACATATGTATCACTTATCTACACAAGGTACACAAAGAGGGTGAGTCATCTAATTCTCAGTGACAGAGAGATACTAACGTAGCATAATAAAGCATATGTGAACATTCATAATATAAAGACACATTTATTATATAACGTACATAGTAATTTATCAAACATCTCCAAAATACAAGTGCGAGGATCATTCTAATATCTTACATACACATCACATAGCGCTTGTCGAAATCACATCTCAACGGCGCACTCATGTTCATCAATTAATCAAACCCGTGTCTCCAAAATACAACATAATAATCAAGCTTACCATCATAAACCATCATTAACTAGATTCCATAGGCACACTCCAGTTGCCAAGCACAACCTCAAACTCAATATATCTGATTTGCTTCCTTCCAAGCTATTCATCAAATGTCAACCATTTGTCAATTATACAATGATTACCACATTTCAGTTATGTATTGATACCCACATATTCACATATTATATCATCATGATCAAACAAATTGATGAGTGGTTTTACCCTGGACATAGTCAAATCATGCATGGTGGCCAACTAGTGAAGAAAGAAATCATGCCCAATGCTGAAGCAGTTGAGGGAGCGCAAGTCACGAGTATATTGATGCAATAGGCGGTGAATCAAATTACGCCCAGCGTTGAAGTAGCTGACGAAAATCATATCATCAACTAGAGTAATCTCTTGACAGTTAGCATCGCTTGGAGTAATCTTTTGTTGGTAGCAACTCCTAAATTAATCTCTCAATGGGTTGCATCACAGCACTACAAGCGAGACTATATCACAACCCCTATTTACCACCATCCCTGCATGCATACACACATAGTCATAGGGTAACAGGACCCACTCAACCTCAAGTCAAATCAACATCTGAAATTCATCTCTCAAACGGAGCACAAATCCAGAATGAGACCGTCATGTCTCTATTTATCTATACGTCCACAACATATCACAAATCACATTTATTGAGCTTCAATCATCTATAAGCTTGTTTGAATTTTAAATGCCTTAATGATTCATAAATTATAATATCTTATCATTCAATTGGCCTCTTTAGCCTCACATACATAAACAATTTGCATCAAATATTAAATCCGTGGCCTTACATACGCAAGCAATTATGCCTCAATAATCATGGATCAATGGCCGTAAATGCATCAATAATCACATTTTAAATTAATCATGGCTTAATAGTTGCATACACATTAGCAATCTCACATCAAATCATGCATCAATATTTCATTAACAATTAGGCAATTTATCCCCACATCATGATGTAACCATCATATTAACTTAGTCTTAGCATATCTATAAGTTATTAAGATTATACATCACCTAGATGTCTAGTAGCTTGTGCTTTCCAATAGCAATCATGAACAAACGTATACATTAACATATATTAATAACATACTAGCCTAGGCATATTCATCTAGGCATGAACATAACATTTTAGTACCATGGCAGCGTATATTATCATGTGTGATGCTTCACATGCATTTTCAAAGATAACACCACTCACAGTGACAAATCGGAGGCACTTTATAGCCAAGCTTTGAACCTTAGTCTCCAATTGTATTTCAACTCCCCAATATGCCTAAATGGCTCAATCTTCCCTTAAGCACATCAAATTGACACAAAACTAATTAAATCCTAGCTTTCGAAAAATATCAACTTTTTCTAAAAATAACCAAATCCTTAACAATCCAACATATAAGCTTAAATCCTTCAATAGTGAGCTAAACCCATACCTTGGGGGAAAGATTATACAATTTTGAGCTCCAAATTCCCCAGCAAACTCAAGGGGGCAAATCTCATGGCAGTTGTACCAAATCAAATCTAAGTTATTAATCGATTAAGTTGAAAATCAATTGATAAAAATGCTTAATCTTACCTCTAGAAGCATTTCACAAGCTTTAATCCACTCTAAATGACTTTAAAAATTGTTCTAAAAGGTTAGGGTTTTGAATTTTAGAGAGAAAAGGAAAAATCATAAATCAAGCTTTTAAAAGTGAAAATTCTTACCTCTAACACTTAAAATCTAAGACTTGTTGATGAAGTTTGATGGGTTTGAAGGATATGAAATTTGAGAAAAAATGGGTGAAGGAATGAAAAGTTAGGAGAAAATGAAGAAAATTTCAGTCTTAGGGGTTTTAAGCCCATTTTAAGTTGATTTGGCAGTCTAGGATTGACTATGGGAGGTCTGTAATCGATCCTAGACCAGAATGTTCATATTTTACCCATTTCCTCTTCACAAGATCGACTATGAAAAGTCTATAGTCAATCTTAGTTTAGAATGTTTGTTTTTATTTGATTTTGCTCGACAAGATCGATTATGGAAGGTCTATTGTCAATCTTGAGCCAGAATGTCTGCATTTCTCACATTTTTCCTTTCTAAGATTGACAAGAAAGGGCCTATTGTCGATCTTGGACTAGGATGTATGACTTTCCCTACTTTTTACTTCACAAGATTGACCCTTTGTGCACTATGATCGACTTTTTAAGTCCAAATTTGTAAAAATTGTCCTTTTTGAAGTCTAAACTCATGCTAAATCTCTTTCACAACCTTAAATCATTCATAAAATCCTATTCACACAGACATACCCTTAATTATCACATCAAATACAAATCAAAACCTCAAACCATTGAGTTTTTTCATCATTTCTCATATTTCCTTAAAAATTCACGTAGATGTAAATGTATACACTCTCAACGCTTGACACACATAGCATATCATCGATGTCCTCAAGGCATAGATCATTCTCCATTAACTTAGATTAGATCAAATATTAAGGGTGTTACAAATGTGTTAAGATAAGTATCACATTATAATGTTATACTTTGTATCTTTGTCTGATTGTATTTAATGTTTGCTTGGATTAAGTGGGCTCAACTTTTTTTGTCCTTGTGTCAGTGATGGCTCGAGATTGGACCGTGACAGTTGTGTTAGGCAATTAAATGCTTAATTACAAATATAAATTATGCAGAGCACTGGTAAAAAAAAAAGCTTTTAACACTAGCTTAAAAAGATTTTAACAAAATTTAGCTATATTGTTTCTTGCCTTATTTTACACTACTAAAAGATCCTATTTATAACCATTTGTAGAGAAGTCAATTGTTTAGATCAAGTGAGTAAATCCCTAACCTTTCCTTAGAAGATAGAATTGTAAATCCTTAGATAAGCTTGTAAATTTCTTGTTTTTGAATGTATAATTTGAGTTTTTACTTTGGAAAAATATTGCATTTTAAATGCTAAGTTGATTTGATAAGAGTAAGGAAAAAAAGTCAAGTTGGACTTATTTTCAAGTTGATATTCATATTCTGGAATAGAAGTATTAATTCTTAAAGAACAAGTATTGATACTTGTAACCCAAAAAGCTTTTGAAAGGGATTTTAAAGAACAAGTATCGATCCCCAGTGAACAAGCATTGATACTTGAAATCTAAAACAAAAGAATCAATACTTCCACCCAAGTATTAATACTAGATGCCTTTTCACAAAAAAAGGGTAAAACAATATTTTTTTACCTAAAACTTACCTAATTAGACTACCTTACAAATCGTTAAATCATATTTGAACAATGGATTAACTAGTATAAAAGTTATATTACAATAGATTTGGTTAAGATTAATGATAGCCTAGCCTAAAAATCTGAGATTTATAGTCTAAGTTTTGGTTACAATTGAATTATTATTGTTATAGGATTGATTGAAGCTCTAAGGATTAAGTTAGAGCAAAGACATGGTGTTTGAATTGCATGCTAAGTCGACAACTCAGTCAAGGTGGGTTGATGTGATGTTTTAAAACTATTTTGCTTTGTATAAAACTAAGTATTATTACTAAGTTCATTATTTTATACTAATATCATGCTATATTATGTATTAGTTTTGAATAAGGGGAGACAAGCCTTTTTGAATGTTTTCATTCAAAAGAATCCTAAGTAGGATGGATGGGTAGGATTGATGCATGACTGAGTCATTGCGTAAATGGATGAATGAATACGCACCTACTGTGATATGAAAGTGAATGTATAGTAGCCTACTTCTATAATAACGTGAATATGGATGATTAGTAGCCTCCTTTATGATGATGCTAATGTGCATGATTAGTAGCCCACCTTTATAATGATTTAAGTGTGGACGAATGAATACCCACTTATTATGATGTGAGTGTGGATGAATAATAGCCTACCTCTTGAAATACATAAAAGTGGATGAATAGATACCCAACAATATAAGAATGCAAGAGCGGATGGTTAACTGCCCAACATTGAGATCATGAGATAAATATGATGCAAAATAAATGACTAAGATAATGATAGCCCTTAATTGGTATATATATGATAATGTATGCTATAAATCTTTAAATTCTATATGAACATGAAGGCCTTGATGTGGGACATTATACCACAAGTACATGAGGGCCACTATATGGGCCATTACACCACACAACTATGAGGGCCATGGTGTGAGGTGTCAAACCACATACTCAATAGGGCCATGATGTGAGGTGTCAGACTATACATACCTATATAGCCTTAATATGGAGTAGCAATACCAATCTCATATGGAATTCATGCATGTGTCTTATTTCATGAATGCATGATGATTTATGATGCTATGGAATGCATATGATATTGATGTTATTGTAAAAGTGTTGAATTATATTATGTTTGTATGAAGAAATATGTTTTTAGAATTTAGAATGAAGTACTATGAGAAATAGCAAGCATATATGGTAAGTAGAAGTTAAAGACTTGAATGTATTGGAAAACATCCAAAATTTGGGTTTATAGGAATAAAGCATCGATACTTGAAGAGCAAGTATCGATACCTAGAAAAGAGAATGCCTTAGGATGCATTATGTGTTAGAAATAACGATACTTTCTAGAAAAGTATCGATACTTGAGTCTTAGAAAACATTCTAGAGGGAACGTATTGATACCCATGTTGAAGGTATCAATACTTAGGATACAAAACCTCATGATTTTCTCATTCAAATGGCTTTTCACTTTGTTTTAGGCCTCTTTTTCAATCCAAATGATTATATACTTAAATTTCAACTTAATTCTTGTAAAATGATATTGAACAACATCATTTTGAGCATTTGAAAAGAGATGTGATGATTATTTATGAAATTCATGTGTATAGCAAATTGTGGTTTATTTACAAACATTTTTCCTTTATGGCTTGTCCCTTTCCCATGTTTACTCATAGAAACTTTATCAGTCAGCCATTAGTTTTCCTTATTTTTTTTAGATTAATAGCTTGCTTGGCTTGCTGCTAATGGAGGAGTAGCTCAACTTGTGTTTGGTAGGTGTAATAGTGCCTTCCTTCAAGCCTTGTAGTGCTGTACACTCCACATTGTGTCAAATTGAGTCTTGAGTTTATTCCATGTTTATGATGATGACATGGTTATGTAAATAAAATGAGATTACTTCAGTTTATATTAATCATGAATGAATTGTTTATGTTAAGCACCACAATGGTGTAAGGGACATGTAAAGCTTATGGAAATGAGGCCATAAATGGATATGAGCACAAAAGTGTGCATACAAAGAGCACTAAAGTGTGCTTATGACTTTATTTCTAAATGTTGCATTATACTATATGTGATATGAACTTTTAAAAGTAAATGAAATGTTTTTACCATACTTGTGCTGATGTTTTCCATGATGTATAATAGTGAACATGATAGAACTTGCCTAATTATGAAATGATATGTGTTTCTGTAATGAGATAAAGGTTTGCTTGGGTCTTGTAGGCCATACCCATATAGACCTTTACGTTAGTCATGTCCTCGAAATTGGTTTATGACAAATTGCCTTTGCTTGTGCAATTTTTGATGGTGGTGAACTCATTATCCTTTGACTTGAAGTAGTATTCACGACAAGAATATACTTGCTAGAGAGATTGGAGGCGACTCTTGATGGGGCAAAGGGGTTGAACTTAAATGAGTGATAGGTCAAAAACTATGTCCAAGGTGCTAACATATTTTTTTTTCTCAACCATTTTCTATTATAGGTAGCCATTGTTCCATCAACATTAGATGTGTAAATGGAGTTCCAATGAGATTGCATCATGATATGATTAAGAAATCTATTTATGCTAATTTAACCTCTTATCTCTTAAAAAGACCTCTTAACAATGACTTAAAGATTCCAAGCATGGTAGAGAGGCACATGAGGGGGAACCAAGACATAGCACAGCCTTTCATGACCAACCAAACCATAACTCCATGGTTGAACCCTTTTGATGTGTCTTTGGACCTTGTGTCACTCCTTAATTAGAGGATGAGAAAGCTCATGCTTGAGTAGGCAAAGAAAAATACTAAGAGAAATAACTAAAGAAAAAAATTTCAATGAAATAGATTAAGAGATAAAGAGCTTCCCTATCATGGATGGCAACTGTGATGGACTTAGTTCAATAGTTCTAGAACCTTAGCAATAGTGACATGGATTTATGTGTAAACAGTTGTTGGCATTTTAGCAATGGGTTAATGATGACTTTAGACATAATCAAGATTTAAGCCTGGAAGATGCTGATGTGACATCCCATTTTTGGAGATATGACCTGCACAAGAACTTATGTGGGTATGACCCACTATTCCTAAGCAAGCCTCTTAATCAACATACATGGGCTAGTCACCTACACCAACCGTTCATATAATCATATAATGTAATCTCATACATACATATGTGCCATCACACAATTGCGGAACTTCTCAACATAAAGTGGACAAACACTTTGATTCATTAACATCTATGTAACATTAATCCCATGTTTCATATCACATAACATGCACATAAACCCTTGAGTGTCCATATAGGCTTTTGAGCCATCATATAACATTTATTCGTGATACTTTATAAAATAAAATCCCTTCTATTAGCTACATCAACATAAACATATTCAACATAATATAAGCATAAAATTAAAAACTAACTCTTCAGCAGAACATGACCCAACTTTCTAGGCTTTAAGTGAGCTACTAGATCACCTACCAAGAAAGAACAAGATCTTGTCTCCATGACAAGGTTAGAAGCTAATCAATGATCTAAAAAAAATATGAAAAACTAACATGTGAGTAACAAAGAATCCATGAGTGAATACAGAAAGAAGATAAGCCAAAATGAAGAATTTTTGCACAAATTACACCCTTAAAGTAAACATGAATTTTGAGATAAACATACTTCACTTTCAAATTTTCGTAAAACAAGAGTTGTCATAAAGAACTCCATTTTTTTTCTTGAAACCAATGCTTCATAACATAAAATCTTTCAAAGGAAAGCTAAACATTTCTCTAAACCTTTTAGAAAAAACAAGAGAGTAGCATTGTACCTGTAGCATCGAATCCTCCTTAAGGCCTAACAATACTTATCTATTTAATGCACACTATGGGTATTTGGTTGCGACATCTCCATATACCTTTTGAGTTACTCATGTACTCAAGATTTCCTCTAGGATTCGATCATATAGCATCCCGTAGTCATCTATCAATTCATACAAATTAAACTTGTGTTTTCAAACTGAGTAGCCCACTTTTTGTGATATGAATGTGGATGGTTAGTAGCCCACCTATTGTAATGGAAGTGTGGATGAATGATAACTTACCTCCTAGAATGTTTAAAGGTGAATGTATAGATGCTGACCATTGAATGCAAGAGTGGATGGTTAAATGCCCACGAATGAAACCATAATATGATTATGATGTGACTACTTGTTTGTGATAATGATAGTTACCAAAAGTGGACGAGTATAATGATTGAATGCTTTGATTTATAAATTCTATGTGTTGTAATGTGTAAATTGTATATGAGCATGAGGGTCATAAGGTGGGGCATGTACCACAAGTACATAAGGGCCATGATATGGATTAAGTAACACATGATCATGAAGGCCATGATGTGTGTATTAGGAATTTGAGAATATGGTGCCTTAGAAAGCAAGTATATTCTCATGTTTAATTCTGTTTATTTTATTTGCAATGAAAGTACATTTTGGTAATAAAACTTTTTTAAGTAAGTATTTATTTTTAGTTATCAAGGTATTATGATTCTATTAAGATATTAAAATACGTTTGTATAAAGAGTCATACATAAGAGACATGTATTTTAATTGAATCCAAAAATTATTCACAGCCATATAATATAGCTGGTCACTTTATTATGTTAAGGCTATAGCATCTAGATTACCTCTAACGTAAGGAATGTGATTCACTTAAAGGGAATAATGAGTCTTAAATCATCGAAGTAGTTGACTTTGAGTAATGACACTATAATTTGAACTGGAATCATTTGAGAATCAAGTTTAATTCTAACTATTACTTAAACCTTGATCTCACACTTATGTATTCATTTATGGTAGAATTGAAATCCTAATAGATAATGGACTCGTGTTTTATCTCTTTATAATCTTTAATATACCATGGGCATGATCATTTTAGCATTAACATCTTGATACTCAAAAGATTAGATCTAGAGTATTGGATCACCAATTGGATGAAATTTGAGACCAGGGGACAAAATTGACATAAAGGGTAAAATGATAATTTTACCTTTTGTCCTTGGATGGCTATGATGTTTGTAGCATAAGGTTTGCAATTGTACAACCAATATTAAATATTAATCTTGAATTATATCCTGTAATTTTAGTTAATCCAAAAGTGCAACCATATGTTAGGAATTTAAGAATATGGTGCTTTGGAAAGTAAGTATCTTCTCATGTTTAAATTTTGTTTAATTTTCTTAGTAATGAGAGTATATTTTGATAATAAGATGAAGAGTTTGTTTCAATTAAGCATTTATTATCTACTTATAAAGATGTCAAAATTCTAATGAGAAATTAAAATACATTTGTATGAAATGTCATACATAGGAAACATGTATTTTAATAGAATTTAAAATTGTTCATAGTTGTCACATCTTATTTCCTAGAAGAATCATGACCGATGCATGAACCCAGACAAGCATAACCTGCTAGGTCCAAGCAAGCCTCTTACCATAATATCATTAAACATTCATCATTACATGTGGAAGCATTTTATAACATCAATTTTCATTCAAAATCATCATGCATGCATTCATAATACTCATTATACAATTGAGGAGCTTTTCAACTTAATTATATAAGTTCAAGGATTTGATACATATATATATATACATATATATATCAACAAGTGCCATTGTCACAATGCACGATATCATTATCATCAACAATACCCTCGGGTGTTCATATAGGCTTTCGAGCCATCATCATAATATCATACATAATGTTGTCCATGTAAAATGCCAAACATAGGCTATATTAACATAACATGTTCTAATCCATAAACATAATCAAATCCATAAATATAAACATATGATCAACTCATCAACGGAATGTGACCGACCCTCTAGTTATCAAATATCTGCTAGATGCCTACCAAAGGATGAAGACTGGACATTAGTATCCATGACATTGGCTATTATCAAAACGTTATCACTGATATGTGTAAGTCACAAAGACTACGTGAGTGGATACAAAAAGAGGATAAGTTAGGGGATAAGAGTATTTCATAAACATGCACTTATAATGTCATGCCAATTATAATCAATTTAAACTTTAATCTCATGAAACATGGTGCTTAAGCATATTTGAAATAGTCTATATGATGTAAACAAGTGTGAACAACCGCTAGAAAACTGTTTTACCTTTGAAAAGCTTTCAAA
>NW_018397270.1:875091-891181 GCF_002168275.2 Theobroma umbraticum
CATTCAATTTTGGAACTCATCTATCAATAGATGTTCTTCGATAGATTTGAAAAGAATGCTTCCTGTTGTATTTTGTCTACTAGCTATCGATAGATGTCCTACATGTATCGATAGATAACCTCTAAAAATCTGTTTTCTAAGAAAATTTGTGTATTCTTGCCATTCCTTAGGTCCCCTATTCATCATATGCATATAAGCTGTAAAAGCATTAGGCAATCCAAATGATATAACCAAAAACTCATAATGATCATACCTCATGCGAGAAGCAATCTTGGGTATGTCACCACTTTTAATTCTTAACTAATGGTACCCCAATCAGAGTTCAATCTTAGAAAAGCACTTGACCCCTTGCAATGGATCAAAAAAATCATTAATACGTGGAAGGGGATAATTGTTCTTGATAGTCACTTTATTCAACTGCCTATAATTGATATAAAGCCTTATTGAACCATTTTTCTTCTTTATAAACAATACTAGTGTACCCCAAGGTAAAACAGTAAAGAAAATGAAGCCCTTATCCAACAAGTCCTCCAATTGATCCTTGAGCTCTTTAAGCACAGTCGGTGCCATTTGGTATGGTGGTATAAAAATTAGACTCAGGTCTTATGCCAAGTTTATGCAAATTTCGTCTCCCACTTTGACGATAATTTGAGTTATTCTTTTAGGAATACATCCATGAACTTCATTATAATAGGCATATTTGCCACATTAACCACCTCCACTTGTGTATTTATCACCATAGCCAAGGATGCTCGACATCCATGTTTCAACAAGTAACAAGTAGTCATAGTCAATATCATACTACTTAAGGCCATGCTACATTCTCCTTGTATGTAAAAGGATGTCTCTCCAAGATGGTCAAACCTAACCCTTTTGTGTTGACAATCCACAGTAGTGTAGGTGAGAGAATAACATCAAACTCCATCATGTCCATTAGCATTAGATTTGCTCGAGTCTCCTTCTTCTTAACATAGATTATGCAATCTTTATACTTACGTTTTGCCATAAACACCTCTCTCAAGGGGGTGGAAACTACCAAGTTTTACTCCCACTTAAAACACTTAATACCCAATCTAGGTACAAAGTATGGAGATACAAAATAATGTGTAGCACTAGGGTCATAAAATGCTTGTGCATCAATGCAACAAACGAGTAATATACTTGTAACCACTGTATTGAATGCTTGGGCATCTTGTTAAATCAAGACATAAACTTTGATTTGTCCACGACTAGTAATACCCTATGCTTTAGATCCAAATCTTGAAGCTCTAGCATGAGTAGCTGTATTAATGCCTCTACCCTTACCTCTTTTAATGCCTTTGATAAGTTGTGCAACAACAGGCAGGGGTGGTGCCTATGTATACCCTATGTATCTTCTTGAGAGGAATGACTAGTATGGCACTTTTTAGCAAAATGTCCTGACTGTCCACAAGTGTAACATGAGGTGGAACCTTACATGCACTGTCCTCTGTGCTTCTTATCGCAGTGGAACATGGAAAGAGAGGAGGATGACTTTACCTAGAGCCCCACTAACCTTGAGGTGAAGTCACTGTATGATCTCTTCTGATTCCGTCTCTCTTAGTATCTTTTCCTTGATGGGATCCCTATGAACTTCTAAGCTAACCCTGTTAGCCTAAAGAATATTTACAACCTTAGCTATTTCCAATCTTGGCCCTTTTAAGCTTAGGTTCATCTGATCAACCTTCCACATCTTTAAGTTCCAACCTCTAAGCACAATTCACTGCTTTAGAATAATTTGTTAATTCATGTGATGCTATAACTCTATATAGTGGGCATAATAATCCATTCACGAGTCCTTAGGTCTACATCTTCTCCATAATGGTCAAGTATGAGGCATACCTAGCCAACTCAGTGAATCTTGCATTGTACTCTGCCACTGTGTGCTTGGTGTTTGCACTAAAGTCTCAAACTCATGTGCTCTAGCCTTTCACACGCTATCTAGCAGAAAACACTTTAAGAACATTTGCTGAACCCATCCTAAGTCATCAAAGTAGCATCAAAAACTTTATCATTATGCTTTATCTCATACCACTATCGAGCTACCTTGCCCAACTTGAAAATAGCAAACTGAACTGATCTGGTGCTAGTTCAACCAAGAACATTACATATCACAGATATCTCATCTAAGAACTCCATAGCATCCTCAGTCGTATCAGATCTTGAAAATCGTGGAGGTCTTAACCTCATAAACTTTAATAGTGTAACCTCAGATGCAACCCTAGCCATCCCAAACTCTTGATGGTCTTCATGACTTTGTACTCCAAGGAAGGCCTATACAGTAGGGTAGCCCTATTTCCATCTCCTCTGTCTAGTATCTCTTAATCTAATAACTCCATGGCCTCTTTCCGAAGCAATGAAATGGACTCAAACACAAGATGCTTATCCCCCCATATTGAAAACTAATACATAATATTATATTTATGTACATAGTAGGTTGAGAACAGATTTTAAAATATTTTCTCATTAATGAATAAACTTTCAATTCATAAATATTTATAGAAAATCATATTTACCAATAATTCTCAAATCATGGTTCAACTTTATATATCAAAATATTTTTGAAAGTGGTGTATCCACTCACATTATAAGAGGCTCGATTACAACTTTGATTTCGTGAAATGTAATGTGTTTTCAAGCTTTCCTATCTCGTAATATTCATAATAAATAATTTTTAAACTAATAATCTTGGAATAATTAATCTAGCAACTTTCGAAATCTATTCACTTTTGACTATAGATACTTTCTGTATCTAGACTAAGCTAGAAATGCATAAATCCTTTAAACTTACCTTGGATGAGGTTAGATGTTGAAGGAAATCACAAAAACCTTATCTTTAATCCTCAACTAAATTTTATGGGCAAAAATAATAAATTTATAGTGTTAAATGTGTGAGCTTAAAACGTTTTATAGCATGAAAATGTCATATTTAGCTCTAAACTTCAAAACTAAGATCAAAATCATCAAAAGCAATTAGTTTTCATTAAAAATGGGTTGAAAGGGTTTTAGATAGGTTTTACCTTTCAAAAAACAACTAAGGGTTGAGAAACTTTTGGTTATTGTGTCCTATTTATAGTTTGGGAAGTGAAAATATGCTTTTATCCCTTTTTATATTTGTGAAAATGATATTATCTATAGATAGATCGAGGTTATTTATTGATAGATGAGTTTCAAAACCCTTTTTGGAAGCTTTCTGATTACCATCTATTGATAGATGGTAATCATCTATCGATAGATCTGGCTATATATAGATAGATTTGCTCACCTATCCATAGATGTTCTTCTTAGTAGCTTTGATAAACCATTTTTAGATTGTATCTATTGATAGAAGAAGAACATTTATCAATAGATTGGGTCTAGAAAGCAAAAATAAACCTTAGAAACATGTCGAATTGAACTCCTTTTAGCTCCAAACTTTGTAAATCATCTTAATGTATCAAAACATATATTTTTCTAAGATAAAAACTTACTTTTGAACAATTCCAAACACAAAAATCATTTCAAAACATTACACGATGAAATTTTTCATTCATAAAAACTAAATTTCAAGTTTTCAAAACACAATTTAACTTGCTTATCTAAGGATTTCTAACTTAGCAAATCCCACATTAGGGTGGGGTTTCGCAATAATTGAATAATAAAGTTGGTTACTTTATTATGTTAAGACTATAGTGTCCATATTACTTCCAATGCAAGGAATGTAATTCAATTCAAGGGAATGATAAGTCTCAAATCATTGAAGTAGTTGATTTCGAGTAATGACACTATAAAGTGAAATGGACTCACGGGAAACTTAAGTTTAAGTTACGTCATTTCCTTAAATCTTAGTCACGCACCTATGCATTCATTTATGATAGAACTAAAATCTTGATAGATAGTGGACTCATGATTTATCTCCTTATAATCTTTAATATACTATTGGCATTATCATCTTAATCCCTTAATCTAAACTTCATATATTGGGATTGTAATTGAGGTGAGCATACGAGAACATATATTGAAAAAGTGGAGTTCATAATATTAACATCACTTTTAGTGATTTTAGGAAGATTGATGAATTAACTACTCATCATATCTTAATACTCAAAAGATTAAATCTTGAGTATTAGATCCCTAATTGGATGAAATCTAAGACTGTAGGGACAAAATTGACATAAAAGGTAAAATAGTAAATTTACCTTTTATCATTGGATGGTTATGAGGGTTCACAACATAAGGTTTGCAATTGGACAAACCAATATTAAATTTTACATATTGGATATTTATTGTAATTGTAGATAATTCAAGAGTGCAACCATGAATCTATGGTTGAGTTATTCCATGGTTAATATACTAGAATTATTTTAATGAGATTAAGATATAATTCCATGTTTATTGGACCTTGAAATATCTATATCTAATGAGACTTCCCACTTAACTTTGTAGAATTTAACTCATTTAAGATGGAATGCGTGTTTGATTATTTATGCAAATCAATATTCAATTTTGATAACTAAGTATTGTCTTAGTTAAGATAAGAGTTGTCTTAATTTAGACAAGGTACATATATTGTCTTAATTATAGACATGTATATATACGAGTTGGTTGAGACAAAAGTTGTATTAATTAGATTATTTTTGGTTAGTCAAAATTGTCTTAATATAAAAATATTTTTTAAGACAAGCGTTGTAGTAAATAGAAAATATTTATTAAGAAAATTATAGACTTATAATTATAAATATTATTGGTGAAAATTTAATTATAAATATAAGAATTAAAATTATTAATTCTTTATTTATAATTAATTATAATTATGAGATAATTATATTACTCCATGTGTGATTAGGATTTCCATATTTTATTATTAATTTTTTAATTAAAGATGGATAATAATAAAATGGAATAATCCTAATTTGACATGGACTAGCAATTATAATTAAATAAATTTTTTTTATTAATAATAATTATAAATAAAGAATATTAATTTAATTTTAATTAATTAAATTAAGAAAAGGTTGTTTTAAGAGTGAAATAACTCTCTCCCTTAAAAATTAGATAAAGGCCAAAAATTACATATATCAATATATGTAATTTGGCAAACCCTAGCCACCATCAAGAAAAGAGAAGCCATAGTTGAACCTCTTGTTCCTCCATTTCTTAAGTCTTCTTCTTGCTTCCATTAGCAATTTTCTACAAGCCTCACACAAAAGAAAATTTGCTATAGAAGAAAATAAGAGAAAATAATTAATCACCATCTTGAAAAGTATTCCACACCTAGTCCACTTTAGGTTCAAGATTGAAAGATTCTTGAAGAATAAATGGTAATTCGAATTGGTTGAGAAATCTAATCATTGATGTGGTGTTGAATTTACTATAATTCACTAAGAGAGAAGAATCAAATATATTCCTCACATGGAGTAGGTAATATCTTTTACTTTTGATTTTTTTAACATTGATACAATTATTCTATGATTTGCATGATGTATGATTGTGAATTTTCGTTTGTGTAAATTGGATAAATTACTTTAATAGCTAGAAAATTTTTGAAATCCATAGGTTACACAATCATAAGCATACACAATGATCCACATCGAACAAATGGTATTAACACCTTTAGTTGCATGCAAATCTAATTTCCCATACGTTTATGCATGGTTGGCAACTTTGCATGAAATAATTATGTTTGGTTGTGTGACAAGAAAGGTGGCCTATCATCTTTATGTATTGTTCTTGATTTTCTTTTATTTTTCTTAAATCTGATGTATTTAGGAAAAGTCATGTAAATTATATTTAATTATGTAATTGGGAGCAAGCATGGAGAAGAAAATCCAAGCTATGATTTAAAAAAATTGTTTCTTTTTGAAAACTTAATTTTTTAAGCCTTGGATTAAAAGTTAAATTTACTTTGGTAATAATTAATGAAATTAATTAATTTAGACAAAATAGAATTATTTTTTTAATTGGGTTTAAAATTAAAATTAAAAAATTGGGGATTTTTTAGATAGCCATAAAAATGCAAAAGAGTATCAATTTTGGAAGGTGTTTCAAGGAGACAAACTATGGAAGAAAAGGAAGATTGGAGATCTTTTATTGTACAAGCTGTATTTTTCTTTATTTTTTTAGGATGGGCATTAATGCCTTATATGAATATTTATTTATAAATATGGATGTATGATATGAGATATTGTTTGATAACATGCCATCTAGAATAGGTGCCAATGTCTTAAGGATTGCCATGCATACATTATGTATTTTAGTTTAAAAGAGTTTTATGCTATGAGATACGTAATAAATATAGGAAATTAAATTGCATCTAGACAATATAGTAATATGGATTTAGTTGCATACTAAAGTGTTTAGTTGAACACATAACCAAGGCCATAATTTGACTTAGGATATTCTAAATGAACATTTAGAAAATCTAGTAAAAAGTCACTAAAAACGTTAAGTATAAAAAATTGAGTGGAAGAAGACACTAATAATCCTAAAGTCCATAGTCTCCTTTATTAGCCCATTACCATGCGAAACATGTCATTCCTTATAGGCAGGCATGAATCAAGATCATGACGAATTGGGTCTCTGAAAGGATAAGTCCTTTTAAATGGATTATGAGGTGAGACTTCCCATAAAGGCTTATTAAGTAAAGAGCTTAAAAGAATGAAATGATGGTTATTACACTCAATATGAATTTATTATTAACCAGCCTACAGTAGCTTTGTTAGTAAACTTCATGGACCAAGTGAAAGAGCTCCCCAACCATGTTAAGTATGAAGATAATGGGTAACATAGTTGAGTGGGAGGGTCCCATTTTGGTTGGTAATAAATTCTCACGGCCCACAGTCGGTTAATTTATTATATAACGATGAATAATCGGTGAATTAATAATATAATTCGAAGGGTTTTATATATAATCACCATGCATACATACGTCATGAAATGTTCAAAGTGCATACATAACTAATATGCTTACATAATTTTGAATGTACTTTCAGAAACATATTTGTATCACAAACATGAATCCGCTTTCAATTTCGCTAAACAAATGCACTCTAAATAGTGATAACTACATTGAAAGGAAAAGAAACCTTAATTTTGTCCTTAATTATGACAAAATTACATGGATTCTTTCTTAGCATAAGCTTGAAGCACTAACTCCTAAATCAACTCTACAAGAAATTGAATATCATAAGAAGTGGCATGATGCAAACGAGCTATCTAAGTGTTATATACTAGTCTTTATGAATAGTATATTACAAAAGCAGCATAAGGGCATGGGCAATGTTGCTGATATAATATTTCACCTACGTGAGATGTTTGATACAAAAACGAGAGCTGCAAAGGCCAAAGCAACAAATGCTTTTAAGAACTTTAAGTAGAAATCTAGAAAGCCTATTAAAGATTAGATGTTGAAAGTAATCTCTTACCTCAAAGAGGCAAAGCTACATGTTGTTGAGATAGATGTAGAAGTGCAAATTTCAATGATCACTCAAAGCTTGAATTCATCCTTTTTATAGCTCAAAATAGACTTTGACCTAGACAATAGAGATTACGCTCTAAATGGGCTAATGAATGATATGTAAAATGTGGAGGAGGTTCTTAAATTGAAAAAGAAACCTAAAGCACATGTAGTTTTCACTTTTAAGCCTAAATCCAAAGGTAAAAAGAAGAAAGCTAGAAAAAAAGAATGTTAAGGGCTTAGTGGGAGCAAAGAAAAAGCCTAAGAAAAGGACTATTTCAAAAGACAACACCAAGGAAAAGTGTTTACACTGTGATGAGAAAGGACATTAGAAGCAAAACTGCAAGGTTTACCTTGAAATTTAGAAGAGCAAACAAGGTAAGGGTTTTCTAAATATCTTAGAAACCTATTTAGTGGTTAATTTTTTGGATACTTGGATAGTTGATTCTAGAGCCATTACCATGTTTATAATTCTTTGCAGGGATTTCAACAGAGGAGAAAACTAAGTAAAGGGTAGTTTCGAATGAAGATGGCAAATGGCACCTTTGGTTCAACACAAGTAGTGGGAGCCATTGTTCTTCAATTTCCTTATGGTCATAATTTAATTTTGGAAAATGCTTATTACTGTTGTTGGATTTACCATGCAAGTGCTCGTATCGTTAACAATTAATATAAGAAAAAGTAAAGTTAGTTCACATGGATAATTGCCCAAATCTTTTTGCTAAGTATTAAAATTAAAATAATTTAATCTTATCTAAACAATCAAATTTAAAAATATTAAAAATTAAAGAAATTAGAATTAAATGTAAAACTAGAAACAAAGTAACAATTTAACTAGAACCAATCAATCAAAAGTCTAGAACCACAATATCCTATAAATGTTTCATTTGAATCTCTTCAATTCTCTCTTCACTTACTAGATAGGCTTGAGTTGTTAACCTAGAGTTCTAATTTATTTTTACGTCTATGCTAATGTTCTTATAAAATTATCTTCCTTATCCAACTTACTATATTCCAATGCAAATTGAAATCGAGAATGACTTATTAAGCTTAGACTCTAATTATTGCTACATGTGACATGTAAGTATATTCCTACCCTACATGCGAATCAAATCAATCATCTCAAGCAATTGATATTGAACATATGCTATTTCATCCATGGCCTACTCTAAACTCTTTCTTCCAACTCCGTTTAGGTATTCAAATCAATCTAATTGGTGATAAGTCAATTAGATACATTAAGAAAAGATTAAAATAAAAAACTCAAATACTATCAATCATAAACAAAAAGGAATATTAAAAATTCAAACTACGCATTGGGTTCAATTATGATTCTAGATTAAAAACTTGCCTCAACAGAATTCCTAAAAACATTATCCAGAAAAGAAATTTAACCATCAAAACTAAAGAAGAAAGTATAAAGATAGCAAAAAAAGAAAAAAGTTCAATATTATCAAGCCTTCAATCTACAATCTTTCTTGCTGTCCTTGCTTTCTTACTAGCTTCAATGCCTCTTTTTCTTCTGAAAAACCTTGGTTAATTGTTGCTTAAATGTACTTTTATTCACTCTTAATCGTGCTTTTGAAAGGGGGATTAAATAGATTTTGAAATTGTGTCAAATTAGAAATCCAAATGCACAAAAAGTATTCTCCATGTATGGGTGCCGCTACACAAAGCCTTTTTTATTTTTTTTTCAATTTTTCTTATTGAACGCCATAGCACTGCCTCCTTGGTGGCCGTGGCGCTGACTCTTCAATGTGACTATACCATTTTTGCTTGTCAGGTAAGACGATGTGTTGTTGATTTTATCACACAAGTGTATGTATCGTAACAAGTAATATAGTACTAAGCAGAATGTTGAATCCCATAAAGAATTGTACCAATTTCTACTAAATACTAGAAAATTTCAATTAATAGAAAGCCTAAGATTACAATACCCCTTAACACTTCATTTGAATCCTCTTTCTTTCTCTAAACTTACTAGTCTCAAGCTAACCTAGAGTGCTAAGCTATTTACTTGTCTCTATTGAGGTGCTCATAAAAATATCTCTCCTAATTAATTTGTCATATGTCTATGGAAATTCAATTGAAGAAAACTTCATTAAATTCCTACTCTAATCTTGGCTACATGTTACATATAGATATATGTCTATCCTATATGCAAATCAAATCATCTAATCAACTAAGTGAATTTGAACACATACTATTCCATTCATGGCCTATTCTAAACTCCCTTCGTCAAGTTATACTTAGATATCCAAATCAATCTAATTGGTGATCAAGCAATTAGAAGCATTAAACATAGAATAGAAGTAAACAACTTTTATTCCATTGATAATAAGTTAAAAAAAGATAAAGTATTCAAATTACATGTTAAGTTTAATAATAATCCTAGAAAAGTAAATTAGTTCATAATATCTAATGAAAACACCATCCATAGAAAATTAACCATCAATCCAAGTCAAAGAAAGTGAGAGAAGAACTAAAGTAGAAAAAGAAACTAAGATTTGTCAAATCTCAAGTCTTCAATTGTCTTCGATTTCCTTTGCTTTCTTGCTTTTGTTGGTGGCTTTTTTTTTCTCTAGAAAAGCTACTCTCTATGCTTGTTAAAAGTGCTCTAAAAAGCCCACTTTAAATAGCCCTCAAAGTCTTAATGTAATTAAACTGGAATTTCAAAGTGCCCAGATATTGACGGGCACCATGACATTCCTCCATAGGCACCATGGTGCCCTAGGCTTTGGTGGCACTATGGTGCATCTTGCCTCATGCTATTTCTGCTACACTTCTTCATCTTTTGATGCAATTTTCTCCTTCTTCCAAGCTAAACAGGGAAAAGTGGTAAACATGAAAGTTGTAGCCATGCCTTTTAGCTTTTCAAGAGTTTAAGAATCACATCAATTGGGATTCTATAGTGAAAGATACACTTGAAATACCAGAGCATGTGTAGTAGAAGTCTGCACCTTGAATGTATTCTTCTTCACAAATTATCACCTTTTACATAGCACACCTACAAAAGCAACAAAATAACTTAAATAATAACAAAACTTAAATCAAAATATCATAAATTAACTTGAAGCAAATGAACCCAACATAATTTACTAAAATAAAATAAATGACTAAAAATAAATATTCCTTACTTAATTCTCAATAACTTAGACAAAATACACCAAAAATTGTTCTGTCTTGAAATATGAGGCTATGCTACACTACTTCAATTGGTCACACAACTTTCTCCTTCTTCAAGGATAAAATAGGCAAATACTTAAACATGAAAGTTGTAGCTCTGCCTTTTAGCTTTCCAATGGTCTAAGAATCATGTCATTTAGACTTCTTTAGTAGGAGATATTCTTCAAATATCATAACATGTGTAGTGGAAATTTATACCTAGAATGTACTCTCTTACTTCAATTAAAAGTCCTTCAACTTAACATACCTACAAAAGCACAATTTAATCAATAGTAGCCATTCTTAGACAAATAAAAAACTAACTTAGCCTAAAATAATCTAAATTCAATTGTCTTAATTAACTTAGCATAAACATAATTTATTTAAATTAAAATAAATGGCTAAAAACACCTCAATATTAAAGATAAAGCTCAACAATATTGCAAACTGTTAACCAAAATTAAGACCAAATAACTCTATATCATAGAGTTATAACACCCTTAAACTAATGATTAAGCAAAACATTAAAAAAAAAACCAATGAAAGCAACTTAAATGATGAAAACAATCATAAATAACAAACTAACTAAAGAAATGTAGTACCAAGTTAATCATCTCCATAATTTCCTCAAATGTAGATTCGTAAATCTTCAACTCATGATAAAATATAGGTAGCATTCAAGTTCATATTTCAATTCAAATAAAAGCTCATTCTCAAATGGATTTTCATGTGTGTGTGTAATCTTTTACAAAGAATATTAAACTTATTTGGATAAGTTTATGCCTATGCAAAATTTCAAATTAGTACTGGATTCCCATAAGTTTGCTTTTCATCTCTCTCTCCACTAATGTAGACTAATACTAAATTAAGGATCATTAGGTTTTTATTAAGCTTGTAATGTATGGCTAAGGTTAAGGTAGGATAAAAGATATTAATGTGGCTCAAATCACCCTAAGTACATAATCATTCTAAGACTTATATAATCTCTAAATACCCTTTCTTCGACTTTGAACCTTTTTTTTCTCAACATTTTCTCTTTTTTTTTTCCTTTTTTAATCACAATTTTTACATCCCCTTAAACTTATTTCTTTGTATTATAAGGAGTGGGATAAATGCACAACATATTTTTTTACTTTATCATCAATTCCTCTTTTCTACCTTATTCAATATTTAGCTCAATACACTTCTTAAAATGATATACATACTTGGGAGTGAGGGGTCCAAAATTGAAATTTTATTTAAAAGGCTAGGCTAAATAATTATGTGTTTAAACAAAGAAAAGGAAAAATAAGGCTTAAAGGGGTATATTAGGGATAAAAATATCATAAGATTAGCTTGAAAGGCTCAGACGGTCCAAAGATGACCTAAATCATATCACTAAGTATTCCCTATAATTTCACTTCCAGAGAAAATCAAACAAATTCTAGAATTCAAGACATAATCCAAAATTCACCTAAATATAAACCTTCTGTAGACATGCATAATAATTCAGAGTAAAAGATAAAGTGCTCAATATATGGAAATCACATTCTAACAATGATACTTAGTAAAATAATTTAGCACAAACCGAACAATATCTTTATTTACCAAAAGCTAAACTAAGTTCTCAACATTAGATAAGGAAATCATCGAAAAATTTGGCACTAATTACTTTAAATGCTAAAATTGAAAAATTAAGCATAAAAATGATAAATTATCCTAAGTAGCTTTAAAATTTAAACAAGCATGCAAATAAAATAAAACTCTAAGTTCCCACAAAATATGCACCACCAGAAAAATATGTTCTCCCTCTAAACTTAAACCAAACATTGTTATCAATGTTGGAAAAACAAAGAAAAGGTAAAGAATATTCCATTGGTAGTTGGATGACTCTAGGAAAACTCTAATCCTTCTCCTCATCTTCATCATTATCACCAATGCTTGTGGGAGGCTTTTTTTACTACAAAAAGAATATAAATAAAGATTAATGTAGAAATATAAATAAATAAAATAAAAATAATTAAAAAGAAAAAATATGAGTTTCAAACACTTTTTTATAGTCACTAGCTTGACTATAATGCCTTTTTTTTTTTGCATTTCTTCACCACCACAATAAGGCTTGAGGCTTATTCCATTAACTATGAATGTTTCAACAGCCTCACTAACAATTTCTATGATACCACAAGGATAGACCTTAACCACTCTGCAAGGATGCAACCATCTTGATTTGTGTTTTTGGGGAAAAAGATTAAAGTGTGGATTCAAAAGTAACAAAATTTGTTGTCTAACCTCAAAATTTGTTGTACTTGTTATAAGAGGATAATATTCATTGAATTCCTCTTCAACCAACTCATCAACTGATTCCACTCTATAGCAACTATCCATATAGTGATACTTAGTTGCACTGAACAAATTAAACATTACTTCCTCTTCTCTAACTTTGAAAGTTATTTTGCCATTCTTTACATCTATGATTGCCCTTATTGTATCCAAGAATGGTTGTCCCAAAATGAGAGGAATTTCAACATCATCTTTCATCTCAAGAACAATGAAGTCCATTAGAATACATGAATGCCCAACTTTAACCAAAACAGCCTCTATAATCTCAACAAGATGCCTAATTAATTTGTTTGCTAATTGCAAGGGAACTGTAGTAGGTTATAGCTCCTTAAATCCAAATTTTCTAGCAATAAACAAAAGCATTATCGAAACACTAACACTTAAATCATACAAAGCTTTAGGAATTTTAAAACTACCAATAGTGCAAGGAATAGAAAAACTCCTTGGATCCTTAAGCTTTAGTGAAAGCTTATTTTATATTATAGCACTACACTCATCAAAAGTGCAATTATCTCAAACTCTTCGAATTTCCTCTTTTTTGTCAAGATGTCTTTCAAAAACTTCACATAGCTTGACATGTTTTCTAAGCTTCAATGGAAAGGATATTACTATAAATCTTCTTAAATACATCAATAAATTTTTGGCATTACTTGTCAAGCTTTTGCTTTTGAAAACATTGAGAAAAAGGCGGTGGAGATGTTTATGAAGGTTGTAATTGTTGTTTTCAATTTTATCTTTTTCACCATAATTTTCAACAGTAATTTCTTTTCCAACAGCAATTTCAACTTCTTTTTTAGGAGGCTTACTTGAATCTTCAGATTGCACATTATTACCACTTACCTTTTTTCCACTTTTGAGTGTGATTGCATTGCAATGCTCTTTACCTTCTCTCCAAGGATTGGGTTTAGTATCACTAGGTAAAGTACCCTTAAGTCTATTATTGATGGCATTAGCTAACTAACCTAATTATGTCTCAAGATTTCTAGTTGATGCTGCTTGACTTTGAATGATAGCTACTTGACTTTGAATGATGGCTACTTGACTTTGAATGATGGCATCATTCTTTGTTATGTAGGCATCATTCTTTTCCATGAATTGCATGAATATCTCTTCGATGGTTGGCATTTTCTCTAACATAGAAGCTTTAGCTTATGGTGGAAAACCCAAAGAAAAATTTGGCTTAAGACCTAATGAAGATGCTTGGTTATTGTTCCAAGAAAAATTAAGGTAATTACTCCAACCAGGATTGTAAGTGTTGGAATATGGATTATTCTACTGCTTATTAAAATTTCCAACAAATTGTGCAAATTCAGCAATAATAGGACTTTAATTACTAGGATGCCTTTCTCCACCTAACTTACATGAAAAAGGACTCTGAATAGCAATGACACCTAATGTATCATTTTTCTTAGTGAGAGCATCCAATTATGAAGCCAAGGCATTAATTGCATCAAGCTCGTAAATGCCAATAATTTTTCTTAGATCCAGTCTCTTAAATGGCCATTGATAATTGTTAGAAGCCATCTCCTTCAAGAAATTATAAGCTTTTATCAATAGATTTACTCATAAGTGTACCTTTAGTTGCAATACAAATGGTGGTTCTAATTAGCCCTAACAAACTATTATAGAAAGTCTAAACTAGCTGCCATTTGGGTAACCTATGGTGAGAACATCTCCTAAGCAAATCATTGTACCTTTCCTAAGCCTTATATAGTGATTTAGAATCAAATTGTGTAAATGAGGTGATATCATTCCGCATCTTAGCTATCTTAGCTAGCGAAAAGAACTTAATTAAGAATTTTTTAGTCAAATCATCCTAAGTACTAATGGAACCAGTTGAAAGCTGTTGGTCTCGTCGAAGTGCTAGAGAAGGGTGAATAGCACTAAAGATCTCAAGATTAGCCCTTTATGAATTGTAGAACTTTTAACTAATTTAAGAGAGAAAGAATTTAAGCTTGTAGTAGCTAAAAGATACTAGATAAGGAAGGGTAGGGAGGAGTGGACAAAGCAAGAGTATTTATAGTGGTTCGGTGTGCTTGACCTATATCCATTATCTTGATCTCCCGATTAAGGATTTTTAACCCAACGTCATTATGGTAGTGGAATTAACTGGTTCCACTAAGCTTTTACAAGGTGAGCTTCTAACCCAAGCTTTAATCCCATACAACAAGCTTTAGAGTGTTTCCCATACTCTAATTTTCCAAGAAAGAGAAGAAAATAAGTACAACAAAAATTCGTTACAAATTTAGAAATATAACAAGCAAGCTCAAACACTTTTTCTAGAATAAGAATGAAGAACAAGTGTTTTTGATGAATGATATTTAGCTTTTTGCTTAAATTGGCTCTTTTCTCATTCAATCTACTTTGACCGTTGAAGCTTTTTTTTATACTTAAGGAGTTTGACTTTTTTGTTGGAGATAGTTTTTAGTCATTAAGGACAACTTTGATGCCATTCTAGCCTTTATTTTGTCTTTTAGTGCTTAAATTCAAAAGGGTAGATAAATTTCTGACTAGTTACAAACAACTCTAATCGATTATAATTTCTTTGCTTTGCACTATCTTGCTGTTGTGTACTTTGTGTTAACTAATTATAAGAGACTAACCAATTAAGAGATCTTTGTCTTTAGGCTTCTCCACTTCAGTAGACTTTTTTTAATTGATTAACTCCACCCTTAATTGATTGGAGCTTGTAAAAACCTCTTCCCCTGATTGTTACTGGCGTTTGAGACTTGTTAGTGAACTCGCTAAATCTTGAACAAGCTTTAGTTGAGATTCTAGACAATTTAAAATCAACTTCAATATTAATGCTATCATTTACTTAAACCAAATAAACATAATATTTAAAACATATCATCTAGATACCAATAACCAGGTTTAATAACTCCAAAGTAGTTTCAACATCACATGTGGTATTCATTACACAACCTCAAGTTTTAGCAAATACAATCGCGATAGACTATTAATCTTTATAAGTCTAACTATTTGACACAACACGACCTCTATACAACAGAGCGACTCAAAGTGGAAGTCTAAGAGATGCCATTTCCTACGTCGTAGTGAATCAAGATTTGCTGGGACAATATATTCAAGTTGATCACTTATCTATAAAACGAAGTAAGGGGGTGAATCTCACAGACTCAGTGATCATCAACT
>NW_018397270.1:891191-892891 GCF_002168275.2 Theobroma umbraticum
GGCATAGATGGGAAACAAGCTAAAGGTAAAAGATTGAAAAAGTTAAAAATATAAGAATATATGTAAAAAATTTAGCTCAAAAGGGAATTTGTGCTTTATATTTAAAACCAGAAAGTTAATCCAAGATATCCATTTAAAATCAGGTATCAAACCAATTCAAGTAGGATCTCTGCTATCGAAATTCGTTAGCAACTTACTTAAAACAAATTGGTAAATTACAAGATTTTTCCATCTTTGAATTCATTCAACAACTTTACTCAAACTAGTCTGTCATAAACACATATGCTCCTATAATATCAAGAGTTATCAAAGCTTATACACAATTTCACAAATCACCTCATACGCGAGGAGTTAAATCTAACATCATAGTATAAATAAGGGAGCTACAAAAAATCTTATAGTTCTCACCATGATAAAGAACATGTATTATGATAATTCTATTTTATAGAATTATTTTAGTCCAATTTTGTTATTAAATATTAGCTAAGTCTTCAATTTTCAATTATAATTTACTTATTTTAAGTTGTTTTTATAGTTCGTTTACTTTTAAGTGAGTTATTTTAATTTTATGTTATTTCTTTTAATTCGATCGTTATTTATTAGTTTTTATATTTTTTCTAGGAGTGAGAAAAGATTGGGCTTAATTTTGGGAAGTAAAGTGTTGGAAGACCCAAAAGTCTGTTTGCATGTGCTTCAATTTTTCGACCATATCTTGTGCTACAAAACTCCAAATGATGTGAATCTTCAACCATTGGAAAGTTAAGAGATAGAGCTACAACTTTCATGCAGGTCACTTCACCCAGTTCTGCATTGAACATAGAGAAAATCATGTCAGAAAATAGTTGGACGTCCTATGCTAGGAATGGAAATTTGTAAATACTGACAATTGATTTTTTGGGCCTTTCAATACACTTTTAAGCCCATTTGACCATAGGTCAACTTAGGAAATTACAAATTAAGTCTATTAGTATAAATAGGATTTTTTTTAGAAAAAAGAGAGACAACGTTTGGATATTCAAGAAGCTAGAAGTTGAGGTTGAAACATGGAGTTCAAGGCGGCAATTGTTGTTTTGTTTTCTTCCTTGGCTTTTATTTTTCTTGTGACTCTCAATGGTTGAATTTATTATAATGTTATTTTTTTTTGAAATCGTGAATGGCTTATTTTCTTTTTCTAGGATTGCAATTGAACTCACATGTAATCTAAACTTTTAATCTCTTTCATGCTTATCTTTAATGGGATTTGAATTGTTTATTCCAATTTGTTCTTAATGCTTTTATTTGCTTAGCTACCAATTAAATCGATTTAGGAACCCAAACAAACTTGGGAAAGGGAGTTTATTGTAGACTACAAGTGGGATAGTATATGATCATATTAATTGATTTGTTTGGAGGATATGGATATATCTATAGGCCATATGTAACCAGATTAGAGTCTGAACTTAATGAGTCTGTTTTAATTTCAATTCACATAGGGATATAGGTTGGATTAAAAAGATATTTTTATAAGCATGAGTCGAGAGACTATAAATAAATTAAGATTCTAGGTTAGCAATTCAACCCATTGAAATAAGTTAAGAAATAAAGGTAAGATTTAGATGAAGTGTGAGGGATATTGTAATCTTAGGCTTATGTGATTTGATTTTTGTTCAAGTTATTATTATTTTGATTTTTCTTGGTAGTTTAATTTTTAGTTAATTAGT
>NW_018397270.1:892901-893654 GCF_002168275.2 Theobroma umbraticum
TAATTAATTTTGAGTGTTTGGATAAGATTAATTTATTCTAATTTTAGTACTTAATAAACTTTTAGATCAATTTCCTGTGGGATTAATTCTTTGCTTGCTAATATACTATCCATTCTATATGTATACTTGCATAGTAAAATTTTAACTGACAAGTTTTTGGCACCGTTGTCGGGAATTATTTCTAAAATTTTTATCAATACTAATACCAAGCAATTTAGTCTTACTTCAAATTTTATTTTTTGTGTTTTAATATTAGATTTTGTTTGCTTGTAGATATCTTTGGTCATTGTATGCAAAGAAGAAATAACTTGAATCTTGTTCATTTGATCCTGAGATAGAGAGAACTTTCAGAAGACGTCGAAGGGAGAATTTGCAAGTTGTAGCTTTAAATTAGACAATGGCTGAGGATAACAATAATAATGGCAATAATGCCATTAATTTGGTTCCTAAAAAAAATAGAGCACTGCGAGATTATGCTATTCCTCTTTTGCAAGGTTTTCACCAAAGCATTAGGAGACTTTCTATCAATGCAAATTATTTTGAAATTAAACTAGCTTACATTCAGATGATTTAGTCTTCAGTCTAGTTTGGTGGGTTACTTAGTGATGATAAATTTCCTAGAGATTTACGATACCTTTAAATACAATGGAGTAACTGATGATGCTATTAGATTGAGACTGTTTTCATTTTCTTTGAGGGATAAAGCCAAGAGCTGGCTTAATTCAGTGCCCAATGGGTCTATCACTACATGGG
>NW_018397270.1:893664-894012 GCF_002168275.2 Theobroma umbraticum
TCAAAAGTTTCTAGCAAAATTTTTTCCTTTTACCAAGACTACAAAGATGAGGAATGATATCACCTCATTCACATAATTTGATGGTGAGTCCCTATATGAAGCTTGGGAGAGGTTTAAAGAATTATTGAGAAGATGCCCACATCATGGGATTCCTGATTGGTTGCAAGTTTAAACATTCTACAATGGGTTGGTTGGTTCAATAAAAACCACAATTGATGCTGATGCTAGTGGGGCATTAATGAGTAAGAATGCTGTAGATGCTTATAATTTGTTAGAAGAGATGGCCTCTAATAATTATCAATGGCCTTCAGAAAGGTCGAGTCCAAGAAAAGCTTTTGGAGCTTATGA
>NW_018397270.1:894022-894160 GCF_002168275.2 Theobroma umbraticum
CTTGGCACCTTAACTACTCAAGTATCTACGTAAGTGGATACACTGTCCAAAAGTTTTGACACATTGGGAGTTCATGCAGTTCGAAATAAATTAGTAGTTTTTGAGATGTGTGGAGATGGCCATTCATATGATCAATGT
>NW_018397270.1:894170-899714 GCF_002168275.2 Theobroma umbraticum
CTGAATCAGTCCAGTTTGTGGGGAACTTCAATAGACAGTAGAATAACCATACTCCAATACTTATAATCTTGGTTGGAGAAACCACCCTAACTTTTCATGGAATAACAATGCAGGGTTTTCCAATCCAAAACCCATCATGCCTTTTGGTTTTCAACAACAAGCTAGCCCATAAATTCTTGAAAAGAAGTCCCAATTGGAAGAACTTCTCTTGCAATATATATCCAAGGTTGATGCTATATTTCAAAGTCAAGGATCTTCCTTGAGAAATCTTGAGACCCCATTGGGACAGCTTGTAAACTCCATCAACAGTAGACCCCAAGGTGCCTCACTAAGTGATATACAAATCAATCCTAAAGGTAAAGAACATTGTAATGCAATTACCCTTTGAAATGGAAAAGAAGTTGAAGGGGTGAGTGAAAAATTAATTGAATCTTTAAAGGAGCATGTAGATGATGACAAGGTAATTGTTGAGAAAGAAGTTAAAGTGGAAAAGATAAACAATGGGCAAGCTAAAAATCAAGTGAATTCTCAAGCAAATTATCCTCCGCCTCCATTTCCACAAGGGTTGAAAAAGCAAAAGCTTGATAAACAGTTTTAGAAATTTCTCAATGTCTTCAAGAAGCTCCACAAAAATATCCCTTTCACTGAAGCATTGGAAAACATGCCAAGTTATGTTAAATTCTTGAAAGACATCTTAACCAAGAAGAGGAAACTAAAAGATTTTGAAATAGTGGCACTTACTAAGGAGTGTAGCATAATAATTCAAAACAAGCTTCTGCAAAAACTTAAGGATCCAAGGAGTTTTTTTATCCCTTGTACTATTGGTAGATTTAAATTTACAAAAGCTTTATGTGATTTAGGTGCTGGTGTTTCAATCATGCCATTGTCAATTGCTGAGAAATTGGGACTTAACAAGATACAACCTGCCACAGTTTCTTTGCAATTAGCAGATGGAACAATTAGGTACCCTGTTGGGATTATTGAGGATGTATTGGTTAAAGTTGGGCATTTCTACATTCCGGTGGAGTTCATTATGCTTGAGATGAAAGGGGATCTGGAAATTCCTTTAATGTTAAGATGACCATTTTTGGCTACTGCAGGTGCAATCATTGATGTGAGGGATGGCAAGATAACTTTTAAAGTTGGAGAAGAGGTAGTTGAGTTTAATATTTTCAATGCAAATAAACACCCTGGCTTTACAAATTATTGCTATAGAGTGGAGTTAATTGATGAAGGCAAAGGTGAATCTATTTCACCACTTACAAGTAAGCAGGCATCAATCTTTGAGTTTAAGCTACCACCTTTGCTCATGATACCTAAGAAGTCACCAAAGGAGCATCCTCCACCACTATCTAATTGTCCTTTCGAGATTGGACAACAAGTAATAATGCTTTCTCGATCATACTTAAAGCTTTTTCCATGGAAACGCAAAGAAAGATGGCGGGATCCTTTCCAAGTAGTAAAGGCTTATCCTTGTGGCATAATTGAGATTGATAGTGAGGATATGAGCACATTCATGGCTAATGGAGTGAGCCTTAGATCGTATTTTGAGGATAAAGATCTGCAAAAGGGGTGCTATAGTCAAGCTAGTGACTATAAACAAGCGCTTTTTAAGAGACAACCCAAGCTCCTCAACCTTACTTATTTTCATCTTTATTTTATTTAATTTTTTATTTCTTTTAATATAATTTTTTTTTATGTTTCCTTTTACACGTAATTTATTTAAAAAAAAAAGCTCAACATCGAGGTGCTGCAAATGAGTGCCGCTACCTTGAAAATAAGAAAAAAATGCTGAAACAGAATGTTTCAATGCCCCGGCTCTCAAATGGAGAGTTATGGCTCTAGACAAAGAAGGGAATGGCCATGAAATAAAATGTTTCAGCATTGTGACCCTCAAAAAGAGCACTGTGGAGCTGGACAAAGCAGGTAAGGCAGAACATTTGAGCGTCGTGGTGCTGAAACTTGAGGCATAATGCTTCGAGTTTGAAATGGTGAGAGCCACGACCCTTACTTATGCGTCATAGTGCTAAAACCTAAAGCGTAACGCTTTGGGTTTGAAATGGTGAGAGCTGTGAGGGCCACGGCGTTATATCATGGGGCAGGCCCAAACTTATAAAAACCCTCTTTTTCTTGCATTCTTTCATTCTTTCTTCTACTCTAGCCTCCAAACCCATTCTCCATCTTTCTTTTTCCTGCAAATCTCCTGCCTTTCCTTTTTTTTTTAACTCTAAATTTCTGCATATTATTTCCACTTGGATTTTTTTTATTTTTTCACTTTGAATTCCTGTACTAATTGCACTCTCAAGGCAAGTACTCCTTCTTCTCTCTTTCAAATGCTTGATTTTCAATTATTTTATGTAGAGAGGATGAGGTTCGTGTTAATAACAAATTTTATAATTTTGGCACATTGAATGAGTCCATTGTGCATGTTTGTTAATGGGCTTTTCTATTTCCTCATGGTTAATGCTTGAAGTGTAGAAATTTTTTTTTATTAATTCCAATTTCTTGTGAGCTATATAATGAATTCATGGATTTTTTTTGTCTACTACACATATAATTGATAAATGCTTTGTTGATGAGCGTAGATAATGGACTTGTTTAATTTTTGATGCTTGGTTGAGCAAGTAGAAATAAATTCTGGAATTGTTGGTGCAACAACATGCACTAATTGATAATTTTGATGAGTGCATTATCCTAGAATTATTTTTATTTTTTTATATTGAACTGTTACATTGTGAAAATTACAATTATGAGAATGCTCTCTAAATGCTGTGACAAATAGAGATTTTATGTTGCATCTTAGCAAGTGAGATGGTAAAAGGATTTTTAAAGTTTAATTATTGAATTGGAGAGGAATTAAGTAAATTAATGCCTGTGGATCTTTTATATTTTCATGGTTATGCACGCAATACTACTTGCATCCTTTTACTCTGGATTTGTTTTGGTGATTGAATTTCTTTTGTAGGAATGGCACCTAAATGATCCAAACTAAGTTCCAATGGTGCTTTTGATAGATCGAAGTTCATTTTTACCGATGCCTCTAAGTGTTGTCATACGTCGCTAATCAACAAAGTGCCAATTCCTAAACAAGGAATAGATATTCCTGCATTGCCTTATGAGGAGATTCATGCCATGCTTCAAGATAGACATTGGTAGTGATTTAGTCACCAACCTAAAGCTGCAGTGGTGCTTGTAGTCCAGGAGTTTTTGTAAATGCGGTTGAGCATGTTAATGGGGTGGCGTTCGTTTGTGGCAAACGAGTCCCTTTACACAACCAAGCTATCAATGCAATTTTTGGAACCCCCAGTATTGCAAATGATGAATATGGGCAGTACTTGGGTGATCATCAAGATCACAATGAGATTATATCGACCCTGTGTGTTGAGGAAGCTCAATGGAAGACATTGCATGGTGAGCTAGTTTCATTCAAGCGAAGTGCCATGAAAAAGGAGCTGAAAGTTTAGTTACACTTTGTAGTGGCACGGTTACTTTCTTCCCTCACACATCAATGATGTCACGAGGGATTGTGCAGTGCTTATCTACGCCATTGTCACAAATAAATCCATTGATGTTGGTAAGGTTATTTCTCATGCCATCTTACATACGGGTCGCACTAAATGAGATGGGATCGGTTTTCCTTCCTTGATCACTACCTTATGTGCGAGAGTTGGTGTGTAATGGAGTGATAAAGAGGAGCTGTAACAACCAAAAATTCCCATCACCATGGGCATTCTTAAGTGATTAGAGGAATCTGCATCGGTCGCTGGTAGTTCCTTGTAAGTCACACCTTTACCTTGCCAGGCAACTCCCACACGTAGTGTTGCTCAATGTATGGAGTGCATCGATCGTAGATTAAACCATCACGAAAGGCAAAATCGGGCAATTGAACAAATGATGAGAGCCTATACTGGACACATTGGGATGGACATGACAACTTTTCCTTCATTGCCTATGGATTTTGACTCTCAAGAGGATTTTGGTGGTGAAGATGTAGAGGGCAGGTAAACTGTAGCTTTGGAGTTAGGGGAGTATTCTTCTCCTTTTTTCTTTTATTTTCCTTTATCACATTGAGGACAATGTTTGTTCCAAGTTTGAGGGAGTGGTTTAGAATTTTGTTGGTTTATTTTTTTATTTTTTTTTATTTTTTCATTGTGTTTAGTTAGCTTTAGTTCAAGATATGTCTTGCACGTTTATTTATGTTTTCCATGTTTTATTTGTGTAAAAAAAAAATTGAGATAGTTGCACCTCATTCATGATTGTCCCAATTCTAGAATGATATTTTAATTAGCTTTTGATTCTTAACTATTGGGAAGCATATAGTTATGATTTAATTTTATGTGATATTCTTGTGTTAGCTTTATTTTAGAATGTGACTTCCAATAATTTGAGCACTATACTCTTTTACTAAGAATTTTTATGTGATTTAGAGAAAGTATATGTTGATGAAAAAGTTTAGTGAAGTCAAAAATTCTAGAATTTGTTTGATTCTCTCACAAGGAGAAATCTTAGATAGCACTTAGGATAGGAAGTGATTTAGGCCATTTTTGGATTGTTTGAGCCTTTTTGAGCTTACCTTATTATATTTATCCTTAATCACTCTTTTTGAGCCTAATTTACCTTTCCATTGTAATTACACAATTATGTTAACATTGGCCTGTTTATTTAAATCCAGCAATTTGAACCTTTCACCCTCGAAGTATTTTAATCTTTCCAAGGAATGATTTGAGCCTAAGAATAAATTGAGGGAGAAAGATAAAAAATGAAAAAAAAAGTGATGGTTGTTAGGAAAATAACCCTTGTTTATAATTGTCAAAAATAAGTTTGGGGGTTAAAAACAAAGAAATAAAATGTTTGGTACAAAGGAAAGTTTACTTCAAGTTTAGGGGTGCTATTCAAAAAAAAAAAATTGAGCTCGTTATATGTCCTAGATGGATTAAGTGCTTAGGGTGAATTTGAACCTAAATATATCCTTTATCATACCTTGACCCTAGCCTTACATTACAAGCTTGATAAAAACCTATTGATCCTTAAATAAGTGTTAATCTACATTAGTGGAGAGAGGGATGAAAAGTAAATTTATGGAATCCTAATACTAATCTATGCTTAGATTTGGCATAAACTAATCCAAATTGCATGATATTCTTTGTAAGAGAGCATTCACACACACACACACACACGAGAAGTCCATTCAAAAAATAAGTTTTCACTTGAATTGATGCAAGAATTTAAGGATTAGTTGTATGTTACCTTAGTTGGAATTTAGTTAATTTATGACGAAAAATTGAGAAATCATGATTTGGTACTTCTATTTCTCGTTCAAAGTTTTTTTATGTTTAGTTTTCCTTTTTTGATTTTCTTTTGCATGAGGACTAGCAAAATTTTAAGTTTGGGGGTGTGATAATTCTATTTTATAGAATTATTTTAGTCAAATTTTGTTATTAAATATTAGCTAAGTCCTCAATTTTCAATAATAATTTACTTATTTTTAGTTGTTTTTATAATTAGTTTATTTTTATGTGAGTTATTTTAATTTTATGTTATTTC
>NW_018397270.1:899724-900002 GCF_002168275.2 Theobroma umbraticum
ATTGTTATTTATTAGTTTTTATATTTTTTGTAGGAGTGAAAAAAGATTGGGCTTAATTTTGGGAAGTAAGGTGTTGGAAGACCCAGAAGTCTGCTTGCATATGCTTTAGTGTTTTAGCCATTGTTAGTTAAAATTTCACTACGCAAGTATATGTATCGAATAGATAGTATATTAGCAAGTAGAGTATCGATTCCACAGGGAATTGATTTAAAATTTTTCTAGGTATTAAAATTAGAACAATTTAGTTTTATTCAAATAATTAAAATTTGAATTCTAAT
>NW_018397270.1:900101-900241 GCF_002168275.2 Theobroma umbraticum
GGGCAAATAGCAAATCAAACAAGCCTAGGATTACAATATCCCTCACACTTTATTTAAATCTTAGCTCTCTTCCTTAACTTATTTCAATGGGTTGAATTTCTAATCTAGAGTCCTAAATTATTTATAAGGGTCTCCCGACT
>NW_018397270.1:900251-900418 GCF_002168275.2 Theobroma umbraticum
AAATATCTATTTTAACCAAAACACTATATCCCTATGTAAATTAAATTTAAAATAGACTCATTAAGTTCAAGCTTTAATCTGGCTACATATGGCCTATATGTATATCCCTATTCTATATGCAAATCAATTAATATGATATGCTATCCCAATTTTAGTCTACATTAAAC
>NW_018397270.1:900428-901262 GCF_002168275.2 Theobroma umbraticum
AAGTTTGTTTAGGTTCCTAGATCAATTTAATTGATCGTCAAGTAAGTAAAAGCTTTAAGAACAAATTGAAATAAACAATTCAAATCCCATTAAAGATAAGTAAGAAAGAGGTTAAAAGTTGGATTACATGTGAGTTCAATTGTAATCCTAGAAAAAAATATTTAGCTCATAATATCTAATAAAAACAATATCCAAAGAAATTTAGCCATGAATCCAAGTCAAAGAAAATAAGAAAAATACAAAAGTAAGAAGAGAAACTAATAGTTAGAGCTTTGTGATCTTTATTCTCCCTCCAATTCTCTTGTTTTCTTGCTTTATTATTGGCTTCAAATCTCCAGAATAGTTTCTTGCTGCCTCCCCCTCAAAATCTATGAAAAAGGTCTCTTAAATAGGCTCTAAATAACCTAATTTTCAAAATCATATCAACTTATTTTATTTTTGGAAAGTCGCCCAACGCTGCGATGCTGCTTCTCTAGTGCTACAGCACTGAGCTCTCTGGAAATTTGTATGTCTGTTTCCTTTTATCAATGCTGTAGCCTTGTTCTCCCAGTGCTATGGCAGTCTATCAATTTCAAACGTGAGTTTCACCCTGACATGTTCCGAACTGGGCAAAGTAGTTATCATAAAAGTTTTATCCCTATCTCTTAGATTTCCAGTAGATCAAGAATCACATCAATTGGACTTCTAAATTGAAAGATATTCTCCAAATACCGCATCATATTCAGTCCTTGCATACTGCTGCAATGTTTTGACTTTGATAAATATTTTGATAATGATCCAGTCAGAACTGGGTGCAGTGATGAAAATAAACGTTGTAGCCCTTCTTCTTAGAAT
>NW_018397270.1:901272-901488 GCF_002168275.2 Theobroma umbraticum
CAAGAATCACCTCATTTGGAGTTATTTAGGAAGAGATATAGTCAACATACCAAAACATATACAAATGAAATCATCACCATACTTGCACTGATTTTCATCAAATGAGGCCTTTTCATCAATTTCCTACAAAAGCCATAAGAGAGATTAGCAATAACAACTCTCAAAGTAATTTAAAACAAAAAAATATAAAATTTAACTAAAATAACTTAAATTAAT
>NW_018397270.1:901505-901710 GCF_002168275.2 Theobroma umbraticum
AACTTAAACTAGAAAAACACCTAAAACACTAAAATCCGAACCTAAAATCTCAAAGATCTAGATACTTAAGTCTCCAAAATATGTCAAAATAACTCTATATAATAGAGTTATCACACCCCCAAACTTAGGATTTTTCTAGTCCTCGAGCAATACATAAAACAACATGCAATAACTTAAACATGAAAACATTTAACTAGAATTCAAT
>NW_018397270.1:901810-901947 GCF_002168275.2 Theobroma umbraticum
CTTGAACCAAACAAGCTTCAAGGAGTTTTTTTGGATTTTCCATATCAATAGCCTTTTTAGGTAACTTGTCAGTTGTATCTAGAAAAGGAATAGGAGGCACATATGGCTTGACTTGTGGTGGTGTAGATACTTCCTCC
>NW_018397270.1:902090-902433 GCF_002168275.2 Theobroma umbraticum
AGGCCTATTGTTGATGTAATTAACAAGTTGGCCTAATTGAGTCTCAAGATTTCGTATTGATTCTGCTTGACTTTGAATGATTGCATCAATCTTTGTCATGAATTGTATCAACATATCCTCCGAAGTTAGCTTCTTCTCAAGTATAGGGGCTTTAACTTATGACTAGAAATTATGCTGAAAAATAGGTTGTGATGAATATGTAGGATCCTGATCATTAATTAATGAAAAATTTGGGTGATTCCACCATGAATTGTAACTGTTGGAGTATGAATTGTTTAGCTGCCTATTGAAGCAGAGTATCGATCCCATAGGGAATTGATCTAAAATTTTACTAAGTACTAAA
>NW_018397270.1:902804-902965 GCF_002168275.2 Theobroma umbraticum
AAGTTTAAGCTCTAATCTGGCTATATATGGCCTATAGGTATATCCCTATCCTATGCACAATTCAATTACTATGATCATATGCTATCCCAATTGTAGTTTACACTAAACTCCCTTTTCCAAGTTTGTTTGGGTTCCTAGATCAATTTAATTGGTGGCCAAGC
>NW_018397270.1:902975-903067 GCF_002168275.2 Theobroma umbraticum
ATTAAGAATAAATTGGAATAAACAATTCAAACCCCATTAAAGATAAGTAAGAAAAGGGTTAAAAGTTAGATTACATGTGAGTTCAATTGTAA
>NW_018397270.1:903077-903282 GCF_002168275.2 Theobroma umbraticum
ATAATTTAGCTCATAATATCTAATAAAAACAATATCTAAAGAAATTTAGCCATGAATCCAAGTTAAAGAAAAACACAAAAGCAAGAGAGAAAACTAATAGTTAGAGCTTTGTGATCTTGATTCTCTCTCCCATTCTCTTGTTTTCTTGCTTTGTTATTGGCTTCAAATCTCCAGAATAGTTGCTTGCTGCCTCCCCCTCAAAATC
>NW_018397270.1:903292-903945 GCF_002168275.2 Theobroma umbraticum
GTCCCTTAAATAGGCTCCAAATAACCTAATTTTCAAAATCTCTTTAACTTCTTTTATGTTTGAAAAGTTACCTAGTGTTGCGGTGCTACTTCTCCAGTGCTACCGTGCTGAGCTCTCTGAAAATTTGTATGTCTGCTTCCTTTCATCATTGCTACAGCCTTGTTCTCCCAACGCTATGGCAATCTATCAACTTCAAACATGAGTTTCACCTTGACATGTTCTGAACTGGGCAAAGTGGTAAATATAAAAGTTTTAGCCCTTCTCTTAAATTTCTAATGGATCAAGAATCACATCAATTGGACTTCTGGATTGAAAGATATTCTCCAAATACCGCATCATATTTAGTCCTTGCATATTGCTGCAGTGTTTCGAGTTTGAAAAATATTTTGATGATGATCCAATCAGAACTGGGTGAATTGATAAAAATAAACATTGTAGCCCTTCTTCTTAAAATTCTTGTGGTCTAAGAATCATCTTATTTGGAGTTATATAGAGAGCGATATGGTCAAAATACCAAAACATATATGAATGAAGTCATCACCATAGTTGCACTGATTTTCATCAAATGAGGCATTGTCATCAATTTCCTACAAAAGCCATAAGAGTAATTAGCAATAACTACTCTTAAAATAATTTAAAACAAAACAACATAA
>NW_018397270.1:903955-904070 GCF_002168275.2 Theobroma umbraticum
AAATAACTTAAATTAATCACTTAACAAGTAATCAAAATTAAACTAGAGAAAAACCTAAGACGCTAAAATTCGAACCTAAAATCTCAAAAATTTAGCTACGTAAGCCCCCAAAATG
>NW_018397270.1:904080-904451 GCF_002168275.2 Theobroma umbraticum
ACTCTATATAATAGAGTTATCAGCCATATATCATGCTACGAAACTCCAAATAATCTGAATCTTAGACCATTGGAAAGTTAAGAGATAGAGCTACAACATTCATACAGATCATTTTACCTAGTTTTGCTTTGAAGATAAAGAAAATTACGTAAGAAAATAGCAGGACGTACTATGCCGAGAATGAAAATTTGTGAAGACTGACAATTGATTTTTTAGGCCTCTCAATACACTATTATGCCCAGTTGAACCATAGGTCAACTTAGGGAATTATAGGTTAAGTTTATTAGTATAAATAGGATTTTTTTTTAGAATAGGGAGAGACAATTTTTGGATATTCAAAAAGCTAGAAGTTGAGGTTGAAACTTGGAGAT
>NW_018397270.1:904461-904770 GCF_002168275.2 Theobroma umbraticum
ATTATTGTTTTGTTTTCTTCCTTATCTTTTATTTTTCTTTTGACTCTCAATGGTTGAATTTATTATAATGTTATTTGTTTTTGTAATCATGAGTGGCTAATTTTCTTTTTCTAGAATTGCAATTGAACTCTCATGTAGTCTAAACTTTTAATCTCTTTTATGCTTATCTTTAATGGGATTTGAATTGTTTATTCCAATTTGTTCTTAATGCTTTTAATTGCTTGGCCACCAATTAAATTAATTTAAGAACCTAAACAAACTTGGGAAAGATAGTTTGCTGTAGACTAAAATTAGGATAGCATATGATCA
>NW_018397270.1:904780-904978 GCF_002168275.2 Theobroma umbraticum
TTTGCGTATAGGATAGGGATGTACCTATAGGTTATATGTAGCCAGATTAGAGCCTGAACTTAATGAGTCTGTTTTAATTTTAAATTACATAGGGATATAACGTTTTGGTTAAAATAGATATTTTTATAAGATGAGTTGGGAGACTTTTAAAAATAAATTAAGACTCTAGATTAACAATTCAACCCATTGAAATAAGTT
>NW_018397270.1:904988-905097 GCF_002168275.2 Theobroma umbraticum
GGTAAGATTTAGATGAAGTGTGAGCGATATTGTAATCTTAGCCTTGTTTAATTTAATATTTACTCAAGTTATTATTATTTTGATTTTTCTTGGTAGTTTAATTTTTAGT
>NW_018397270.1:905113-908238 GCF_002168275.2 Theobroma umbraticum
ATCAATTAATTTTGAGTATTTGGATAAGATTAATTTGTTCTAATTTTAGTACTTAGTAAACTTTTAGATTAATTTCCTGTGAGACCAATATTCTGCTTGCTAATATACTGTCTATTTGATACATATACTTGAGTAGTGGAATTTTAACTGACATATTGAAAACCCAAAGAGATATCACTCTCGAGTAGGTAATAGAAATAAAGAACTAGAGGATGCGCTTCCACGTAATAATATTCGGGAGCTTCGCTCCACCGAATCCCCACAGCCATGGTAGTATCAATGACGTTGGCCTACATAGGAGAAATCAGGCATCTCAACTACGTATATCAGTTGTGGCCTAGCCACATATATGAACCCGTGGCCTTGGCATGTATATGTCAGAAATCATGGCCCTAGCCATGTCTAACAGCCTGTTGATGACCTAAAGGTTCCCTAGCTAGAGCTCACTTGTTCACAAGGGGTCACACTATCCCAATGTGACATTCAGCCTACTCTCGAATCTCCCAATTTGGTAAAACCATTAAAAATCAGTTTAAGTTCTCAAAAATCCATTTCAAAAGTCATTTTTGAAATATTCAACATGGTAACATGATAAAATTTCTTATAAGACTTTTTATCATAAAACCTTTTCATGAGGTTAAAAGATCAATACGCATGATGGATATGTGTTTCAATCATGAATGCACATCACACAAACTATAAGACACATTTTGACATAAATCATATTAAAAAGCCTGTTTCCCGATTTTAAAAACCCTTTACATATATAGCTTATATATATATGTATTCAAAACCATTTTCAAAATCATGGCATCCATAATTTCTTAGCATCTCTAGCAGCTCTTACTTTCCATAAATTTATATTTAAAGTAAATCAACACACATATATATATTTACATAGTTATGGAAATTTAAAATAGACACACTCTACTCACTGTACAATAGCGGAATGCTATATTGCTATTGATTCAAGAGCGTATCTAACTAATTTCTACGTACCACCACGACAAACTTTTCTTACTTATACTCTTCCTAGCAACCATTCAAATCCAATACATTTAATGATACTCATAAATGGTAGCATATCAACCACTAATCGTTAACTAAATCTCATAGTTTTTATCAACATTACTCACAAGCTTTATCACACAATCCATACACTTCAACCAACTAAAGCTTATTGTAGTCACTTTGCATGCTTACCTCTCGGTTCAAGCTTGAATTTTCAAATATGATTCACAACTTCCTCACATCTATGGTCACCATTGCTGCCACAAATATAAACAATCAATATACATCTCATTTTTCCTTTCTACTTATGATTTCAAGACTAAAACACTTACTCATTGCTTATTTAGCTCCAAAATTACCATGCATTCCAAGATATACTTACATGCATGCCTTGGGTTCTTTGAATCTTTGTAGATCCTTGCTACCACAAACAAAATCTCACATCACAATTGATTTACAAAGCATGCATTTCAAGCAAAATGACAAATCTTTTTACCTTCTTTGTCTTAGGTTCACTAGGTTGAAACTTCCTTTCCTTTTTCTTCTTCCTCCTTTCTTCCTTTCTTTTTTTCTCCTTTTCTCTTCTCACTTTGTTATGGGCGGACCCCTCAAGGCAATAGCCTTGAAAATGGCTTTGTTTTCCTCATTTTGTTCACACATGGGCAGATTGACCAATGTTACTCTCTTTTTACATTATTTTCTTTTCTTTGCTCATTACTTTTCTGTCATGGGTGGATTGCCAAAAGCTTGGTGACTTTTGGCATGTTTCCTTTTCTTTTATGTGGTAAAATTACAAGGCAAAAAGCCTTTGTAACCTTTCCACTCGCCACCTTGTCTTTCCATCCTTTTTTTGTTAATTTCTTTATTCCATGTCCCATATTCACCTTATAGTTTATATAGCCACCCTTTGATCATTCAAGTCATATGCAACCCACTTTCTTCTTTCTTCATTTGACCACCTAATGCACCAATCACATTACATGTAAATAAATTTTACTCTTATTCTTTCTTTTACTTGACATGGTAGGGGTCCCACATGTCCCTCACTAGCTTTTCCTCTTTCCAACTTTTCAACCTTCACAATTTGGTCCTTCCAACACTTTTTAAATCAAAATTTCCTCCTATTTTCCTCCTCTTATATGTGTACAAACAAAATATAAAATTTACACTTCGCCAAGGTATCACCATAATATTTAAATATATATTTACCTGCTCTAGCTTTATTTAATAAAGATACGCAAGTCCCACTAACATCATTTTTCTTCAAAATCCTTTATTACTTCTCCTCCTCCACTTAGAGTAGTCATAGAATCCTCTTTTATGACTAATTCCAATAGCAGATAAAATATTAATATTTTAAGTATTATTTTATTAATAAAATATTATTTTATTTTAAAATTCTCCACTTGTTTCCTCAGGTATCAAAGGATCATATTTTATCCCGGTTCACTTCCAAATCACTTTTTAATTTGCTAATTTATTCCCGTTAACAATATTATTATTTATTTATTATTCTCTCTCATACGAAATATTTTATTCTAAAATATTTCTTTCACCCATCACCATTGTTTGTTACTTAAATTTATGTTAATTGACCCTTCATCTTTTCAATATAGTCTTATTGTCTCCTATACGAGGGTACGGGGTGTTACAGAGCTTCACTTCCTTCAACTTAACCGATTAATACAAGCTCTAATCAATTATAAAATTTTTAAATTTGAATTTTCTCATTTTGGCTCCCTTCAATAGTTAGACTTATTTCGAATTTGAATTTTGACGCTTAGAGGTTCTTCAATTCTTGTGCTCTAACTAATTAATCCCATGTCTTAACTGATTAGCACACTTCTGTTTTCCTTTGTCCAACACCCTCTTAATTAGTTAAGCCTACTGCTAATTAATTAGGATTTTTCTGTTTTGCTTCAACTTGTAGCCCATCCATTTCTTAATTGATTAAGGCTCTTTAATAATCAGTTACACAAGCCTCGTTTGCACTAACTCTTTTCATCGTTGACACTTCAACTGATTAACTTATCGATTATATGATCTTGTTTTTAATTATTCATTTTAATGAGGGAATTAACTTTATCATACACACTTAAATAGTGAAGTTAGAC
>NW_018397270.1:908248-911278 GCF_002168275.2 Theobroma umbraticum
GAGGAATGTTTTGTTATCATAAAAAACGTATGGAGTCAACATTTTCCTTTTTTTATGATGACAAAACACTCTTAAATTAAGACTGCAGTGTCTATATGAAAAGAATTTATATGTATGTTTGGGGATTACTTCCTTTGAATATGTATTGCCCCTAAATATATGCCCTAATAAAATTATCCAATATAAAGACATTCAACCATAAGAGCATGTACATATATATATATATAACCATTGTTCAACTATTCAACATAATTCCATTGTAAACACATCAACTTTAATCATTGTTCATTACATAGCATAAAGCATTGTTCAATCATAAAACACACAAAAAAAAACTTAAAAAATTGAGTTTGTTTTTCCTACCAGCTTACTTCCTACTCCTACTTCTCTATTTCTCTACTTTTCTCCCCTCTTTTGTTATCATTCAGAAAAAAGGCCTAAAGTTGAAATTCATCTATTCAGAGTGGAAAGAGGACTCATTTAAGGAAGACTCATCAATTCCTAGGTGAACATTAAGAGGCTTAATGTGGATGGAATGAAGAGATTCAGCTTTAGTAGAAGAAGAAGATCCAAAAAGGATAACCTCAGGTGATGCAAATTTAAAAACTGGATTGGTAGTTAACCTAGCTATTTTGGTAGATTTTCTCTTTTTAAAGACTTTAGTTTGGTGGCCATTGTTTTTCTGCCCTTTCTAGAAGTTTTCTTTGCAATCTAATCAGTGTTAACCATTTTTCCCTTATCCTAATCTATTTCCCTTGCAACTTGTTCCTTCCCTTATTGAGCTAACTAAACTTCCTATTCCATCTCTAGTTTTTGTTTTGCCTTGGTGGCTCTAGCTCTCTTGAGAATATCTTTGAGAAAGTAAGAAATTAGGATGCCTTCAGATTTTCCAAGGAATTTTCATCACCTTTTTGTAGCAATTGAGTGTTCCTCACTTAAGTTTTCTTCTTCACCTTAAGTTTCCTTTTTTACTTTTCTTTCTTGTTCATTTTCCTTTTCATGTTCTTCATTTTCCTTTTCTATTCCAATTTCTTATCCTAGTTTTGTTTCAAGAGGTATTCAACATCTTGCTCTTTTTCATTGTCTATTTTCTCTTTCAATATTTCTTCATGTTCAGATGTATAGGGATCAAATTGCTCAATAGCAGTTCTTTCATTGGACATACTTGCTATAGTGGTTTGAGCTTCAAAGGTAGGGGTTTTGGTTCTTTTATCTTGATGGAAAAGTGCTTTAAGTTGATGTAGCTTTTCTTTAATCTTTGTTATCTTCACAACTTCTTCAGTTAGCTTGCCATCAACCCTCATGAGGAGGTCGAAGATTATTTCACTTTGGAGTGAAGATTGGTTGACTCTTAAGTAAGGGGTGGAAGGAGTTTTAGTAGAGGGGATAAGTGGTGTGCCTTTTATGGACTTGATGCACTCATTCCTCTTTAGTTTGCATCCCATCATCAAAACACTCCCTAAAAAATTCTTCGATCCTTGTCTTTGTTAAGTTAACTTGGAACCTATGCGCTAAATCCTCTTCTTTTTCATAAGAGTTGAAATAATGTTGCCATATGGCAAGTTGGCCTTATTTCCCAATAATGTTGCCCTGATTCTCTCAACCATGTATCTCCTTACATTCAGTGGAATGTCATTAAATATAGCTTCCATCAACCATAAGTCTTGCGTACTAATGTAACTAAAGCTATTAGTCCTGTTGTGTAGTGTGGTTGCTATAAAATAATGCAAAATTCTAAGTTATGCACTTTTGTTGTCGCTGGCATAGTTTCTAGAGGGGAATTTTTCTTTTCTTCTAATCACAATTTCCCAAATGTGATTGGTATCATACTTTTCAGACATTTTAAATTCCCCTACTTCAAACTCTATTTTTGAAAATTCTCCTAAGTCTCTGGCATTAATCTAAAATTCTTTGCCATTTAGGAAGACATTCAACCCTTTTTTTGTATATTACTCTTGATTAACTAGTTCAGTTTTATCCACAACAATGCAAGAATAAAATTCCTTTACTAATAAAGGGCTAAACATTTTATCCCCAAATATACTCAAATTCCTTAGTTTCAATGCTTCAAAATATCCTTTTAAGTCTTTCTTTACTGTTGGTATTTCATTACAACTAAGCTAATTAAAGAACTTTCCACATGAAATTGTTGCAATCTTTATTTTCTTAAATGTTTCAGCATGCAACTTATTTCCAAATCGAGAAACGAAGTTAGTACCTTTTTTTATAAAAATCTTTATATAAACTATTCTTTTCGCTTTTTCTGAAATTTTTTTCTTACTTTTTTCTTTTTCTCAGCTAAGGGATTTTGGGTTTGTCTTTTTTTTAAGAGGAAAATATGGGGAATCATCACCTTCTCTTTTTCTTTTCCTTTTTTTGACAACTTTGTGAGTGAGAGAGGTTTTCACCATGGGATTTCTTCACTTCGGGTTTATCATGTTTTAGAGGAAAGAAGAGAGAAAAATTTGAAAGCTCTTGGGTCTTTCATTTTCTAGGGAATGGCTTTCTGAATAGTTGGAACATCTTTAAGAGGAGGTTATTAATCGATTACCCACATTTTGAGTGGGAGATTTCCCACACCACCTACCAAGTATTTTTTTTATTTGAAAATTTTCCTGCGCGACAATCCTTTTACTGGCAAAGGTGTTTTAATAGATTAGTATTTGTTTTGACCAATTACTATATCTCTAACTTAATGCTTTCCATAGTGTCTAATGTTCATTAACGAATTAGGGGCACCTTTAACTAACTAAGAATTCATTTATGTTGGGATGAGCCCTGGAGCCAATTGCAATTGGTTAAGGCTTGATTTCAATCATGCAACAACATTATTCATGATGATTAAAGGTTTCTTCATCAATAAGACATTAATTATTAACAAGTTATAAACTTCTAATTGGATGAATCCATGAGATTAATATGCCTGCAAGGAAACTGTAATGGGTTGCAGTTATGAGATCCTTATGCATCAAAGCGTAATCTCAAAAAGGTTCTTGGTCAATGTATCATTGAGACTGGACATCAATGATG
>NW_018397270.1:911288-911434 GCF_002168275.2 Theobroma umbraticum
GGTACATTCTATGTTCCTTACTTAAAAAGTAAGCAACTGAACTCATAGGTTGAATTATAGAGATACTTGTAACTAGAATGTAGGTGTTTGCCTAGGAAAGCAAGTTCACTGAACATGACCTACCGTGAGAAGTGCATTTGGTATTT
>NW_018397270.1:911444-922088 GCF_002168275.2 Theobroma umbraticum
TTTATGCAATACTTCTCATGTGTCAGTTATGTAAATACTCCCTAGACTTAAGGCACCGGGTTGTCTTAAGTGTGGAGTGCTATGTTTTGATTTTATCCCTACGGGTGCCTAACCAAGGATACCAAAACAGGATGCTTTTGGTATAGCATGAAGCATGAGAAGGTAAATAAGTGGTCAAGACAAGAATCATCACCCCAAGTGATATAGGGGATATATCCTAATTGTCCTTGGTTGATATTAGCTTATTAAAGTCCTTCGCCAACGTGACTTGAAAATTATGAAAAGAGTTTCATAAGTCTTTATAAAGCTAATGATAAAACTTTAAGAACGAATATGGAGATCAATAAGAGTAGACACTGAATCATGCTTTTATCATCTCCGGGATATATGATGAGGGAATGAATTGCACTAAAAGGCTGATCACTGAAAAGTGAGTCAAACCATCTTGACTCTTCTAACATTTTGGTAGCCATGATGGATTGCTAGATCCCAATCTTAGTCTATGAACTCTAGGTAGTTAACTTGAATTATCTGATAATTATAGTGGTTTAAATTTATCTAATTCTAAGGTTAACTTAAGAATTATATGTTGAGTTCATTGCCAACATGTTAAAGCCTAATGGGTCACACACCTAAATGAATGTTAAAATAAAATGGAGAGGTGATTAAGTTGGATTTAATCAATTAGAAGTTATAAGCTTCTCAAGCACTTGATTAAAATTATTTAATTAAGTTGTGCCTAATTCATTAAATTGTTTAATTAAGTCATTGGGCCTAATTAATTAAATTAAACAATTAAGTTATTGGGCCTAATTGATTAAATTTGTTTAATTAAGTTATTAGGCTTAATTGATTAAATTAAATAATTAAGTTTATTGGGCCTCTTAAAGACTTAATTAAATTATTTATTCAAATTATTGGATTAATTTGCAATTGCAAAATTGTTTTGGAATTAGGGTTTTAAATTAATCCAAGGTATAAATAACTTGCTATAGCCTCCAAACAAAATATGAGAGAAAGGCCTGAAAAAAAAAAGAGAAAGGAACGACAGATTGGAAACTTCTTTTCTTGCCATTCCTTGTGTGAAGAAAAACAGTTTTTCATTCACATGGATCCTTTTCAGCCCCACAATTTTGTGTGGATTATGAGTTTATGAAACTCATCTTTGCTAGCACATTGTTAAGGCATAGCACTCCCAATCCTTAAAGAAGGATTTTCTAATTTATTAGTGTGGATCACCATTAAAAGCTGCACAAGGATTCTTTAGACAGCTTTGGTTTGCAACAACCGAGCTAAGGTGGTTTAGCTTTTTGAAGGCAAATTGATGGTTTAACAAAGGATTAATCAACCTTTGTTATTAAGGTAAACTTGATATGATCATATAGATATTATTTGTAATTTAATTTTATACTCAATTCGGCATGAAAAAGATCTTAGGAAGGTGAGGCGTAATTTAATCTTAAATTTATTTCCGCTGCGTTTATTTGTATTTGATGCATGCTCAGCCTTCACCTAATAACTTACTTAGCTTAGCTAACTTAATTAAGACAAAAAGATGTTTTAATTGATTAAAAAGGATTTTAATGGATTAATATGAACCTTATTTCCTTTCTAATATCCCTTTAACTAATCAAAACACTTAATCAATTACATCAAGGAATGAACACAATCATCAAGCTATATATCATAAAAAACATGATCAATTCAACATAATTTAGACTTCATTGACATCAATTATTCTTAAATCTCTTCTAATTCTACAAAATTGTTCTTCACTTAATGGTTTTGTGAAAATGTCAATCAATTGATGCAAGGTGTCTACAAAATCTATTTCAATATCTCCTTTAAGCACATGATCTTTAATGAAATGATGTCTCTATGTACTTTGTTCTAAAGTGTTGAACAAGATTTTTGGAAATATTTATGGCACTTATATTATCAAATATATGATAACTTTATGCATAGTCATTCAAAAATCATTTATTTATTGCCAAATCTATAATACTTGTGCACAACAAGTACCCAATGATATATACCTAGCTTCAGCAATTGATAGAGCAACAACATTTTATTTCTTGTAAGACCAAGACACAAGCATATTTTCAATGGATTGACAAGTACCACTAGTGCTTTGCTATTAGCAAAATCAGTATTAGAATAGCCAAAAAGATTAAAAGATGAACTTTTTGGATACCATAGGCCTAAGCTTTGAGTACCCAAGAGATATCAAAAAAATCCTTTTTGCTATAGTCAAATGTAATTCCTTGGGACATGATTAGAATTTTGCACATAGGCAAACACTAAATAAGATATCAAGCCTACTTGCATTTAGGTAAAGGAGTGAACCAATCAAACCTCTATAGAGTTTTATCAGGCCTACTTGCATTTATGCAATTTATATACACAATCAATTTTATCAAAGACTTCAAAACCAGGTGGTTGCTCAGCATATACCTCTTCTTGTATAAAGCCATTAAGAAATGAACTTTTAACATCCATTTGAAACAATTTAAAATTTATAAATCATGCATATGCAAGTAAAAGTCTAATCATTTCTAATCTAGCTACTAAGGCAAAGGTTTCTTCATAATTAATTCCTTCTTCTTGATTGTACCCTTGAGCAACTAGCCTTGCCTTTTCCTTACCACATTTCCTAACTCATCCATCTTGTTCTTGAACACCCATTTTGTACCAATAATTGGGTGGTTGGTTGGCCTTAGAACTAAAGTCCAAACTTTGTTCCTTTCAAATTGGCCCAGCTTTTCTTACATGGTTATCATCCAAATTTCTTTCATTTTAGCTTCCTCAAAGTTCCTAGGTTCCACTTGTCATATAAAAATAAGATACTCACAAGCTTATCTTAATCCCTTTCTAGTTTTGACACCTTCCGAGGAATCACTAATGATTAGTTCTTGAGGATTATTTTTTACAATTTCTAGGAAGATTGTTGTGCTATTCTCCAATTCTTTGCAAGTTTTCTAATAGTGGCTTTTCATCATCCTTCTCCTTCAAGCTCTTTTCATGATTTTCTTTGTCAGTCAAACTCATTTTCTCCATTTTCTTCTCAATGGCATCTGTATCATCATCATCAAGAATTACCTTTCTTTATGTAGCATTAGTCTCATCAAAAACAATATGAATTGACTATTCTATAACTAGAGTTCTTTTGTTAAACACTTTATATGCTATAGAGTTCAATGAATTTCCTAAGAATTCTGCCTCATCACTTCTAGAATCAAATTTTCTCAAAGTGTGTTTTCCATTATTCAAAACAAAGCGTTTGCAACCAAAACTCCTTAAGTGAAAAATATTTGATTTCTTCCCTTGTAAAGATCAAAAAGGGTTTTAGAAATCATGGCTCTAATGGAAACTCTATTTAAAATAAAAGCTACAGTGTTCACGGCTTCAGCCTAAAAATGTGTTGGCAAGTTGTTTTCACAAAGCATTGTTCTTGACATTTCTTTTAAAGTCCTATTTGTCCTTTCAACAACTCCATTTTGTTGTGGAGTTCTAGGAGCAAAGGAATTGTGATCAAAACCACTTTCATTGCAAAATATTTCAAAATTATCATTTTAAAATTCACCACCATGGTCACTCCCAACACTAACAATGGTAAGGCTTTTTTCATTTTGAACTGTTTTACAATGCTTAATAAAAATTGGTTATGCATAATCTTTTTGTGCAAGAAAATATACCCATGTATATCTAGAGTAGTCATCTACAATAACAAAACCATATGACTTGCCTCCTAGCAGTGATTGGTCCAAACAAGTTGACATGTAATAATTCAAGTGGCCTAGAAGTTGATATGACTTTCTTAGATTTAAATGAATTTTTAACTTATTTCCCAAATTGACGTGCATCACAAATCTTGTTATAGTCAAATAATATCTTTGGAAGTCCAATGACTAAGTCTTTTCTCGAACGCTTTGAAATAGTGTGCATACTAGCATGTATTAGTCTTCTATGACACAACCATCTATCACATACATCATTGGCAATAAAACAAGATTCAGACTTGCTCTCATTAAGGAAGATAACATACATATTCTTGATTCTTTTGCCAATGAATGCTACTTTGTTAGTGCTAACATTAATCAATTGACATCCATAGGAATCAAAGCATACTTTAAAGCCTTAATCACAATGTTGACTAATGCTTAGCAAATTATGCTTTAAAACTTTAACAAATAATATATGCTTGATTTGATTTTGAGATGTGTTACCAATGGTTTCAATTCCTTGGACAACACACTTAGAATCATCACCAAAGGAAACACTACCACTCTTATTTCTATTAAGCCTGATAAACAAGTTCTCATTACCGATCATGTGCATTGAGAAACCACTACCTAAGTACCAAAGCTACCTTTCCTTTGGCTAAGCTTCAAAACATTGAGGAACCTTTTGTCCTTGCTCAACCTACAAAATAGATTTTCAATTTTTCTTTAAAAATACCCATACCAAGTTAGCTATCACATGGGATCCTTGAGGAACCTAAACCAACTTGGTTTTAAGAAGATTTTTATCATTAATATAACAATCATAGGAGATAAGACCTTTCTTACCATATACATAACAACGACACGACAATGCATTCATTTTCTTTCTAAGGTTTGTATTTCTTTTAGGCTTTTCTTCACTTTTTGATTTCAATTTTGATCTTTGTTATATTTCAACTTTAAGTGCAACATTTCATCAACAACTCTATGTAATTCTAAATTTTTGCTTTCCAGTTCTAACTTCAAGAATTCAAAATTAGTTTTAAATTGTTCAAGTTCAATTTGAAGCATATTCCTATGATAAAAAACAGAGCTATATTCATACTTGATTTTTTTCTAACTTTTCATTCAATGTTACAACTTTTTTTCTCATAGTTTTATATTTCAAAGTGAGTTTTTCAAATTTAGCATATATGCAATCATATTTATCCTACAAATCATCATAATATATATCACTTGAATTAGATGTTACCTTAAATTCTTCTTTTCTTGCCATCAAGCAAAAATTTACTCTTTTTTTCAATTTTTCTTTTCCTTCTTCTGAGCTCAAGAAGCCACGATCGGACCATGTTGCTGCCATTATTGCTTTCCTTTGTTTCTTCATCATTTTAGAAGATTCTTCCTTCAATATTGGACATTCAGATATGAAATTTTCTAGTGTTTTACATCCAAAGCAATTTATCTCATCCTTCTTGTTAAAATCACTCTTATGCTTATTTTTCCAAGAAAAACCTTGGTTTTTCTTATAATTTTTCCTTCCAAATCTTTTACCTTTTTGTCCCATTAGCTTTCTAAACCTTTTAGCCATCATTGCTAATTCTTCATCATCATCACTTGACAATTCTTCAAGTTTTTCCTCAAGTGTACTAATCTTAAGTGCAAGATTTTTTCTTTTCTCTTTGGCTTCTTTATTTTCTTCTTTTCCTTCTTCCTTCATTTCAAGTTCATGTGTGAAGAGTGAGCTGCAAATTTGATCAAGTGTGACCACATTGAGATCCTTGACCTCTCGAATAGTACCGACCTTCAGTTTTTATCTTTTTGAGAGGCATCTAATTAGTCTTTTTACTAACTCATGTTTATGGATGGTTTTTCTAAGTTAATTGAGATTGTTTGTAATATTGGTAAACCTATCGAACATGGTAGTGATATCTTCACCTGTTTTCATTTTAAACATTTTATGACTATGGGTGAGTAAGGCAATTTTGGACTCCTTTACTTGTGTAGTCCTTTCATGAAATACTTTAAGTTGTTTCCAAATTTCTTTGATTGTATTACAATTAGAGCTTTTGTTGAATTATAAAGGGTCAATGCACAGTGAAAGGTGTTGATAGCTTTAAAATTTGTTTGGTCCTTTTTAACTTCAGCTTCAGTCTATTTAGATTTTAGCTTAGGCATTTTCTCATCTGTGACAAAATTGGATGAGGTGGGAAGATAAGGTCCTCTTGTAATTACATCTCACATTTCATAGTCAAGGGTTTTAATGTATATAAACATCCTAGTGCTTCAATAAGCATAATTTGATCCATCAAATAGAGGAGTCCTATTTGTGAATTGACCTTCAGCAATAACAAACTTTTACAAAGCCACATGGATCTCCCTTAAGGATACTAAACTTTGAATTAAAAGTTTAGCTTTGATACCACTTATTAGTCTTGTTAGAGTGCTAGAGAAGGGGTCAATAGAACTAAAGATCTCAAGATTAGCCCCTTTTGAATTATAGAAGTTTTAACTAATTTGAGAGAGATAGATTTAAAGCTTGTAGTAGCTAAAAGACACCAATTAAGAAAGGGTAGAGAGAAGTGGACAAAGTAAGAGTATTTATAATGGTTCAATCCCTTTGACCTATATCTACTACCTTGATCTCCCAATCAAGGATTTTCAACCCAACTTTACTATACTAGTGGAATTAACAATTTTCATCAAGCTTTTATAAGGTGTGCTTCTAACCTTAACTCTAATCCCTTACAATAAGCTTTAAAATGCTTTTCACACTCTAATTTCCTAAGAAAGAAAAGAAAAAGAAGTATAACAAGAATTCTTTACAAATATGAAAATATTACAAACAAGCTCAAACACTTTTTAAGGAATAAGAATCAAAAACAAATTTTTTGGTGAAAGATATTTGGCTTTTTTGTTTAAAATGGCATTTTTTCTTATTTAATCTACTTTCTTTGATCATTAGAGCTTCCTTTTGTACTTAAGGAGTTCAATTTTTCTATTAGAGATAATTTCTAGCCATTAAGAACAATTTTGATGCCATTCTAGCTATTATTTTATCTTTTAGTACTTAAATTTAAAAAGGTAGATAGAGTTCAGCTAACTAGTTACAAGCGGTTCTAACCGATTACAGCTTATCTGCCTTGTGCTGTCTTGCAACTATGTACTTTATGTTAACCAATTACAGAAAATTCTAATTGATTAAGAAATCTCTATCTTCAGGCTTTTAAACTTCAATAGACTTCCTTTAATTAGTTAACTCTCCCTTTAACTAATTGAAACTTCATTTCCTTTAACCTTAACTGATTAACACAAGCTCTAATCAATTATAAAATTTCTGAATTTGAGTTTCCTCTTTCAACTCCCTTCAACGGTCATACTTATTTCAAATTTGAATTTTGACACTTAGAGGTTCTTCAAGTCTTATACTCTAACCAATTGATCCCATGCCTTATCTAATTAGCATACCTCTGTTTTCTTTTATCCACTACATTCTTAATCAATTAAGCCCAGTGCTAACTAATTAGGGTTTTTTGTTCTGCTTTAATTTGTAGCCAACTACTCCTTAACTGATTAAGGCTCTTTGATAATCAATTACGCAAGCCCTATCTTCACTAACTCTTTTCATCTTTCACACTTCAACTGATTAACCTATTTATTATATGATCTTATTTTTAGTTGTTCATATTAATGAATAAATTAACTTTATCCTACACACTTAAATAGTGAAGTTAGACATTAATGAATGAGGAATGTTTTGTTATCATCAAAAACATATGGAGTTAACATAAGCGAATTCAACCAACTCTTTGCCTTATCTCTTAGTGACAATGGGAAAAGCCTAAACCCTAAACCCTAAAGCCTCAATCTTAAGGCATCATCAAAAACACCATTGGCTTTGAATGTTTCACAAATCTCTAAGAAATTTACAATATGTGCATTAAGATCATCATTTAGCAATTCCCTAAACTGAGCAAAAGCCTGAATCATCTTAATGATTGCTGGCTTAATTTCAAAATTGTTGGCTTGGATGTGGCCTTATGGATGCTAGAATGAAGGCCTTGAATGAAAATTTGGCCCAACTCCTTATCAATGCCACTAAAAACTTGTTGTTGAATTCTTCATGCAGGTGCACTTATCGTTAACAAATAATATAATGAAAAGTCAAGTTCATTCCCAAAAAGAATTGCTTGAATCTTTTTGCTAAGTGCTAAAATTAAAACAATGCAATCTTATCCAAACAACAAAATTTAAAAACTATTATAAATTAAAGAAACTAGAATTAAAACTAAGACTAGAAGCAAAAGTAATAATTTAATTAGAATCAATTAATCAAAAGTCTGTAACCACAATATCCCCTCAATGTTTCTTTTGAATCTCATATATTCTCTCTTGACTTACAAAATAGGCTTGAGTTGTTAACCTAGAGTTCTAATTTATTTATAAGTCTCTTCCAATGTTCTTATAACCAACTTATTATATTCCAATGCAAATTGAAATCAAGAAAGACTTATTAAGCTTAGACTCTAAGTATGGCTACATATGACATGTAAGCATATTTTTACCCTACACACAAATTAAATCAATCGTCTCATACAATTGATATTGAACATATGCTATTTCATCCATTGCTTACACTAAACTCCCTCTTCCAATTTTGTTTAGGCTTCCAAATCAATCTAATTGGTGATCAGCCAATTAGATGCATTATGAACAAAATTGAAATAAACAACTCAAACATTATTAATCATAAGCAAGAAATAATATTAAAATTCAAACTATACATTGGGTTCAATTGTCATTCTAGATTAAAAACTTAGTTTGACATAATTCCTAAAAACAAGATTCAAAAAAGAAATTCAACCATCAAAACTAAACAAGAAAGTATAAACAGAACAAGAAAAGAAAGAACTCCAATATTTATCCAGCCTTCGATCCAAAATCTTCCTTACTTACCTTACTTTCTTGCTAGCTTTAGTGCCTTTTTTTCTTCAAAAAACCTTGCATAGTTGTTGCTTAAATGTTCTCTTTATTCGCTCTTAATTATGCTTCTCAAAGAGGGATTAAATAGAGCTTGTACTTGTGTCGAATTAGAAGTCCAAATACACAAGAAATCTTCTCAATCTATGGGTGCCGCGATGTTGAACCTTTTTTTTTGTCAATTTTTCTTGTCTACCACCATGGCGCAACTTCCTTGGTGGCTACGATGTAGACTCCGCTATGTGCTTGAATCATCATTGCTTGGCATGGCACCACGATGCTATTTCCTTCCATGGTCGTGGACCTTTTTGTTCTATCTTGAAATATCAAGCTTTGCTACACTACTTCAAATTGTGATGCAATTTTCTCCTTTTTATAGTTGAACTAGGCAGAGTAATAACATAATTGTTGTATCTAAACCTCTTATTTTTCAACTGATTCAAGAATCACATCATTTGGACTTCTACAGTGGGAGATATGCTCGAAATACCACAATATATACAGTAGAAGTCTGCACCTAGAATGCGCTCTCCTACTTCAATCAAAAGTCCTTCAAATAACACACCTACAAAAGCACAATTTAATCAATAATAGCCATACTTAGACAAATTAACAACTAACTTAGCCTAAAATAATCTAAATTTAGTTTACATACCATAGTTGACTTAAATTAAAATAAATAGCTAAAAAAACCTAAAAATTTAAGATAAAACTCAAGAACATAGCAAATTATTAACCCAAATTAAGACCACATAACTTTATATCATAGAGTTATCAATGACATTCTAGAGACTTATAAAAATTTAATTTCTATTTTTTGTTTAATAAAATCTAGATATTCAATTTATTTTAATGAGACTGTCACTATTTATTTGAATAAAGATTTTGTTTGTTTTGAAATTGTAAAATATAATCTTTATTTCCTTGAACCTACAACTTACTTTGGATATGATGTAGAGGTAGTTCGATTTAAAACTAAAATGACCAAAGAGCATAAATAAAAACTATTTATGGCATCTGCGTTTAGATCATATCAATCAAAATATACTCATAGGCTTACAAAAGATGGTACTCTACCAGACATAGTCGAGGGTCCTCTACTAGTATGTGATTCTTGTATTGAAGGCAAAATGACCAAAGGGCCCTTTAAGGCAAAAGGTAACAGAATGCCATATTTTCTAAATTTGGTGCATATAAATATGTGTGGACCAATAAATGTACAAGCTAGAGGTGGTTGTGAATACTTCATAACCTTTATTAATGACTACTCAAGAGATGGTTCAATGTATTTAATGTGCAGAAAGAATGAATTTCTTGAAGAATTCCAAGAATTCAAAGCCAAAGTTGAAAAGCAACTAGGCAAGCCATTTAAACAACTTTGATTTGATCGGGGTGGTGAGTATTTATCAGATAAGTTTTGAAAACATCTCATTAACAATGGCATTATTTCCAATTGTTTAGCATTAAGAACACCTCAACATAATGGTGTAGATGAAAGAATAAAAGGACTCTTTTAGAAATGGTTAGAGCAATGATGTCTTATGTTAACCTTTCAATCTCGTTCTGGGATATTGTATGCGAACTACTTAATACTTGTTGAACTTTGCACCATCTAAGGCTATGCCTAAGACACCAAGTAAGTGTGGACAGGGCGTAAATCTTTTGTATGTCATCTATGAACTTAGGGATGTCTTGCACATGTTTTAAGGTATTCTAACACCCCGTATTCTCATATAGAAGTCCATAAAAATGGAACCAAAGTCTGAGATGTGTTTATTTGTAAGGTATTCTAACACTCCGTATTCTCATATAGAAGCCAATAAGACCTAATTGATAAGCGAAGGGTCAATTCACGTAAATGTAAGCGCTAAAGAGTGGTGATGGATGAAAGGAATATTTTGCAATAAAATATTTCGTATGCAAGAAAATAATAATTAAATAATAA
>NW_018397270.1:922098-922775 GCF_002168275.2 Theobroma umbraticum
AAGGATGAATTAGCAAGTTAAAAAGTGATTTGGAAGTGAACCGAGGCAAGTGAGACATTTTGGGACCTAAAGAAACAAGTGATGGATTTTAAAATAAAATAATATTTTATTAATAAATTATTATTAAAATATTAATATTTTATCTATTGTTGGAATTAGTCATGAAGGAGGATTATATGACTAATCTAAGTGAGGGAGTAGAAGTAAGAAAGAATATTGAAGAAAAATGACATAGTACGTGTTCTTTATTAAATAGAGAGAGAGCGAGTAAGTATATATTTAAATATTATGGTGACAACTTGATGAGGTGTAAATTTTATATTTTATTTGCACGTGAAAAAAAAAGGAAGAATAAAGTTAAGTTTATTTGCATGTAATGTGATTGGTGCATTAGGTGGCCAAATGAGGGAAGTGAAATGTGGGTTGCATGTGACTTGAATGGTTGAATAAATGGCCAAATAAAAATGCAAAGTAAAGCTTGTGCATGAAGTGTGATTAGAGGAATAAGGTGGCAATTGAAAGAAAAAAAATGAGAAAGTGAGATGGCAGATGGAATATAATTAGGATAGATTTTGGACCAATGAGCAAAAGAGAAAACTTGTTCATGAAATGTAAGTGGGGAGTGATTTGGTCCGATGAGAAATGAGGAATAAATAAAGAAATGAAGAAAGAATGGA
>NW_018397270.1:922785-927176 GCF_002168275.2 Theobroma umbraticum
GGAGGGTGGAAAGGTTTCAAAAGCTTTTGACCTGGTGATTTTAACCACAAAAAAGAAAAAGTAATATGCCAAAATAACCAAGCTTTGGGCAATTCGCCCATGAAAGAAAAAGGAAAGGAAAGGAAAGCTTTCACAATGCCATTTCAAGTTCATCCTTGTGATATCCGCCCACACCAAAGAAATAGCAAACAAAATGGCTTTGTCTTGAGAAAAACTGCAACATTGACGCAAAAAAAAAATTTGGCTAGGAAGCAAAGGAAGAAAGGAAGAAAGAAAGAAATGAGAGAGGAAGAAAGGAAGAAAGGGAGAAAGGAGAAAAAAAATAGAAAGAGAAGGTTCAGCCTAGTGAACCCTAAACAAGGAAGGTAAAAAGATTTGTCATTTTGCTTGAAATGCATGCTTTATAAATCAATTGTAATATGAGATTTTGTTTGTGGTAGCAAGGACCTACAAAGATTCAAAGTACCTGAGGCATGCATGTAGGTAGATATTGGAATGCATGGTGATTTTGGAGCTAAATAAGTAATGGGTAAGTGTTTTAGTCTTGAAATCATAAGTAGAAAGGAAAAATGAGATGTGTATTGACTGTCTATGTTTGTGGCAACAATAGTGGCCATAGATGTGAGAAAGTTGTGAATCATATTTGGAAATTCAAGCTTGAGCCAAGAGATAAGCATGCAAAGTGACTACATTGTGTGGTATAAGCTTTTGTTGGTTGAAGTATATGGATTGTATGATAAATGCTTGTGAGTAATGTTGATAAAAACTATGAGATTTAGTTAAGGATTATTGGTTGATATGCTACCATGTATGAGTATGATTAAATGTATTGGGTTTGAATGGGTGGTTGGAAGAGTATAAGCAAGAAAAGTTTACTGTGGTGGTGTGCCGAAGGAGGTAACGAGTGACCGGCAAGTAGAATTAGCTAAATACACATTTGAATCAAAGCGACGTAACATCTCGCTATTGTGAGGTGAGTAGAGGGTGTCTACTTTAAAATTCCCTTAATTATAAACACACATATGTGTTGGCTTAATTTAAACGCAAAATTGTGGATAACATGAGTTGGTAGAATGTTAGGCTTGTGAATGCCATGTTTGAGAAAGATTTTTTGCGTATACATATATTACTACATATGTAAAAGGTTTTGAAATTGGGAAACAAGTGTTTTACTACGGTTTATGTCAAAATGTGCTTTATTAATTGTGTGATGTGCATTCATGAATGAATTTCATATTCACCATGTTGATTTGACATCTAAAACTCATGCACAGGTTTTACACTGCAAAGTTTTACAAAAAAAAAGAGGGTTTTAACATGTTACCTTGATTGGTATTTTGGGAATGAGTTTTTTGAGAACCCAATGAGATTTTTAAATGGTTTATCAAATCGGGAGATTCGAGAATAAGCCAAATGTCACATCGAGATAGTGTGACCCTTGTGCATAAATGAGCTCTAGCTAGAAAATCTTCGGGTCACTAACGGGCTGTTAGACATGGCTGGGGTCATAGTCTGTGATTTGTATACATGATTAGGCCACAAGTGATATACACGGTTGCGACCACTTGATTTCTCTGATGCTAGCCAACATCGTTGAGATTACCTTGGCTGTTGGGATCTAGTGGAGCAAAGCTCTCGGATGTTATTACATGGAAACGAGTCCACGAATTCTTCATTTCTATCACCTACTCGAGAGTTATATCTCTTTGGGTTTTCAATACGTGTTCTTTCGCATGGTGAGAACTATAAGATTTTTCGCAGCTTGCCTATTTATGCTATGATGTTGGATTTAACTCCTCACGCATGAGGTGATTTATGAATTTGCATAAAAGCTTTGATAATGTTTGATTTTATAGGAGCACGCGTGATTATACGGATTTGTATTAAGTAAGTTGCTAAATGATTTTGACGGTGGAGATCTTTACTTGAATTGGTTTGATACTTGATTTTAAATGATTATCTTGCATTAACTTTCTGGTTTTACAAATAAGGCATAAACGCTTCATTTAATTTTAATTGGTTTATGCACACTCTAATGTTTTAATATTCAAATCCTCTGTCCTTAGCTTGTTTCCCATCCACACCCTACTTACGGAGTTGATGATCACTGAGTTTGTGAGGCTCACCCTTTATTTCCTTTTGTAGATAAATAATTGGTTCAAGTGCATCGCTCAGCACATCAAGACTAGTTGCAATGTAGGTAATGGCATCTCTTAAACTTCCACTCGAGACTAGTTGTGTAATTAGTTGGATTTTCAAAATTATTAAGCTTTCGGATATGTATTTGCTAAAAACTTTGAAGGTTGTGTAATGAATATTAACTGTGTTTGTATTTGACTTAAAGTTTACTAGTTTTGGATATTGTCATCTCGTAGCTATGCATAAATTACAACTGTTTAATTGGTTTAAGTGAATGATAGCATTAATATTGCAAGTCGATTTTAAATTATTCGAAATCTTAACCAAGGCTTGTTCGGGATTTGATGAGTTCACTCGCAAGTCTCAAACGCTAGTAACGATCAGGGAGAAGGTCATTACAAGTATCCTAAGGGAACAAGAGGATCTTACGTCTATAATCCTCAAGATAAGAAAGTTTTCATTAGTGCAAATGCCACTTTCATAGAGGAAATGTTTTTGAGAAGTCACAAATGTAGAAACAAAATTGTCTTAGAAGAATTTTTTATATTTAAAAGTTAATCTTGAATATGTCATAACACAATTTGATTCAATAATTGAATTAAAAACACAAACTGAACTTCAAATAGTGGTACCTCAATGAAATATGAGGGCTGTAAGACAAACTTATAGATACATGGGTTTGAGAAAAAACATGATTGCTCTCTCAAATGAACATGGATTTGATCGCATTACTTATAAGGAAGTTATTAGCGATATTGATGCTAAAGAGTGGCATATGACAATGAAATCTGAGTTGGACCACATAGATTTCAACAAAGTGTATACTATAGTAGATCCACTTCAAAGGATAAAACCCATAGGATGTAAGCGGATTTACAAGAGAAAAAAAGGAAATGATGGGAAAGTGGAGACCTTTAAGGTGAGACTAGTAATCGAGGGTTATACTTAGAAAAAACGGATTGACTATGAGGAAACCTTTTCACCAATTGCTATGCTTAAATCCATTGGAATCCTTTTACCCATAGGTACACATCTTCATTATGAAATGCAATAGATGGATGTTAAGACTGCATTTTTAAATGGAGATCTTGAAGAGCTCATTTATATGACTCAACTAGAAGGTTTCATTAAAAAGGGCCACAAGCATAAAGTTTGTGAATTGCATAGGTCCATTTATGGACTTAAGCAAGCATTGAAGTCTTAGAACATAAGATTCGATAAGGCTATCAAATCATATACCTTCCAACAAAATGTTGACGAACCCTTTGTCTACAAAAGGATACAAGATAAAAATGTAGTTTTCCTAGTTCTATATGTTGACAACATTTTACTCATTGGGAATGATGTAGGAATATTGTCAACAATTAAAAGTTGGCTGAACCAAAATTTTGATATAAAGGATTTTGGAAATGCTAGCTATGTTCTAAAGATCAAACTAATGAGGGATCGTAAGAATAAGTTCATAACCTTATCCCAAGCATGCTACATAGACAAAATCTTGGTCAAGTTTGTTGTGAAAGATTCCAAGAAAAGTTTTATTCCCCCTAGACATGGAATCAAACTTTTTACGGAGATGTCACCTAAAACTCCATAAGAAGTTAAAACATGAGACAAATTCCTTATGTGCCAATTGTTAGAAGTCTCATGAAAGTTATGTAGTGTTCTAGGCCAGACATCTACTATGTAGTTGGATTGGTTAATATATTTTAGTTTAACCCAAGCATGGAGCACTGGACGACTATCAAGTGCATCTTTGAATATCTTCACAGAACAAAGAATTACATGCTTATATATTCTAGAAGTAACCTTGTCGCAATGGGGTACATTGATTTAGATTTTCAATCTGATATTGATTTTGGAAAATCGAGACCAAGATCTATTTTCATCTTAAAAGGATGAGGCATAGTTTAAAAGAGTGTAAAGCAAGCTTGCTTTGGAAACTCAACTATGGAGGCAGAATATGTTACTACTTTTGAAGCTGCAAAAGAAGCTATATGGCTTTGCAATGGCTAACTCAAAAGAAGCTTAAAATCACATAACAGTAGAACATATTGAGTTGAAGTATTATCTTATTTGAGTGATCATACAACGTGGAAAAGTGCTTGTGATAAAAATCCCAACAAAGCAGAACCTCACAAATTCGTTCACAAAGACTCTAACAAAAAAAAGATTCGAAGGACACTTAAAAGGTCTTGGGATGAAGGATATGTCATACTTGCTTTAGGGCAAGTGGGAAATTGTTAGAAATGTGA
>NW_018397270.1:927186-935664 GCF_002168275.2 Theobroma umbraticum
CTCTACAAAACAACTATATTCTCATGTTTAAATTTCATTTAATTTTATTTGTAATGAAAGTACATTTTAATAATAAGGCGAAGAGTTTCTTTTAAGTAAGCATTTATTATCTAGTTATAAAGGTGTCAAGATTTTAATGAGATATTAAAATACATTTATATGAAAAGTCATACATAGGAAACATGTATTTTAATAGAATTTAAAATTGTTCACAATTGAATAATAAAGTTGGTCACTTTATTATGTTAAGATTGTAGTGTCTAGAAGGATTCACTTCAAGAGAATGATGAGACGCAAATCATCATAGTAGTTCACTTTGAGTGATGATACTATAAAGTCAATTGGAATCATGTGAGACTTAAGCTTAAGTTAAGTCATTTTCTTAAATCTTAATCTTGCATTTATACATTCGCTTATGGTAAAACCCAAATCCTAATGGATAGTGGACTCATATTTTATCTCTTTATAATCTTTGATATATTATGGGCATGATCATCTTAATGCATTAGTCTAGAATCCATATATGGAGATTTTAATTAAGATGAGCATCTAAGAACATATATATAAAAAAAATGGAGTTCATAGTATTAACATCACTTCTAGTGATTTCAAGAAGATTGGTGATTAATTTAAACCTAGTAAATCGATAATTATCTACTCATCACATCTTAATACTCAAAAGATTAGATTTCAAGTATTAGATCACCAATTGGATGAAATCTAAGACTAAGGGAGAATTGACATGAAAGGTAAAATGGTAAATTCACCTTTTGTCATTAGATAGCTATGAAGGTTCACAACATAAGATTTGCAATTGGACAAACTAATATTAAATTTTACATATTGGATATTTATCATAACTATAGATAATTCAAGAGTGCAACCATAAATCTATGGTGGAACGATTTCATGATTAATAAACTATAATTATTTTAATAAGATTAAGAGATAATTCTATGTTTATTGTAGCTTGAAATATCTATGTCCAATGAGATTCCCCACTTAGCTTCGTAGAATTCAACTTGTTTAAGATGAAATGCGTGTTTAATTATTTATGTAAATTAATGTTCAAATTTGGTAACCAAGTGTTGTCTTAGTTAAGACAAAAGTTGTCTTAATTTATACAAGATGCATATGATGTCTTAACTATACACATGTATATATGTGAGTTGATTGAGACAACAGTTATCTTAATCACATTACTTTTGGTATGTCAAAATTGTCTTAATATAGAAATATTCTTTAAGCAAAAGTTGTCTTAAATAGAAAATATTTATTAAGATAATTATTGAGTTATAATTAAAAATATTATTTAAGGAAATTTAATTATACATATAAGAATTAAAATTGTTAATTCTTTATTTATAATTAATTACAATTATGAGATAATTATATTACTCCATGTGTGATAAGAATTTTCTTAATTTATTATTAATTCATTTTAATTAAAGATGGATAATAATAAAATAAAATAATCCTAATTTGACATGGACTAGAAATTATAATTGTGAATGGTAAATATTAATTTAATTTTAATTAATTAAATTAATAAAGGAGAATTTTAAGAGAGAAATAGTCCTTTCTCTTCAAAATTGAATAAAGGTCAAAAATTACATATATAAATATATGTAATTCGACAAGCCCTAGCCACCACCAAGAAAAGAGAGGCCCATAGCCGAACTTCTCACTCCTCCATCTCTCTAGTTTTCTTCTTGCTCCCATTAGCAATTTTCTACAAGCCTCACACAAAAAAAAAATTTCTATAGAAGAAATTAGGAGAAAATAATTCCGTTACCATCTTGAAAAGTATTTCACACCTAGCCCACTCTAAGTTTAAGATTGAAAAATTCTTGAAGAATAAGTAGTAATTAGAATGGGTCAAGAATTCCAATAATTGGTGTGGTAGTAAATTTACTACATTCACTAAGAGAGAAAAATCAAATATTTTCCTAGCACAGAGTAAGTAATAGCTCTTGCTTTTGATTTTTTAACATTGATGTGATTATTCTATGATTTTCATGATGAATAATTGAGAATTTTCACTTGTATAAAGTAGATAAATTACTTTGGTAGCTAGAAAATTTTTGAAATCATTAGGTCACACAATCACAAGCATACACAACAATCCACATCCAACACCATGAATCTATGGTGGAGTGATTTCATGGTTAATAAACTTGAATTATCCTAATAAAATTAAGAGTAATTCTAAGTTTATTGGAGCTTGAAATATCTATGTCCAAATAGATTCCCTACTTAGCTTCATAAAATTCAACTTGTTTAAAATAGAATGTATGCTTTATTTAATTACTTAAATTTATATAAAAAAATGGTAACTTAACATGTTTGTCTTAATTTAGATAAGAAAACATGTTTGCTTTAATTCAAACAAGAAAACATGTTTATCTTAATTTAGAGAAGAAAACATGATTTTCTTAATTAAGACAAAAGTTGCTTTAATTTAGACAAGGTAAATATATTGCTTAAATTAAAGATAGTTGTTGCTTAATTTAGACAAGTATATATGTGTTGTCTTAATTAAAACGAGAGTTGTCTTAAATTATGATAATGTTGAAGGACACTTGCAAGAGTGAATCTAGATATCCATGTTGATAAAGTAAAGATTCCATGTTTAATTGAAACTATTTTATTTTATTATTAATTCTTTTTATTAAAGATGGATAATACTAATATAGACTTATTATTCAACAAGGAGTTATATTTTATCATAAACTCTAAATTATAATTAAAGAATTAAATACTTTATTCTTTATTTATAATTTTTGATAATTATAAAGCATGTTTGATGCATCTGTAACTCTAAATAAATAGTCAAGATTGATTCAAAAGGAGTTTAGTTTTGATTAAACTTTTGGACTAAGGTTAGCCGCACCTCCCTCCTCTAGTCTAGAAAAAGGGTGAGAAAAATATTTTTTATTCACAAGGTAACAAAATTCAACTGTCCCCCTCTCTTTTGCAACTAAGGTTAGCCGCACCTCCCTCCTCTAAGTGAAGGCTAAACCTCTTTTCCTCTATGCCTGTTAGTGTAAGCTTTGCAAGTCAATCGATTTTGTGCTTGTTAAACACTATATTAATTAGTGATATTTCATGTTAAATACATTATAGATATCTTATATAATATATGAGGTGTCTCTTTATCCATGAGTTTATTTATAAAGAGTTATGATAGACTTATGGAGATAAAATCCTTAGAACATAATGGCCTTACAAAGAAATTATAAAGGTTATAATTATGAGATTCTTATGCATCAAAGCCTTATTCCTAAATATGTTCCTAGTCATTGTATTGTCAAGAATAAAGACATTGATAATGCTCAAAGGCTGGTACATGATAAGCCTCCTTACTTTGGAAGTAAGCAATTGATCTTATAGGTTGAAGTATGTGAGATACTTGAGAATAGTATGTGGTTGTTTGTTAAGGAACAAGTTCACTAAATATAACTCGCTGTGAGAGTTCCATTTGGTATTTCACTCAAGTGTCTATGGAAATACTCTCATGTGTTAATAGTGCAAGTAATTCTTAGACTTGTGATACCAGGTCATCTTGTATGTGAATTGTCATGCTTTAATTTCACCTCTATGAGTCTGGAGATGACCAAATGCTTAAACATGATGCTTTTGGGTTTGGCATGAAGCATGCGAAGATGAATGAGTAGTCTAAAGAGGATTCATCGCCCCAAGTGATTTAAAGGAGACATATCTCATTTGCTCATGGCTTATATTAATTAAAAGTCCTTGGCCAAGGCAATCTTGATAGGTCAATAAAGAAGCTGTAGGACTAATATGGATAAGTTAGAAAGTAGACACCGAGCCAAGATTTCTATCTATCTATCATATATGATGAAAAAATCGAATTACATTAAGTTATTGTACACTAAAAGTTGCTCGAATCATGTTGACTCTTGTGACATTTGGGTGGTCATGATGTATTGCTAGATGTCGCTCATGATCTATAATATAAATATAAATTTTTAATTGAATTAATTTATATTTATTGCCAACATGTTGAGAACCTAATGGGTCATACACATAAGGTGAATTATTGAAATATATTTGAGTTCAATTGGATGCGATCTAATTAATTTTATAGAGCCATAATCTAATTAAGTATTAGGTTAAATCAAATATGATTTGATGTAGTATTAAATAAAGGCCCAATCAGCCTAAGACATTTTTATTTTCTTTAGCTGCCTCTTGAATATACAAAAGAGTTCTATTTTTATTTTCTTATGTGTTGAGATAGGATCACAACCAAAAAGAGAGAAACACAAAAAGAGCTCAAAGTTGAGAGTTTGCTAGCACAAATTTTGGCTTAGGGATTCACACACTCTTAAGGAATAGATTTTGACAAATCACTGTGTAGATCACCATTAGAGGCATGACAGTTGTGCTGCTATAGTTTCATAAGTCCTAGTTAATGTACAAAAGTTAAAGAAAAAAAAGCCAAATAGGACTCTACTAAAGAAAGCAAACTTTCAAGTATATCAAAATTTCTCTTGTGGTTTCTTTAGATTAGTTTCAATTAAAATGATCCATGGCTTAGAAGATTAAAATTTTAATAATATTCCATTACATATGAGTTGTCTTAGCATAATTTAAATACCCAATAGTCCCTCCCTCAACCATTTTCGTGAGTCTCCTCAAATAGAAAACTAGCATGTAATTTTAAGCAAAAAATAAAGAAAAGCCAAGCTACCATCTTGTGATTTAGTATTCCACATCTTGTCCAATCAAGGTTCAAGTTGAAAGTATTCTTAAAGAATAAGTGGTAAGTTAATTTGGTTGAGAAACCAATCATTGGTATGGTGGTGAATTTACAACAATTCACTAAGAGTCGAGAATAAAAAATCTTGCAAAAGAAAGACTTGTTTCAATAATTTAAGCATCACTTTTGTTCTAGAGGCCCAAACAACATGATTTTAAAGGCATCGGAAAGATAAGAAACAAGGATACAATTCTTATGTTTACCATTTTGCTCAGTTCAAACAAGATCAAGGAGAAAAATTCATCACATGTTGCTTGCTAGTGTGAATAGAATTTGAGGAATGGGATAAAGGAAAAGTATGTTCATCATTCTTTATAGATTCTTGATTATTATGGATGTGATTGCATGATTTGTAATAAATATGATGTGTTAATTCCGCTTGTGTATTTCGATTGCTTGTTTCCTTAAAGAATTTTTTTTTAATCCATGGTTTACATAAACAAATCTATGCATAAAGATCCAATCTCCAACAATTGGTATCAAAGTCTTTGGTTTCTTACAAATCTTGTTTCCTATATTTTGATGCATGCTTGGAACCTTTGCATATTTTTGAGTATGTGGATGAGATCATTGTATGTTTGAATGTATAGATGAATGTTGAAGATTTTTTCCACATTAATCGTCCTAGAATTGTTGAAAATTTACTTATAAATTTTTTTTCTTTTGCTATGTAACAAAAAGGGTGGCCTATCATTGCCATGTTTCCTTCTTGATTTTCTTCTTCTTCTTTTTCTTAGTTATGATGTAAATAGGAAAAGCCATATAAATATTTTTAATTTTGATGTATTTGATACGTATAAGGAGAGGAAGATCAAAGCCTCGGTGGAAAACGTATTCTTTCAATTTTGGTCTTTTAAATTTTAATTGATTAATGGCTATCATTTTCTAAGATTTTTAGTTGCATTATAACTCTTAATTTTTTTTTAAGAAAACAAGTTTTTCTCATACCAAAAGTCTTTTGAAGAAAATTTTTTTTATTATTTTCTAACATTAAAAATATTTTTTGTAATTAAAAAATCAAAATTAATATTTTTTCTCTTAAAATTATTATTTTTGGAAAATTAAAATTTTTAATCTTGGATTGTAAAATGATTTTTATTTTGGTATTAATTAATGAGATTAATTACTTTTACAAAATTAAAATTATTTTCAAGCTGGGTTAAATTAAAAAGAATTTTTTTTGGAAAATTAAAATTTTTAGGCTTGGATTGAAAAATAATTTTTATTTTTGTATTGATTAATGAGATTAATTAATTGTACAAAGTTCAAATTACTTTCAAGTTGAGTTAAATATTAAAAGAAAAATTAGATTTTGCATGATAGCCATAAATTAAAAGAGTACCAAATGGAAAGTATTCTAAGTAAGCAACAGAAGCAAGCAAAATTGAAGAATTTTTTACAAGTTCTAATTTTTAAAATTTTGATGGACATTAATGTGGTATATATATGTGATATTATTTATATGCTTGATAACATGTAATCTAGAAATAAAAGGTGTCTTTTTTCTTTTAAGGATTGTCATGCAAACATTATGTTTTTAGTCAAAAAGAGTATTTCACTAAAGAAATATAATGAACATAGGAAAATTAAATCACATCTAGACAAGATGATACAATGGACAAAGTTATGCACTAAAGGATTTAGTAAGAAATAAGAAAACCCATAATTGATGTAGGATATTATAATTATGCATGCCACAAAATCTGGTAAGTCATTAAAAACCCTAAGTGAAAAATATTGAGTGAAAAAGGACGTTAGTAATCCTAAAATCTGTAGTCTTTATTATCGGTTCATTAGCATGCAAAACATGTCACGCCCTACAAGCAAGCTTGAATCCAGATCATGACTGATTGGGTCTCTAAAAAGAGAAGTCCTTTTAAATGGATTATGTTGTGAGACCTCCCATAAAAACTCACTAAGTAAGGAGCTTAAAAGGATGAAACAATGGTTGCTACACTCAACATGAATTTACTATTAACTTGCATACAATAGCTCTATTAGTAAAATTTGTAGACCAAATGAAAGTGTTCCTTAACCATGTTAGGTATGAAGATACTAGGTAACATAATTAAGTGGGAAGGTCTCAATTTAATTGGTAATAAATTCTCATGACCCATAGTTGATTTATTCATTACAAAAATGTGAATGACTGTTGAACTAATAATATAATTTACAAAGTTTTATATATTATCATCATGCATACATGCATCATGAAATGTTCAAAGTCTATGAATAATTAGTATGCTTATGTTATTTCAAATGTAATTTCAAAAACATATTTGCATGACAAACATGAATCCACTCTCGATTTTGTTGAATAAATGTACTTTTAATGGTGATAACTACACTAAATGGAAAAGGAACCTTAATATCATCTTAAATTATGATAAAATCACTTGGGTTCTTTTTGAGCATGAGCCTGCAGAAGTAACTCCCAAATCAATTCCATAAGACATTGAATATCATAAGAAGTGGCATGAAGTAAACAAGCTAGCTAAGTGTTATATACTGGCCACCATGAATAGTATATTGCAAAAGTAGCACAAGAGCATGAAGAATGCTATTGACATGATGTTCCACCTACGTGAGATGTTTGGTGCCAAAACAAAGTCTGCTAAAGTAAAAGCAATCAATACTTTTATGGACCTCAAGCAGAAACCAAGGGAGCCTATTAGCGATTACATGCTAAAAGTAATCTTTTGTCTCAATGAGGTAGAGCTACATGGTGTTTAGATAAATGCTGAAATGTAATTGGTCAAAGCCTAAATTCATCTTTTCCATAACTCAAATTGGATTATGAACTACACAATTGTGATTACACCCTAAAAGGGCTAATGAATTATTTGCAAAATGTGGAGGAGGTTCTTGAATTGAAAAAGAAACCAAAAGCACATGTAGTTTCCCATTTTAAGCCTAAACTCAAGGGTTAAAAAAAGAAAAGTGGAAATAAAAAAAGTGCAAAGGCCTCAGTGGAAGCAAATAAAAAGCCCATGAAAGAGACTACTTTAAAAGACAACACCAAAGGAAAGTGTTTCCACTGTGGTGAGAAAAGACATTGGACACGAAACTGCAAGGTTTACCTAAAAATTTAGAAGAGTAAATAAAGTATGGGTTTTCTAAATGTATTAGAAACCTATTTAGTGGTTGGTTCTATATATACATGGATAATAGATTATGAACCACTAACCATGTTTGCAATTTTCTGTAGGGGTTTCAATGAAGGAGAAAACCAACTAAAAACTAGTTTCAGATGAGGATGGCAAATGACAAACTCATTTCAGCATAAGTAGTAAGAGCCATTGTTCTTCAATTTCCTTATGGTCGTAGTTTAATTTTTTGGAAAATGTTTATTACGTTCTGAAGACTTACAAAAATTTGATTTCTTTTAATAAAGTCTAGATATTCAATTTATTTTATTGAATCTCTCACTATTTATTTGAATAAGGATTTATTTGTTCTGAAATTGTTAAATTCAATCTGTATTTCCTTAAGCCTACGACCCATTCTACATATGATATAGGAGCAATATGATTTAAATTTGAAAAGTCAAAGAATCTAGTGTCAATTAAAATTCTACTATGCAAGTATACATATCGAATAGACAGTATATAAGCAAGCAAAATATCGATCCCACAAAGAATTGATATAAAACTTTATTAAGTCTAAAAGTAGAACAATTTAATCTTATCCAA
>NW_018397270.1:935674-937369 GCF_002168275.2 Theobroma umbraticum
TCAAATAACTAAATTAACTAACAAAGAATACTTAAACTGAATTTAAACTAAGAAAAATTAAAATAATAATAACTTGAGTAAATTTCAATTCAAACAAGCCTAGGATTATAATATCCCTCACGCTTTATTTAAATCTTACCTCTCTTCGTTAACTTATTTCAATGGGTTGAATTACTAACTTAGAGTCTTAAATTATTTATAAGGGTATCCTGACTCATCTTATAAAAGTATCTATTTTAACCAAAACACTATATCCCTATGTGAATTGAAATTAAAACAAATTCATTAAGTTTAGGCTATAATATCGTAACATATGACCTGTAGGTATGCTCCTATCCTATACACAAATCAATTAATATGATCTTATGCTATCCCAACGTTAGCTTACACTAAACTCTTTTTCTCAAGTTTTTTTAGGTTCCTAGATCAATTTAATTGGTGGCCAAGCAAGTAAAAGCATCAAAAATAAATTAGAATAAACAATTGAAATCCCATTAAATATAAGTAAGAGAGAGATTAAAAATTTAGATTACATGTAAGTTTAATTGTAATCTTAGAAAAAGAAAATTAGCTACTTATGATTGCAAAGATAAATATCATTAAATAAAATTCAAACATTGAGAGTAACAAGAAAATTAAAAGCTAAGGAAGAAACAAAACAAAATAATTACAATCTTGCTCTCAAAGTTTCAACCTCCATTTCTAGCTTTTTGACTTTCTAAAAGTTGTCTAACTTTGTCCCTTAAAAAATATTCTATTTATACTAACAAACTTAACCTATAGATCCTTAAGTTGATCGCTGATTTAATTGGGCTTAAAAGTGTAATGAGAGGCCCAAAATATCAATTGTCAATCTTTAACAATTTCTATTCCTACTATAGTACATTCAGCCATTTTCCGATACGATTTTCTCTATCTTCAATGCAAAACTAGGCAAAGTGTCTTCATAAAAGTTGTAGCTCTATCTCTTAACTTTTTAATGGTACAAAAATCTCATCATTTGAAGAGCTGTAGCATGAGTTATGGCTAAAATACTAAAGCATATGTAAGTAGACTTCCGAGTCTTTCAACACCTTACTTTCCAAAATTAAGCTCAATTATCCTAGTTTCTACAAAAATATATAAACAAACTAATAAATAATAATCAAATTAAAAGAAATGACATAAAATTAAAATGGCTCAGTTAAAAATAAACTAATTACAAAAACAAATAAAAATAACTAAATTATAATTGAAAATTGAGGATTTATATAATATTTAATACAAAATTAGACTAAAATAATTCTATAAAATAAAATTATCACACCCCCAACTTAAGATTTTGCTAGTTCTCAACCAAAAGAAAATCATAAAAAGAAAATTAAACATAAAAATCCTTGAACGAGAGATAAAAATACCAAATCATGATTTCTCAATATTTTCCTCAAAAATTAACTCAAATTCCAACTTAAAGCAACATGTAGCTAACCCTTAAATTCATTCATCAATTCAAGTGAAAACTTATTTTTCGAATAGATTTCCTCTATGTGTGTGTGTGAATGATCTCTTACAAAGAATATCATGCAATCGGATTAGTACATGCCAAATCTAAGCATAGCTTAGTGCTAAAAACCCATAAGTTTGCTTTTTATCCCTCTCTCTACTAATGTAGATTAACACTTATTTAAGGATCAATAGGTCTTTATCAAGCTTGTA
>NW_018397270.1:937469-937584 GCF_002168275.2 Theobroma umbraticum
AATTTGTTAATCCAATTGGATTTTCATGTGCATATATAAAAAATATCTTCTCATTAAAATTGAATGTTCAAAAGCTAATCTAGGAACAATTCTTGAAATATATTTTACATTTGAG
>NW_018397270.1:937594-937727 GCF_002168275.2 Theobroma umbraticum
TGTTTCAAAATTGATTTCTTGATTGTGCATACTTATTCGATTAGGATGAACTCATTCAACTTAATGAAAATATTTTTTTGTTCATCTACTATATTGGTCAACATGCATGCTTATATGATTTTTCTTTGTACTT
>NW_018397270.1:937892-938034 GCF_002168275.2 Theobroma umbraticum
TATTGTGAGTTGACATAGTTGAAATTTATTTTGAATATGCATTTAAATGTTAACAATGTCTTCATTGAGCCTTAACGTTTACATGATTTAAAGATTTTGTGTGCATCCAACTTTAGCTTATAGGTCACCATAAACAATTTGA
>NW_018397270.1:938252-938388 GCF_002168275.2 Theobroma umbraticum
TGAATTTTGATAATTGGTATTCATTGATGATTGAATGTTCACTTCGAATATATTTATGAGTTGAGTGCTTTACTTTCAATAATCTATAACAATTGATATCACTCATGAATTATGAATTATTGAGAAAATGCATGTA
>NW_018397270.1:938491-938639 GCF_002168275.2 Theobroma umbraticum
TTATTTGATCATAACTCTCATACATGATTAAAATAAATGCAAAATGCTTTAGTATTGCTTCATTAATAATGATATGCCTTTTATGAAAGTTCTCTTTCATATATATTTTGAAAAATACATCTTGCAATGCTTGCTTTAAAATGACTTG
>NW_018397270.1:938974-939091 GCF_002168275.2 Theobroma umbraticum
CATAATTTTTTTTTGGTTCCATGAATACTTGAGTATTACGAAAATAAATTGAATTTCCATTTAGGTGCTCATTTATTCTAGGCTCATGATTTCTCTCCCAATGTTTGATCTATTAAG
>NW_018397270.1:939191-944864 GCF_002168275.2 Theobroma umbraticum
AGGATCAATAGGTCTTTATCAAGCTTGTAATGTAAGGCTAGGGTTTAGGTATGAAAAAAGATATAATTAGGCTCTATTTCTCTTTTTGTTTTCAACTCCCAAACTTATTTTTGACAATTATAAACAAGGGGTAATTTTCCTAACAACTGTCACTTTTTTTTTCTTTCACCTTCACTTTTCTCCCTCAATTTATTCTTAGGTTTAAATCATTCCCTAGAAAGATTAAAATACTTAAAGGGTGAAATGTTCAAATTGTTGGATTTAAATAGACAAGTTAAGGCTAATACAATTGCGTAATTATAAAGAAAAGGTAAATTAGGCTCAAAAAGGGTGACTAATGATAACTATAGTAGGGTAAGCTCAAAAAGGCTCAAATGATCCAAAGATGGCCTAAATCATTTCCTATCTTAAGTGTTATCTAAGATTTCACCTCAAGAGAGAATCAAACAAATTCTAGAATTCTTGACTTCACTATACTTTTTCATCAACATAAACTTTTTCTAAATCATATAAAAATTCTAAAAAATTCTAAGTCAAGGAGTATAGTGCTCAAATTATTGGAAGTCACATTCTAAAATAAAGCTCACACAAGGATATCACATAAAATTAAATCATAACTACATGCTTCCCAAAAGCTAAGAATCAAAAGATAATTAAAATATCATCCTAGAATTGGGACAAACATGAGTGAGGTACAACTATGAAAAATTTTTTTTTTTGAACTCAAATAAAACATGCCAAACCTAACTTAAAATAAAACTAACTAAACCTAACATAACGAAAAGAATGAACAACAAAACTCTAAAATACTCCTCCAAACTTAGAAAACAACATTATCTTTAATGTGATAAAAGAAAATTAAATAAAAGGACAAGAATACTACCCTAAGTTCGAAACTACAGTCTATAGGTCCTCTTCATCATCACTACCAAAATCATCCTCAGAGTTCGAATCCATAGGCAAAAAAGGAAAAGTAGTCATATCCATCCTAATGCGCTCGGCATAAGATCTCATCATTTGTTCAATTGCCTGGATTTGCCTTCGTAACGGTCTAATCTATGATCAATGCACTCCATACATTAAGTAACACTACGTTTGGGTGCCGCCTATGAAGATGAGGGGATGGCTTGCGAAGAACTACTAGCGATCGATGCAAATTCCTCCAATCACTTAAAAATGCCCATAGTGATGGGAATTTTCAATTGTTGCAGTGATCAAGGAAGGAAAACCGATACCATCTTGTTTAGTGCACCTCGTATGTAAGATGGCATAAGAGATAACCTTACCAATGTCAATGGATTTATGTGTTGCAATGGAATAAATAAGAACTGCACAATCCCTCATGACATCATTGATATTAGTGGATAGGAGTAATCGTGCTGTTACAAAGTGTAACCAAACTTTCAACTCTTTTTTCTTGGCACTTCGTTTAAATGAAATAATCTCACCATGCAATGTTTTCCATTAGGCTTTTTCAACACAAAGCATCAATACAATCTCATTAGAATCCTGATGATCACTCAAGCACTGCCCAAACTCATCATTCTCAATATTAGGAGTTCCAAAAAATGCATTGATAGCTTGACTGTGAAAAAGAACTTGCTTGCCTTGGACAAAAGCAACACCATCAACATGGTCAACCGTTATTGCATACAACTCCTGGACCACAGGCACAACCATAGCTTCAAGTGGGTTACTAAATCACTACCAATGTCAGTCTCGAAACAGTTGATGAACTCTTCATGCGGGAAGATGGGGATATCTATCCCTTATTCAAGAATGGGCACTTTTATTGATCAACAATGTATGATATCTAGCAGAGGCATCAATAGCGATGAACTTCGATCTATCAAAGGTGCCACTTGAACTTGGTTTGGACCATTTAGGTGCCATCCTTAAGGGAGGATTGAATGCAAGACAAAACCCAAGTATGGAAAAGATGTAGAAATTGTAAATGAAGAAGAAAAGAAAAAAAATGCAGCTAACATTTTTTTTTTATGTATGTGAAGAAAGGGAGAAAAAAAATTTGAAAAGAGGAAAAGAGAAAGTTGCTGGACAAAAAGAAGAATGTAGGAGTAGAAGAACAAGGGTTTTTACAAGGGTATGGTTGGGCCCTAATCCAACACTGCGGCTCTCACCTTATTACACCCGAAGCATTTCGCTTTGAGTTTTAGCATCGCGACATTCAATCAATCTATTAAGTCCCCTTGTTGCAGCATCGTGACTCTTCCTTTTAGGGTTGCGATGCTAAAACATTCTATTTCAACCTTTTTTTTCTTTCTAGGGCCACAACACTCAATTTGAGGGTGGCGACTCTGACTTTTTTTTTTGAAATTTTTTTTTGAATTCAATTACCTGGAAAAAGAAACATTAAAAAATCAAAAGAAACAAATTGTAGCCAAAAAATAAAAAAATTAAATAAAATAAAAATGAAAATAAGTAACGTTTAGGAGTTTGAGTTCCCACCCAAAAAGCACTTCATTTATAGTCTTTAGCTAGACTAACTTGGACTTTAGGCCATGTCAAGCAAGTGTATTGAAGACTTTTGACGATTAATTTCGCCTCCCTAATAATGCTTCAATCTTTATTCATTGACTTTAAATTACCAACCATCTATCCCCCTAACTTTGATTGCTTCATGTGGAAATACCTTATTGACAATAAAAGGACGAAACCACCTTGATTTGAGCTTTCCCAAAAATAATTTCAAGTGAGAATTGTAGAGCAACATTGATGTCCCAACTCAAAGCTTCATTGCAGTATCTTCTTATCATTCCATTGCTTTATTTTCTCTTCATAAAGTTTGGCATTCTCATAAGCTTAAAGGTGAAATTCATCAAGTTCATTTAATTGGAACAACCTTTGCTCACCTGAAACTTGTAAATCAAACTTTAACTTCTTCACTACCCAATAAGCATTGTGCTCTAGTTCCACCGTTAAGTGACAAGCCTTGCCAAAAACCAACTTATATAGAGACATGCCAATTGGGTTCTTATAAGCAATCCTACATGTCAAAAGTGCGTCATCCAATCTTCTTGCCTAAACTTTTCTTGTGGGACACATTATTTTCTCCAAAATCCTCTTGATTTCTCTATTTGACACTTCCACTTGCCCACAAGTTTGAGGATGGTATATAGTTGCAACCTTGTGTTTAACTCCATATTTTGCAAGAAGTGCATCAAAATATTTGTTATAAAAGTGACTTCCCTCATCGCTAATAATTGCCCTTAGAGTGCCAAATCGAGTGAAAATATTCTTTTTAATGAAATTCATCACCACCTTTGACTCATTATGAGGAAGAGTTGCTACTTATCAGAATTTGTTGTTGCTTACATAACTATAGCAAGCAAGATGTATTTGTTGTTGTATGAAGATATGAACGGACCCATGAAGTCAATACCCCATACATCAAAAATTTCTATTCCCAAGATGCTGTTGAAAGGCATCTTATGTCACCTTGAGATATTACCCACTCTTTGGCACTTATCAGAATGCAAAACAAAATTGTGAGCATCCTCAAATAATGCAAGCCAATACAAACCCGATTGGAGGGCTTTAGTAGTAGTTCTTGTTCTTTCAAAGTGTCTTTCATAATTTAAAGAATGGCAATGGTGAAGCACACTTTGAATTTCTTCTTCCAGGACACATTTTCTGAAGATTTGGTCTTTACACTACTTAAACAAGTAAGGCTTATCCCAAAAATAAAATTTAACATCATGCAAAAATTTCTTTTTCTGATGAAAATTTAAATTAGGGAGAATAATATTGCTTACCAGATAATTCACGAAATCAACATACAAAGGAAGCGATTTCTTATGAACTTGAAGGATTTGTTCATCAGGAAAAGTCTCCTTGAATATGGTTGAATCCTTACCTTAAGCTTATATCTCTAACCTTGAGAAGTGGTCTATCACTTGATTTGCTATTGCTTTTCTGCCATAAATCTCTAGATCAAACTTTCATAGTAAAAGAATCCACCTTATCAATCTTAGTTTAGCATCATTCTTGGTAATCAAATATTTGATAGTTGAATGGTCAGTGTACACTATCACCTTTGTCCCTAGGAGATAGGAGTGAAATTTGTCAAAAGCAAAAATTATAGCCAAAAGCTCTTTTTCTGTTGTGGTATAATTTTTTTGGGCCTCATTCAAAGTCTTGCTAGCATAATAGATGGAATGAAAGATTTTATCCTTCCTTTGTCCCAAAACAGCTTCCATTCCATAGTCACTCACATCACACGTTAATTCAAAAAAGAGGCTCTAATAGGGACTAATTATGATCGATGCAGATATTAATCTTTTCTTCAATTCATTAAAAGCGACAAGACATTCATTATCAAAGTTAAATGGCACATCTTTTTCCAATAAATTGCAAAGCGGTTTAGAAATTTTTGAAAAGTCTTTAATAAATCTTCTATAAAAACCAGCATGACCAAGAAAACTTCTAATTCCTTTGACATTTATTGAAGGTGGTAATTTCTCAGTTGTTTCAATTTTTGCTTTCTCTACCCCAATGCTGCTGCTAGAGATCTTGTGCCCAATAACAATACCTTCTCACACCATGAAGTGGCATTTTTCCCAATATAGCACTAAATTTGTTTCTTCACATCTGTTAAGTACCCTAGCAAGATTTAAAAGACAATTATCAAAATTATTTTCAAAGATAGAAAAATCATTCATAAATACCTCCAAACATTTCTCTACCATGTCTGTGAATATGTCCATCATACATCTCTAAAAGGTGGCAAGTGCATTACATAATCCAAATGACATTCTTTTAAAAGTAAAGGTGCCATAAGAACATGTAAATGTAGTCTTTTCTTGATCTTCAAGGGTGATAGCAATTTGGTTATAACCAGAATAACCATCTAGAAAGCAATAATATTCTTTACCAGCTAGGTGATCCAACATTCGATTAATGAATAGAAGAGGGAAGTGATCTTTCTTTGTAGCTTTGTTGAGCTTGTGGTAATCCATACACACCGTCCATCTAGTCACAATTCTTGTTGGAATTAGCTCATTATTGTCATTGGCAACCATAATCATCCCCTTTTTTTTAAGAATGCATTAAACTAGACTTACCCATGAGCAATTAGAAATAGGATAAATTATTCCAACATCCAACCACTTGATGATTTCTTTCTTGACCACTTTTTTGTGATGGGATTCAATATGTTTTGCTGTTCAATTTTGGCTTTGTACTTTTCCTCCAGGAGAATTTTGTGCACGTAAAAAGAAGCTCTAATTCATTTAATATTAGCTATGGTCCACCCTATTGCTTTCTTGAATTCTTTAAGTGTCCCCAATAACTTCTCCCCTTGCATGTTAGTAAGAGTAGTAGAAATAATAACTGGAAAAGTAAAAGATTTTCCAAGGAAAGCATACCGCAAGTGTCCAAGCAAAGGTTTGAGTTCCAAAATAGGTGGTTCCTTAATGGAAGGCTTAGAAGCTAGCATCAAAGAAGCTGAAACATCTAAAGACTCAAATTGATTACTAGTTCTAAGTTAGGAGTGGGCATTTAACAGATTTCAATATTCAATAAATTCATTATCATCCCTGTCAAAATTAACAACTAAACATGTTTCAAGAGAATCGTTGGGATATTCTTCTAAGAAAACATCTTGTGTAAAGTCATTTACCACACTCACAGAAAAGTAGTCTTCAAATGTCACAG
>NW_018397270.1:944874-945424 GCF_002168275.2 Theobroma umbraticum
AGCTTTGAAAATATTAAATGTTACCTATTAGTCTTAAATCCTCAAAGTGAGCTCACCCTTTTCAACATCAATCAAAACTCTAGCAGTTGCTAAGAATGGCCTCCCAAGGATGATTGGAATTTGTCTATCTTCTCCCATGTCAAGAATTATAAAATCAACAGAAAAAATAAATGTATCTACCTTGACAAGAACATCTTCAATAATTCCCTTTAGGTACACATAATAGTGATTAGCCAATTGCAAAGTAATAGAAGTGGGTTTGCATTCCCCTAAACCAAGTTTCTTAAAAATTAACTAAGGCATTAAATTGACACTTGCACCTAAATCACTCAAAGCTTTTGCAAAATGTAAATTACCAATAGTGCAAGGGATTGTGAAACTACCTAGATCTTTGAGTTTTGCTAGCAGTTTATTTTGGAGAATTGCACTGCAGTTTTCTATAAAGGAGATAGTTTCAAACTCGCCTAGCATTCTTTTTTTGGAGAGGATGCCCTTGAAGAACTTGACATAGCTGGCATTTGTTCCAAAGCTTCAACAAAAAGAATATTTA
>NW_018397270.1:945434-946759 GCF_002168275.2 Theobroma umbraticum
CTTGAAGACATTGATGAACTTCTGAAATTGCTTTTCAAACTTTTGCTTTCGGAGCCTTTAGGGAAAAAGTGGTGGAGGATGGATGACTTAAGAAGTTCCTTGATTTTTAACCTTTTCATCTTCTTTTTGTTCAACTTAAATTTTTTTCTCACACATCCCTTCCTTATCAACATGTTCATTCTCAAATTCAATTGCTTTTCCATTCACCTCTTCAATTTCTTTTCCACTCCTTATAATGATTTCTTGGCATTGTTCCTTACCTTTAGGATTGATTTGTATGTCACTGGGTAAGGAACCTTAAGGTTTATTGTTGATAGAATTTGCAAGCTATCCCACTTGGGTCTCAAGATTTCTCAAAGAGGCTCCTTAACTTTGAATTATAGCATCTGTCTTTGATATATATTGCAAGAGAAGTTTTTTCATTTGGGACTTCTTTTTGGGAATAGTGGTCTAGTTTGTTGTTGAAAACCAAGAGGCATGATGGCTTTTGGATTGAAAGGACTTGCATTGTTGGTCCATGAAAAGTTTAGGTGTTTTTCCCAACCAAGATTTTAAGTATTGGAATATGGGTTATTTTGCTATCTATTAAAGTTCCCCACAAATTGGACTGATTCAGAATTGTATGGACATTGATCATTCGAATGGCCATCTCCACACATCTCATAGACTACAAATGAATTTTGAATTGCATGAACTCTCAATGTGTCAAACTTCTTGGACAGTGCTGCCACTTGAGTAGTTAAGGTGCTAAGTGCATCAATTTCATAAGCTCTAATATTTTTTCTTGAGCTAGACCTTTCTGAAGGCCACTAATAATTATTTAAGGTCATCTCTTCCAACGAATTATAAGCATCTACAGCATTCTTACTCATTAATGTCCCACCACCAGTAGCATTAATTGTGATTTTTATTGACCCAACCAGCCCATTGTAGAATGTCTGAACTAGCAACCAATCAGGAATCTCATGATATGGACATCTTCTCAGTAGTTCTTTAAATCTCTTTCAAGCTTCATACAATGATTCACCTTCAAATTATATGAATGTGGTGATATCGTTCCTCATCTTTGCAGTCTTTGCAGGTGGAAAGAACTTTGCTAGAAACTTTTGAACCAAGTCCTTCCATGTAGTAATAAACCCACTGGGTAGTGAATTAAGCCAGCTCTTTGCTTTATCCCTCAAAGAAAATAGAAACAATCTTAATCTAATAGCATCATCAGTTACTCCATTATAGTTCAAGGGATCACAAATCTCCAGAAAATTCACCAAATAAGAAGCAAGATCATCATTGGGTAACCCGCCAAACTGGACTGAAGATTGAATCAT
>NW_018397270.1:946769-947104 GCF_002168275.2 Theobroma umbraticum
GCTAGTTTAATTTCAAAATTATTTACATTGATGGAAGGGCTCCTAACATTTTGGCGCAAACCTTGCCAAAAAAGAAAGTGCATAATCTCGTGGTGCTCTCTTTGCTTCGGGAACCAAATTAATGGCATTATTGCCATTGTTGTTGTTATCCTTAGCCATTGTTTGATTTAAAGCTGCAACTTGCAAATTCTCCCTTTGACATCTTCTGAAAGTTCTTTCTATCTTAAGATCAAAAGGAACAAGATTCAAGCTATTTCTTCTTTGCATACAATGACCAAAGATACTTGCAAGCAAACAAAATCTAATATTAAATCAAGAAAACTAAAATTTGAAGT
>NW_018397270.1:947114-948467 GCF_002168275.2 Theobroma umbraticum
TGCTTGGTATTAGTATTAGTAAAGATTTCAAAAACAATTCTTCGATAATGGCACCAAAAACTTGTCAAATAAAACTCTACTACACAAGTATTATCGAATAGATAATATATAAGTAAGCAGAGTATTAATCCCCCAGAGAATTGATATAAAATTTTACTAAGTACTAAAATTAAAACAATTTAATCTTATCCAAACAATCAATATCAAATAACTAAATTAACTGACTAAGAATACTTAACCAATATTTAAACTAAAAAAAATCAAAATAATAATAACTTAAGTAAATATCAATTCAAACAAGCCTAGGATTAGAATATCCCTCAAACTTCATCTAAATCCTACCTCTCTTCCTTAACTTATTTCAATATGGTGAATTGCTAACCTAGAGTCCTAAATTGTTTATAAGGATCTCCCGACTCATCTTAGAAAAGTATCTATTTTAACCAAAACACTATATCCCTATGTGAATTGAAATTAAAATAGATTCATTAAGTTCAAGCTCTAATTTGGCTACATATGGCTTATAGGTATATCTCTATCCTATACGTAAATCAATTAATATGATCATATGTTATCCCAATTTTAGTCTACACTAAACTCTCTTTCCCAATTTTATTTAGGTTCCTAGACCAATTTAATTGGTTGCCAAGCAAATAAAAGCATTAAGAACAAATTGGAATAAACAATTCAAATCCCATCAAAGATATGTAAGAAAGAGATTAAAAATTTAGATTACATGTGAGTTCAATTACAATCATAGAAAAAAAAAATTAGCTACTCATGATTGCAAAGATAAATATCATTATAAAAAATTCAACCATTGAGAGTAACAAGAAAAATAAAAGCTAAGGAAGAAATAGAACAAAATAATTACAGTCTTGCTTTCAAAGTTTCAACCTCCACTTCTAGCTTCTTATATCTCTAAAAGCTGTAGAACCTTGTCCCTTAAAAAATATTCTATTTTTCCTAACAAACTTAACCTATAGTTCTCTAAGTTGGCCTATAATTTAATTGGGCTTAAAAGTGTAACGAGAGGCCAAAAATCAATTGTCAATCTTTAAAAATTTTCATTCCCTCCACAGTACATCTAGCCATTTTCTAATGTGACTTTCACTATCTTCAAAGTAGAACTATGTAAAGTGTTCTCATAAAAATTGTACCTTTTCTCTTAACTTTCCAATGGTTTAAAAATCACATCATTTGGAGTTTTATAGCATGAGATATGGCTAAAACACTAAAGCATATGCAAGCAGACTTCTAGGTTTTTCAACACCTTACTTTCCAAAATTAAGCCCAATTCTCTTAGTTCTTACAAAAATATATAAAAAACATGATAAATAATAATCAAATTAA
>NW_018397270.1:948477-950891 GCF_002168275.2 Theobroma umbraticum
ATAAAATTAAAATGACTCACTTAAAAATAAACTAATTATAAAAATAAATAAAAATAATTAAATTATAATTGAAAATTGAGGACTTATCTAATATTTAATCTAAAATTGGACTAAAATAATTTTATAAAATAGAATTATCATCTAGCTTAAATCAAAACTATATCTTGCATCGATATTTGGGTCATATCAATCAAAATAGACTCAATAGGCTCATAGATGATGGTATTCTACCGACCATGGTTGAGTGTTCTTTGCTAGTATGTGAGTCTTATATATTGAAGGCAAGATGACCAAAGGACCTTTTAAGGCAAAAGGTGACAAAATGCCAAACATTCTAAGTTTGGTATGCACTGATGTGTCTAAACCAATGAATGTACAAGCTAAATGTGGTTATGAATATTTCATAACCTTTATTGATGACTACTCAAGATATGACTATGTGTACATGACGCACAAGTAAAGTGAATCCTTTGAGAAATTCCAAGAATTCAAAGCCAAAATTTAAAAGCAACTAGGCAAGCCATTGAAACAACTTCGATCTGATTGAGGTGATAAGTATTTATCAGATGAATTTCGGCAATATCTTACTTACAATGGGATAATTTTAAATTTGTCAGTATTGAGAACACCTCAACATAATGGAGTTGCTGAAAGAAGAAATAGAACTCTTCTAGAAACAATTAGATCAGTGATGCCCAATGTTAACCTTTCAATCTCATTCTAGGGATATTGCATGCAAACTACAACATACTTACTCAACTTTGCACCATCTAAGGTAGTGCCCAAGGCATTAACGGAGCTATGGACAAGGCATAGATCATTTGTACATCATTTGCGAACTTAGTAGTGTCTTGCACATGTTTTAAAGCTTGAATCCACAAAAAAGGAACCAAAGAGTGAGGTACACCTGTTTCTAGGACATCCCAAAGGTACAAAAGGTTATTACTTCTATAATACTCAACATAAGAAAGTATGTTAATGCGAATGCCATTTTCTTAGAGGAAGAGTTTGTGAGTGTACAAAGAGTTCTTATGATAAGGAAAAAAAGCATTGCAAACAAGTAAAGGATGCGTCGAAGGTGGCAGAGAGGAAGATCAAAGCAGTTCCTGAAGTATGAGTGTCATGGCAAGTGGAAAAGAATAAGAAGAGAATTAAAGAGATAATTTAGAGAGAGAAGCTCTAAAGGAGAATGTGTTGGCTATGGGGGAGAAGGAGAGGCCTCAAATAAATTGTGAAATAATGCCAGAAGTAGTGGTTACAAGAAAAGGCTTTAACGCCCTTAATGAATGACATTATTATGAAAAGCTTTAATATGAGTAACTGTTATTGTAATTGGGTATCATAAGACTTGTTCTTGAGTAAAAGGTAATAGAGAAAAGTTATACATGAAAAGGTATAAGAGAAGAAGTTGTGCATAAACAGATATAAGAGAAGAAGTTATGCATGAATAGGTATAAAAGAAAAAGGTGCATGTGAACAGGTATACAAAAACAAGGTATGAGGATGAAACACTTATACTTCAGGAAAAGGTTAAGAGGAAAACCTCTTAACTACCTCCATATCTGAGCCACCAAGCCAAACTTTTCGAAACATCCTAAGATGAAAGTAACCCGTGAATCTTGTCACTTATCTCAGGTTGCTTCCACTACTATCTGCATGAAGTAGTGCTTTATTTGCTCTAATTGTTCTGCATGAAGTAACACTTTACTTGTTTTAGTTGTTTTATGTGAATTAGTACTTCATTTGTTCTTTGCCCAATATTATGCTGTAAAATAATTCTTTAAACAGTTGGTATTAACCAAATCAAGTATCTATAGTAAGAAATCACAAACCTAAAAGTAATATAATCTTAGAAGAATTATTTGATCCTTTAGATTCAAGAATTTTTTCCAAAAATGTCATATTATAGTCTGATTCAAGGATTAAATCAGAAACACAACCTGAAAGTCAAATAGTGATGCCTCGGCGTAGTGGTAGGGTTGTAAGACAACCAGATAGATACATGGGTCTGGAAAAGAATATGATTGCACTATCAAACGAATAAGAATCTGTAATACCCCATGCCCTCGTATAGAAGCCAATACGACCTTGTCGATAGGATGAGGGAATTGAAGCTAAATTAAGTACGAAAGAGTAGAGATGGGCAGAAGTTACATCTTGGAATAAAATATTCTACATGCAAGAAAATAATACTAAAATAATAATATTTTATCTAAGATAAATTAGCGAGTTAGAACGGTGATTTGAAAGTGAACCAGGACAAAGTGAAACACTTTGGGACTCAAGGAGACAAGTGGATAATTTTGAAATAAAATAATATTTTATTAATAAAGTAATATTCAAATGTTGATATTTTATTTGTTGTTGAAATTAGTCACAAAGGAAGACTATGACTAATCTAAGTGGGGGAGAAG
>NW_018397270.1:950901-951372 GCF_002168275.2 Theobroma umbraticum
GAATTTTGAAGAAAAATGATGTAAGTGCTTCCCGAGTGCCTTTATTAAATAAAGCAAGAGAGGGTGAGTATATATTTAAATATTATGGTGACACCTTGGAGAAGTGTCAATTTGATATTTTATTTGTACAAGTGTAAAGGAAGAAAAATAGAGGAAATTGGAATTAAAGAAATGATTAAAGGACCAAATTGAAAAGGATGAAAAGTTTAGACAGTCAAATGGTAAATAAAGAAAAATTCGAGGACTTATGTACAATTTCAAAATCTGAAGTTAAATGAAAATTAACTAGCCAGGGAAAATTAGATTATGTGGAAGAATGGAATATGCATATAACAAATGCTATTACTTGCAAAGATATGCATGCAAGGATGTACTTGTAGTAGGGAACATGTGAGACCCCCACCATGTGATAAAAAAAAGGTGTAAGAAAAAATGAATAAGATAACACATGCATGTGGATTTTTAAGTTAA
>NW_018397270.1:951382-951937 GCF_002168275.2 Theobroma umbraticum
GGAGGATTTATGCATGATGGACACTTGGCGACAATTAGACTAAAAGGAGAGAAAATATAGTTGCATGTAATGTCTTTGGCCAAGGAGGAGGCCAAATGGAAATTAAGGTGGGAAAGTTTCATGAAAGACCATTAGGCACAAATACGGTGGAATTAAGTGAGAATGAATTAAAGAATGGATATGGATAGTAAGGAGGATTTCTAACCAATATGGAAGAAAGGAAATTGGTGCATGAAAACCTATTGGCAAAATGGCCAAATGAAAATAAAAGGCAAATGTGTGCATGAAATTTGACTAGTTAAATGGGTGGTCATATAACTACCAAGTTTTAGGAAGAAAAGAGCAAAAGGGAATTGTCCTTGAGAAGTTGAGAGAACCGACCATTGAGAGAGGAAAAGAAAGAAGAAACTGCTTTGAGAGCTCCACCTGAGAAGAAGAAAAGAGAAAGAAAGGGAAAGAAAAGAGAGGAAATGGAAGGAGGCTCGAGTTTGTGAGGATTCAAGAGAAACCATGGGTATCCTACTTCTTCCTTGTTGAGCCTTGATGCTTACTTAC
>NW_018397270.1:951947-952198 GCF_002168275.2 Theobroma umbraticum
GTAGATTGGAAGCTTGAAGGAGATGTATGGCTTGGTTTTAAGATCCAAGTGAGGAAAGGTAAGAATTATGATTTTAGCTTGAATAATCTTTGAAAATGGGTTGGTAACCATAAGAAATGTATTGTGGCAGTAAAGAAAAGCTTGATTAGAGAGGATTTAGTGACATGCAAGGCATCAAACTCTTGGATGCATGGTGGATTCAAAGTGATTTGGAAGGTAAGCATGCATTATGGGTATATTATGGTACATTA
>NW_018397270.1:952208-960712 GCF_002168275.2 Theobroma umbraticum
GTTGAAAATTAGTGGTTGCATGTTAGAGTAATTATAAGAATAAAGATGAACAATATGGATATTGATTAAGGATTCTTGGTTAAGATGCTGCCCATATATATAATTGTGTATATGCATGAAATTGAAAATAATGTGCCCGATCTGGTAATGTGAAAAATAATTATTTGAAATGTGAATACTTCTTGAAAATGAAAGGAACTAAGAATTTGGTACAAAGGAAGGCAAATGGGAGCTGAATTCAAATCGTAAATACTAAGTATATTAAGCTTGGTTTATTGCTAGGAGGTGTGCAACTGAAAAAGGATTACCGTGGTAATTAACTAGAAGAGGAAACAAGTGACCGGCAAGCTACTTTAATTTGAAACGTAACTGGATAAGTGGCGAAGTAATATCCTGCCACTGTATGGTGAGTAAGGGGTGTCTATTTCAAAAGATTCTTACTATATCAAAGTATATATATGGTATTATCCAACATTTTTGTGGGAAGCATGAGTTGCTAGAAAATGAAAAGTGATTTGAATTCCTGGTTTGCAATAATTTATACACTGCTTTTGTGGAAAGCATGAGCTGGTAGAAACCATAGGCAATTATGGATGCAAATTGATTTGAAAGTTTTTTTGTAGACTATATATGTATGCATATATGTAAAGTGTTTTAGAAACTGGGAAACAAGCCCTTTTGCAATATTTCGCATCAAAACCGAGCCTTGTTTCTTCATGTGATGTGCATAGTTAAATGCTCTTGATAAATGGTTTAAATGCAAATTTTCAAGAGTTAGTTTTAGTCTGAACTTTATGCAAATGTTTACACCATGCATTTTAATGTGAAAAAAAAAATTTGAAAGGTTATCGAACCTTGTTTTCAATTGATTTAAGGAAAAACTCTTAGAAACGTTGATTTGGTTTTGAAAATAGTTTTGACGAATCAAAAGCATCGAGAGTAGGTTGAATGTCACATCAAGATAGTGTGACCCTTGTGCACAAGTGAGCTATAGCTAGAGAACCTTTGGGTATTTGATGGGCTATTAGATGTGGCAAGGCCACAAGTTGTTATACTTTGCAAAGCCACGAGTTGATATACCAGGTTGTGACCACATGATTTCTTCAATGTCAGCCAACATCGTCGAGATTGCCATGGCTGTGGGAATTTGATGGAGGGGGGCCTCACGGATTGTTATTATGTGGAAGAGGGTCCATGGTTGAATATCTATGATTACCTACTTCAGAGCCTTAAGAGTTTTTAGACTTGTACTCTTTTGCATGGTGGAGAGATAATGTTTTTTCACAACTCTCCTATTTAATTGAAAGCTTTCAGTGATTTATAAGCTGATCATGATTTGATATATGTGGATGTACACATTTATTTTTATATGCCACACATTTTCGGAGCGTGCGTGCTTTTATACAGCTATTGGTATTTTTAAAGGAATTATATGATTTCAATGAGTGAAATTTTATTTTACTATGCTTTGGTTTTAGCAGTATTTGCCAAGGAAAGTATTGCACTATGATTTTACAGCATTATTGTACAAGGCACAAACACCTTATTTGTTATTTGGTTTTATAAGGTTATGACTTTATACTCTAATTTTATCCTTTAAATTATATGCTCTAAGCTTGTTTTCCATCTACACCTTACTCTCGGAGCCGATGATCACTGAGTCTATGAGACTCACCTCCTTATTTCAACTTTTACAAATGGTGAACGGCGTATCATGCATTCATCGACATATATTGCCCACTGTGGATAGGTAAAGGCATCTTTTAGCACCTTATTCCAAGTTACTCCGTTACTAGAGGTCAAGTCATTCACAGTGTATATTGTTTGTAAATAGTACTTTTGGGGATTAAAAACCTTGATGTATTTTTACAACTATGAGGAATAAAAGTTGAGTCGATTTATAACGACTTTTGTTCAAATCATATTACGAGAGTTACATGGTTCAAAGCAATTGCATAAATTGGTGGAACAAATAGAACGTATTAACAAAAGTTTCAATTAAGGCTTGTTCAGGACTTGATTGGTTCTCCCGTAAGACTCAAACGCCTGTAATGATCGAGGAGCGGTAACTACAAACTCTGACCTTATTATTGATAACAAAGTTATTAACAATGTTGATGTTAAGGAGTGGCATAAGGCAATGAAATTTGAGTTGAACTCTATAGACCCTACTAAATTCTAGACTCTTATATATCTACTTGAAGGGATAAAACCCATACGGTACACATGGATATATAAAAGAAAAAGAAGAAATGATTGAAAGGTTGAAACCTTCAAGGTTAGACCAGTAGAAAGGGTTATACTCGAAGAGGAGATGTTGATTATGAGGAAACCTTCTCACTGGTCGCTATGCTTAATTCCATTAAAATCCTTTCGTCCATAGCTGAACATCTTGATTATAAGATATGGCAAATGGATGTCAACACGATATTTTTAAATAGGGATCTTGAAGAGCATATTTATATGGATCAGCTAAAGGGTTTCATTAAACAAAGCCATGAGCATAAGGTTTATGAATTGCACAGGTCCATTTATGGACTTAAGCAAGCATTTCAGTCTTGGAACATAAGATTTGATACTACTATCAAATCATATGGTTGTCAACTGAATGTAGACGAACCGTATGTTTATAAAAGGTTATAGGATAAAAGGTTAGTTTCTTGATTTTCTATGTCGATGACATTTTATTCATTGGGAATGATATAAGAATGGTGTCAACAGTTAAAGGTTGGCTAAACCAACAATTTGATTTAAAGGAGTTGGGAGGAGCTAGCTATATTCTAAGATCAAACTTATAAGGGATCGTAGGAACAAGTAATAACATTATCCCAGGTAGCTTACATAGACAAAATCTTGGCAAGTTTGCCATGCAAGATTCAAAAAGGTTTTATACCCTTTAGACATGGAATCAAACTTTCAAAAGAGATGTCATCCAAAACTCCACAAGAAGTTGAAATCATGAGACAAATTCCTTATGCATCTATTATTGGAAGTCTCATCTATGCTATATTGTGTACTAGGCTAGACATCTGCTATGTAGTAGAACTGGTTAATAGATTTTAGTTTAACCCAGGCATGGAGCACTAGACTACAATCAAGTGTGTCTCTAAATATCTTTGTAGAAAAAGAATTATAGTTTGTTTATTCTTGAAACGACCTTGTAGCAACTAGGTACACTAATTTAGATTTTCAATCTAATGTTGAATAAAGGAAATTGACATCAGGATCTATTTTCACCCTAAAAAAATGAGCCATAGTATGGAGGAATGTAAAGTAATCTTATATTGCAGACTCAACTATGGATGTAAAGTATGTTGTCGCTTGCGAAGCTACAAAAAAAGTTGTATGGCTCTACAAGTTCCTTATGAACCTTGAAGTGATTCCAGATGCGGATAAGCCCATTACACTTTATTGTGATAACAATAGTGTAGTGGCTAACTCAAAAGAACCATGGAATCACAAAGTAGTGAGACATATAGAGAGGAAGTATCATCTCATTTGAGAGATCATACAACGTGGAGAAGTGCTTGTAATGAAAATTCCAATAAAGAAAAACCTCGCTAATCCATTCACAATGACTCTAACGTAAAAAAGCTTTAAAGGTCACGTAGAAGGTCTTCAGATAAAGGATATGCCATACTTACTTTAGGGCAATTGGAAGATTATTAGGAATTTGAGAATATGGTGCCACAGAAAACAAGTATATTCTCTATTTAATTTCATTTATTTAATTTTTAATGACAGTATATTTTGATAATAAGACGGAGAGTTTGTTTTAAGTAAACATTTATTTTCTAGTTATAAAGGTAGCATGATTCGATTAAGATATTAAAATACATTTATATAAAAAGTCATACACAAGAGACATGTATTTTAATTGAATCTAAAAATTATTCATGTCATATAATAAAGTTGATCAATTTATTATGTTAAGGTTGTAGTATCCAAATTACTTTCAACTTAACAAATGTGATTCACTCTAAGGGAATGATGACTCTTAAATCATCAAAGTAGTTGACTTTATTTAATGACACTATAGTTTGAACTGGAATCATGTGAAAATCAAGTTTAACCGTTACTTAAACCTTCATCTCACACTTGTGTATTCACTTATAGTAGAACTAAAATCTTGATGGATGGTGGACTCGCCTTTTATGTCCTTATAATCTTTGATAGATGATTACTCTATGCTATAGAGTTATTTGAGCTTAATTTTCGTCGTAATTTAGCTTAGTTCTTGTAGTAATGCATAGAAATTAATAGATTTTATTTAATTATTTTAAATTAGTTATTTTAGGTAAGTCAATCTAATCATAGTTAATTTTATGCTTAATTTGGTGTTAATGTGGTTAAGATAGGTTGTTATTGATTTATTTATGCTTTTGTAGGTGTTTGATGAAAGAAGAATTTTAGTGAAAGAAAAAGATAAATTTTAATGTGCAGACTAGCACTACACATATTTCAGTATTTTGGCCATAACACTCTCTACAAAGCTTCAAATGAAGCGATTCTTCGACCATTGGAAAGATAAGAGAAAAAGTTACGATTTGATGTCTACTACTTCATCCAATTTAGCCTGGAAAGTGGTCAAAAATCTTGTCGAAGTCGATGCACTGTAACAATCTTAGAGCAATTACAATTTTTGTTAATTAAATAGATAATGTTGCGACTCACATAGCCTGATGAGGAAATCATAACTGAAGTTGACTTCTTCCTTCACCTCACTTGCCTAACTTTAAAGCCTATAAAAATAACTTTTCGAAAGATTTAAAAAAAATGAAGAAACACCAGATTAACAACTGAAAGTCAAGCCACAAGAGTCATTGAATCTAACAAGAATTGGAAGGATTTAAGGATATTTAGAGATCAAAAATACAACTCTTGAGTTTTCTCTCTTTTCTTTTATTCTCTTATTTTCTTAGTTTTGTTCTTAATGTTTAAACTTTATTCAATGATGATGTATGATTTGATAGGGAACTGAGTTTTTAATCTAAGATTATGATTGAACTCATTTTATAGTTTAAATTATTTATCTCTCTTTTGATTATGTTTGATAGATTTAGATTGTTTATTTTATTCTGTTTTTGATGTTTATAATTGCCTAATCACTAATTAGATTGAATTGGAAACTTAATTTAAACTTTAATGAAGGAAATTTATGTAGACTTTGAATAAAATAACATATGATCGAATACATTTAGTTGATTAGGTGGTTTGATTTACATATAGGGTAGGCATATACCTATAAGCTATACATAGCCAAAATTAGAGCACAAACTTAATGAATCTTTCTTCAATATAATTGGCATAAACATATAGTAAACTAATTAGGAGAGATATTTTTATAAGAAACTCTACAAAAAGTTATAAATAATTTAGGACTCTTGGTTAGTAACTTAATCCATTAATCTAATTTAAGAGAGAAAGACAATATTCAATTGAAGTATTGAAGGATATCATAATCTTAGGTCTGTTAATCATTAGAAGTAAAATTTGCTGATATATTAGTTTTATTTTTTTGTTTATTAATTTAATTATCCTTTTTAATTTTAATTGTTTAGATAAAATTAAGGTGTGTTAATTTTTGTAGTTAACAATACAGATTAATTCAATTCTTTGTGGGATCGATACTTTACTCATTTCTATATTATCTTTGTGATACATGCACTTGCGTGAGTAGAAAATTGAACAACAAGTTTTGACGTCGTTGCCGAAGAATTGATATTTAATTATTTCTTGTTAATATTAATACTAAGCATTCTTAACTTTAATCTAGACTTTTCTTTTCTTTAATTTTTTTAGGTACTTTTGGTATTTGTATGCAAAGAGCCTGAAATTTGAAAATTGTTCTTGTTTATCTAAAAATCAAAAAGACTTTTCAAAGACTTCGGAGGAAAAATAAAAAAGTTTATGCTCTAAGTACAATAATGGCTTATTAACAAGAGGAAGAGACCAAGCCTTTGAGGGATTATGTTGTCTGACAAATACAAAAGCTCTACTCTAGTATCCGAAGACCTCCTATTCAAGCTAACAACTTTGAAATTAAGCCATCAATCATTCAAATGATTCGGATTGGTGCTTAGTTTAGGGGTTTGCCTAATGATGATCCGAATGCTCATATTGTAAATTTCCTAAAAATTTGCAACACATTCAAGGTTAATGGTGTTACCGATAATGTCACACGATTGAGGCTTTTCCCTTTTTCATTGAAAGATAAAGAAAAAGGTGGTTAAATTCGCATCTTACTAGTTCCATTGATACTTGGGATGATTTGGCTCAAAATTTATTAGCAAAATTCTTCCCACGTACAAAGCCAGCAAAGATGCAAAATGATATCATTTCTTTCATGCAATTTGATTCTAAATCATTATATGAGGCTTGGAAGAGGTATAAGGATTTAATAAGTAGGTGTCCTCACCATGGATTACCTAAGTGGTTGCAAGTTCAGACTTTTTATAATGGTTTGCTGGGACCTTTTAGAACTATCATTGATGCTGCCACTAAAGGTGCACTCATGAGTGAATCCATTTATGAGGTTTATGATTTGCTCGAAGAGATAGCTTCTAATAATTATCAATGGCCATCTGAAAGATTAGGTATAAGAAAAATTGCTAGAACTCATGAATTAAATGTGATGAACACTATTTCTACACAATTGGCTTTTCTCGCGAAGAAAATTGATAAACTGAGTGTTAATGCTGTTTAGAACTCCTTTATGACATGTGAATTTTATGGGAAAGGACATTCCAATCACAATTGTCCCATCTAGTCTAAGTCTTGTCAATTTGTTAGAAATAGGTAATAGAATAATCCCTATTCCAACACTTATAATCCTGGTTGGAGGAATCGTCCTAATTTGTCATGGAATAAGAACCAAGGGTCTTCATTAACGGCTAAGTCAAACTCTCCTCTTGGATTTCAATTTAGAGCCCCTTTGTTAGAGAAAAAGCCTTTAATGGAGGATATGTTCATGCGGTTCAAGACAACGACTGATGCATTCATGATAAAGATTGATACATTCATAACAAATACTAATGCATTTATGATAAAGACTAATGCCTCCATTCAAAATCAAGCAGCTTCAATTAGAAATCTTGAGACAAAAGTAGGCCAACTTGCCAGTACTTTAAATACTAGACCTCATGGTACCTTACCAAGTGATACTAAACCCAACCCAAGAAAAGAAGGTAAAGAACATTGTATGACAATCACTCTTTGCAATGGCAAAGATGTATGTAAAGAGATAAGTAATCAAGAGTTAAATTCTTAGATTTCAATTTAATCTACTTAGAAAGAAATTGAAAAAAAATACTAAAAAGGAAATTATGGTTGAAAATTTTGCTAAAAATTCTATAAAAAATCATAATCTACTCCCTCACCTCCACCACCTTTTCCTCAATGTTTTCAAAAGCAAAAACACTATAAACAATTCTAGAGATTTCTTAAGGTATCTTAAAAACTACACATTAATATTCCTTTTGCTAAAGCTTTAGCACAAATGCCAAGTTATCTTAAATACTTGAAAGAGATATTGACCAAAAAAAGGAAATTGGAAGGGTTTGAGATAGTTGCACTTACTATAGAATGTAGTGTTATAATCCAGAATAAGCTTTCACCAAAACTTAAAGATCTAGGGAATTTTTCTATTCCTTGCACTATTGGTAGTTTTAAATTTTCTAAAGCTTTATATGATTTAGGTGCCAATGTTTCAATAATACCTCTGTCTATTGCCAGCAAACTTGGATTTAAAGAGATACAACCTACTACAATTACCTTGTAATTAGCAAATAGAACAATCAGGCACCTAGTTAGGATTATAGAGGATGTTTTGCTTAAAGTTGGGCATTTATACATTCCAGTGCACTTCATTGCGCTCGAGATTGAAGATGATGTTGAAATTCCTTTTATTTTGGGAAGACCATTCTTAGCTACAATTGGAGCAATTATTGGTGTGAAGAATGGCAAAATAACTTTCAGAGTTAGAAAGGAGAAAGTGGTATTTAATTTGTTCAATGCAACTTAGTATCCTTATACAGATAGTTGCTATAAAGTGGATTTAGTCAATCAAGGTAAAGGTAAGCCTATTCCACTACTTTCAACAACGCAAGTGCCAATTTTTCTGATGATGAATATTCTGTGAAAGTTTTAGATCTAATTTTATTTGCATACGTATTTATTTTTATAAAAAATTTAAGATTAGTTGGTAAATAAATTTATTATTTATGCAAACCTTAAGAATCTAGAGTAAAGTTGTGCCAATTTTTTCAATGATTTTTTTTCCAATGATGATAACTAGTTGCCTTGAATTCTTAGCTTTTAGTGAATAAGGTTTTTATTTGAATTAATGCTAAATTCTTTTATTAAGTATGTGAGGATGTGATTTCTACAATTTTGAGCACTATACCTTTTACTTTGAATTATTTTGAATATTTAGAAAAAGTTTATATTGATGTGAATTTTAGATTATGTCATGAATTCTACAATTTGCTTGATTTTCTCTCAAG
>NW_018397270.1:960722-962531 GCF_002168275.2 Theobroma umbraticum
AGGCAATACTTAGTTAGGGAGATGATTTAGGCTATCTTTCGACTGTTTAAGCCTAAAAAGCCAACCTAATTAAAGTTTTATCCCTAATATATCCCTTTTAAGCCTAATTTCCCTTTTCTTTGTTTAACCACATAATAGTTGAGCCTAGCCTTAAAATTAAATTTCTAATTTTACAACCCTCACTTCTAAACATGTATATTGTTTTAGGAAATATAGATTGAGCTAAATATTGAAAAAGGTGGAAAGGTTATGTTGATCTACAAAAAAAAGTTCAAAGTATGAAAATAACTGCACTGCCTACAATATAAAGAAAATAAGTTTAGGAGTGTGAAATTATGAACAAAAAAAAGTGTGTTGAATGCAAAAAAGTTCAAATGTGGAAGAAAAGGTGTACTAGGAGAAAGAAGATAGAGCTCTATATATAGGTCATAGAATAATTATGTGCTTAAGGTGATTTGAGCCACATTAATATCCTTTATCATACCTTGACCCTAGCCATACATTACAAGCTTTATGAAGTCATATTGATCTCTAGCTTTGTATTAGTTTACATTAGTGGAAAGAGAGATGAAAAGTAAACTTATGGAATTTAGTATTAATTTGAAATTTGTATTGGCATAATCTCATCCAGATGTCATGATATTCTTAGTAAAAGACTTCACACACACACACAAAAAAATCCATTCAAGAATATGCTTGCGTTGGAATTGAAACATGAATTTAAATGATGCCTGTATTTTTCCTTAGGTTAATTATTGATAGACATACTTTTAAGGAAATTAAGAGAAATCCTTGAGATGGTGCACTTTATCTTTAGTAGTAGTAGTAATAGTAATAGTAGTAGTAGTAGTAGTGACTATATTTATTTTAGTTTTCTTTAACTGAATTTGATTTTCATAAGTTAGTTTCTTTTTTATGTTTTGCTTAAGGACTAGCAAAATATTAAGTTTGAGGGTGTGATAACTCTATGATATAGAGTTATTTGAGATTAATTTTGATAGTAATTTAGCTCAATTTTTGTAGTAATTTATAGAAATTAGTATATTTTATTTAATTATTTTAAATTAGTTACTTTAGGTGAGTTAATATGGTTAGGATAGGTTGTTATTGATTTATTTGTGCTTTTGTAAGTATTTGATGGAAGAAGAATTTTAGTGAAAGAATTAGAGCAATTTTGAGGTGCAGACTTCTACTGCACATATTTTGGTTTTTAGCCATAACTCTCTCTACAGTGCTTTAAATAAAGCGATTTTAGAATATTAGAAAGATAAGAGAAAAAGCTACAGCTTTCATGTTTACCACTTCACCCAGCTTGGCTTGGAAGGTGGTCAAAAATCTTGTTGAAATTGATACACTGTAGCAGTCCAAGAGCAATTCTGATTTCTATCAATTAATTAGGCAAGGCTGTGACTCACATAGTCTGACGAGGAAATCACAACTGAAATTGAGTTCTTCCTTCACCCAACTTAGCCTAACTTTAAAGCCTATAAAAATAACATTTCGATCGATTTAAAAAAAAATAAAGAAACACCAGATCAACAGCTAAAAGTCAAACCAAAACAGTCATTGAAGCTAAGAAGAATTTGATGGATTCAAGAAAATTTGGAGATCAAGAATACAACTCTTGAGTTTTTCTATCTTTTCCTTTATTCTCTTATTTTCATAGTTTTCTTCTTAATGTTTAAACTTTATTCAAAGATGATGTGTGACTTGATAAGGAATTGAGTTTTTAATCTAAGATTATGATTGAACTCATTATTGTTAGCTTTAAAATTATTATAGTTTTGATTATGACAAAATGATCAAATT
>NW_018397270.1:962631-962722 GCF_002168275.2 Theobroma umbraticum
TAACTCAGCCTAGAAAAGTTAGTTTTGGGGTTTTGGTTGATCTCAGAAAAAACCATTGTTGAAGATTGTGGCTGAGCTTGTGAAAAGCCAT
>NW_018397270.1:962732-963042 GCF_002168275.2 Theobroma umbraticum
TGGTGAAAGCTTAGGTTCTAACTCAGCTTGGAAAAGTTAGTTTTTGGATTTTAGTTGATCCCGAAAAAACCATTGTTGAAGGTTGTGGCTGAGCCTGTGAAAAGCCATTGTAAAAGTTGGGTGAAAGCTTCGAAATTTTACCTTTTATAGTGATTTGGTTTGGAAAATCCTTGGTTGAACAATTAAGGTAGTGGATGCAGGTATTTGACCGAACCACTATAAATTTTTGTGTTTTGTTTTTCCTGTTTTATTTTTAATTTCATTCGTTGTTAGATTATTCCTTATCTTGCATTTAACTTCCCATCATTGA
>NW_018397270.1:963256-963393 GCF_002168275.2 Theobroma umbraticum
TCTAGCACATTTATTTAGGACCAACAAGTGGTATCAGAGCCTAACCCTCATTTTCAAAGCTTAACATCCTTAGGGAAGATCCAAATGGCTCTAGAAAAATTTGTTGATGCTATGGGTCAATGCATAAATATGCCTCC
>NW_018397270.1:963403-963558 GCF_002168275.2 Theobroma umbraticum
GGATCAAACTATACTTATTGGAGTGCTAGAATGTCCATTTATGTTAGGTCTTATGACTAGAAAATATGGGATGTCATTTCCAATGGTCCTTTCATTCTTATGATCACAAATTCTGTAAATGATGAAAAAACTCCCAAATATAGAAATAAGTGGAC
>NW_018397270.1:963568-963724 GCF_002168275.2 Theobroma umbraticum
ATGAGGAGAGCACAAATCAACTCTAAGGCCGTGCACACTCTCATTTATGCCCTTGATTATAAAGAATACGATAAAGTGTTCATGTGCAAAAGTGTTAAGAAAATTTGGTAAAAATTAGAAGAGTTATATAGAGGAACAAAGATGCAAAAGGAATTG
>NW_018397270.1:963734-963814 GCF_002168275.2 Theobroma umbraticum
CTTGTGAAAATCAATGCTCAACAGGTAACATGGCAAATGCAGACAAGGAATCAAGTGAAGTTGAATCCTCAAATCAAATT
>NW_018397270.1:963914-964096 GCF_002168275.2 Theobroma umbraticum
CATGCTTGGGAATAGATAGATTTAAGCAATCAAGAAAGTTTTTCCATTTTCCAATGAATTTTGCAATTTCAAGGCATGTACTTGCACCAAGTGATCATAAAAGTATTTATAATGCATGTTTTTTTTTTAAACGTCAAGAATCATCTTTGAAAAAGAAATTCATGGAAGAAAATATTGCAATG
>NW_018397270.1:964131-964366 GCF_002168275.2 Theobroma umbraticum
CAAGAGTCGACTACATATCCCTTGGGTCCACCTCTTATCATTCCAGCAGTGTTTGCCTTTTGTTCTACAATAGTTAACTAGTTATGCTTAAGAGTAAATTATGCTTGATCTCTGCATACTGAAAAACCAGAAAAGGTGCACAACATGCAATGTTCCAAGATATAATGATCTCAAAACATCAGTTTGTGTGAGAGCAATTTGGAATTTCATTTCAACCATGTTAAAACATCATTTT
>NW_018397270.1:964463-964579 GCF_002168275.2 Theobroma umbraticum
TCAAATTTTGGCTTTTATTGCTCATTGTTCACAAGTACCAAAAAGTTGAAATGCCCATTGGAAGAATCATGCCTTTAATATGCTCAACACATTCAATTTACATCATGATGCTTGAC
>NW_018397270.1:964589-964761 GCF_002168275.2 Theobroma umbraticum
ATCATGTACAGCAAAGCATTTAAACAATGTTCAAGCATAATAAGCATCAAATTTAGCATTTTTTACAACTTTTCTGCATATGGATAAAAATACCCTTAAGGTCATTCAAGCGTTCATTTGCAATGAGATCAAGTTATAACAGTATTTTCAACACAAGGCACACTTGTTCAAG
>NW_018397270.1:964771-964893 GCF_002168275.2 Theobroma umbraticum
TATTGAAATCATTATAGCTTCAAGCATTATAAGAAAATTTGTTCCTTAGCTTTGAAGAAATGCCATCGCTACCAAAATTATCACACTCAAAATCATGCTTAAGAAATCCTTTTCAATCAATT
>NW_018397270.1:965237-965390 GCF_002168275.2 Theobroma umbraticum
GATTTATGAAATATGTAATGGGCATAATGAATCATGTTTATGCATGTCAAGGGTTATTCGCAAATATTTCACAATCATGTGCCAAAAATGCCCTTATGACCGTTCAAGCTTACAAGCAAGCATGCACAACCAATAAGAACAAGTCATAAGTAT
>NW_018397270.1:965400-965667 GCF_002168275.2 Theobroma umbraticum
AAATAAACTTGTTCAATTCATAAATCATTCTAAACTTAAAGGATGGCAACAATTTTCTCATATAAGCTCATATTGCTTTAAAAGTATCAATTAAAGTACTCAAAACTTTCAAGCTCATTATTAACCATCTTGAACTACTCAAACAAGTTCTAGAATGTAAATCAAAATTGTTCAAATGGTTAACTTATGTTAGGCACAAGGAAATCAAGGACCTTTTTTTTAACTCAATTTTCCTTGTTTCAAGCTACTTGAATAGGTGTGAGTGTG
>NW_018397270.1:966050-966171 GCF_002168275.2 Theobroma umbraticum
CTTAATAGTGAAGCAAGAATAGGCAACCAAAGTTTTTTGATTAAGAAAAGCAAATAATTTTACAAATCAAGGTAAATCAATGAAATATTCAATAAATTAGCAATCAAAAATCTCATTTAAA
>NW_018397270.1:966181-966423 GCF_002168275.2 Theobroma umbraticum
GGTTTTAGCATAGAGATCACCCATTTTTCTTTATTTGTGATTAAATGGCATTCATTCTTCAAGAGTTGTTCCTCTTTCAGTTGAGCTTTTGAGCATGTGTCTTTTCTATTTGGCTCAACCTGCAAGATAGATTTTTAATTTTCCTTAACCAGTACCCATACCTTGATGGGTCCTTGAAAGTTAGCTGTTACATAGGATCCTTTTGGAACCCAAATCCTTTTTGTTTTCTGCATGCTTCTGTT
>NW_018397270.1:966433-966620 GCF_002168275.2 Theobroma umbraticum
TTATAGGATAAGTGACCAAGTTTATCACAAATATAATACCTAGGAGAAACATTAACAGGGCTTTTCTTGAAATATGTGTTTTTTAGTGGTGTTTCATTTCTTTCATTCTTTAGTGCAGTATTTTCATCAATGTCTTTTTGCAAACCTTCAATCCATTCTTCTAATTCCAATCTCAAAATTTTATAAT
>NW_018397270.1:966630-966718 GCF_002168275.2 Theobroma umbraticum
GTGTTCAAGTTCAGTTTGAAGTAAATTTCTTAGTTCTAGAATAGAGAAGAAATAATGATTTATCATTTCTAAATCATTCTCAAGAGAT
>NW_018397270.1:966728-966841 GCF_002168275.2 Theobroma umbraticum
TTTTCAAAGCCTTGTATTTTGACACAAGTTTTTCAAATTTATCACAAAGGCATTCATATTCATCTTAAAGTTCATCCATAGAAATATCATAAGAAACAGAACATACCTCAGAT
>NW_018397270.1:966851-967026 GCF_002168275.2 Theobroma umbraticum
TTGCCATCAGACATAGATTTGCCCTTTCTTCCACTTTTTCTTCTTTAGTATCTGAACTTGAAACATCACTGTCTAACTAGGTTGTAGCCACCATTGCCTTTTATTTCTCATTTAATAAATGTTCAAATTTTCTTTTCACATCAAAATTTTCTTTTTCCAAAATATCAATTTGCTT
>NW_018397270.1:967062-967235 GCF_002168275.2 Theobroma umbraticum
TTCTTTTTCCAAGTCAATTTTTGTTTTCATCAAAGCTTCATGTTTAACATCTAGTATGTAAATAATTTTCTTATGCTTCATATTCATTTTCTCAAACTCAAATGTTAAATCCTCAAAAACATCATGCAATCCATCAAAAGCACATGAATTAAGTTCACAAGATGAAGAACTTA
>NW_018397270.1:967335-968019 GCF_002168275.2 Theobroma umbraticum
TTAGTCAACCAAGAGGGTACTGCCAGAAATGCTCAAAGACAGAGCCTATTGCCAAAAACTGAGTTCAAAGATGGAAATGACTTAGTCGACTAAGTGATATCGATTAGTCGACTAAGAGCATTCTGTCTGGGTATTTTGAAATGACGCTAAAAGATAAAATAACGGCGCAGAATTGCTCCCAAACTGTTTCCAACAATCAGAATCTATCTAGCTGCCAGTAGAGTTGATTTTCAAGTTAAAAAACACCTCCAACAACCAAGAATCAGATTTGAAGGCTTCCAAGATCAAAAATAGCTCAAAAACTCAAAAACACTCTACATATTTTTTGTACTTCACTCCAATCTTTGTAATAGAGTTAAGAACTTCATCTTGTACCATCAGATCAGGTTAGTGATCATTGGTACCTCTTTTTTTCTCTTCTCTTTAATTGCTTATAGTGTGTGAGACTCTAAGGGGATTAATCAAGCTTGGGTTAGCTTGATTGAGTGTATAGGTTTTAACTCAGCCTAAAAAAGTTAGTTTTTGGGTTTTGGTTGATCCTAGAAAAAAGCATTGTTGAAGGTTGTGGTTGAGCCTGTAAAAAGCCATTGTAAAAGCTTAGTGAAAGCTTAGGTTCTAACTCAGTCTAAAAAAGTTAGTTTGGGGGTTTTAGTTGATCCCGAAAAAACCATTGTTGAAGGTTGT
>NW_018397270.1:968029-968099 GCF_002168275.2 Theobroma umbraticum
ATGAAAAGCCATTGTAAAAGCTGGGTGAAAGCTTCAAAATTTCACCTTTTATAGTGATTTGGTTTGGAAA
>NW_018397270.1:968109-968552 GCF_002168275.2 Theobroma umbraticum
GAACAATCAAGGTAATAGATGTAGGTCTTTGACCGAACCACTATAAATCTTTGTGTTTTTTTTTCCTATTTTATTTTTTATTTCATTCGTTGTTAGATTATTTCTTATCTTGCATTTAACTTCCAATCATTGAAGTTAAACTTGCCTCCAAATAGAGGTTCAATTTTATAAGAGCCAAAAAGTGCTATTCACCCCCCTTCTAACACATTTATTTGGGACCAACAATTATGTAGTCTGATTTATTTATCTCTCTTTTGATTATGTTTGATAGATTTAAGTTATTTATTTTATTTTGTTCTTAATACTTCTAATTGCCTTATCACTAGTTAGATTGAATTGAAAACCTAGATTAAACCTTGACAAAAGAGATTTAGGTAAACATTGAATAAAATAACATATGATCAAATACACTTAGTTGATTAGGTGGTTTGATTTGCATATAG
>NW_018397270.1:968562-968826 GCF_002168275.2 Theobroma umbraticum
CACCTATAAGCCATACGTAGCCAAAATTAGAGCACAAACTTAATGACTATTTCTTCAATATAATTTGCATAAACATATAGTAAATTAATTAAGAGAGATCTTTTTATAAGAAACTAGACAGAGACTTATAAATAATTTAGGATTCTAGGTTAGCAACTTAATTTATTAAACTAAGTTAAGAGGGAGAAACAATATTCAGATGAAGTATTGAAGGATATCATAATCTTAGGTCTGTTAATTATTAGAAGTAAAATTTGCTGATAT
>NW_018397270.1:968836-982494 GCF_002168275.2 Theobroma umbraticum
GTTTTTAGTTTATTAATTTAAATTATCCTTTTTAATTTTAATTATTTAGATAAAATTAAGGTGTGTGAATTTTAGTAATTAACAATAAGGATTAATTCAATTCTCTGTGGGATCGACATTCTACTTATCTCTATATTATTTTTGCGATACGTGCACTTACGTGAGTAAAAAATTGAACAACAATATACCATGGGCATGATCATCATATTGCATTGATCTAGATTCTGTATGTTGGGATTATGATTAAATTGAGTATCCGAGAATGTGTATATCAAAAAATAGAGTTCATAACATTAACACCACTTATAGTGATTTCAAGAAAAATGATGATTAATTTAAGCCTAGTGGATTGATGAACTAACTACTTATCATATCTTGATACTCAAAAGATTAGATCTAGAGTATTGGATCACCAATTAAATGAAATCTGAGAGTAAGGGACAAAATTGACATAAAAGGTAAACCGGTAATATTAGTTTTTGTCATTGAATGGTTATAAGGGTTGGCAACATAAGGTTTGCAATTAGACAACAATATTAAATATTAATATTAGATTTTTTCTTGTAATTGTAGTTAATCCAAGAGTGCAACCATGTATCTGTGGTGGAGTGATTTCATGGTTAATAAACATGAATTATCGTAATGAGATTAAGAGTAATTTTAAGTTTATTAGAACTTGGAATATTTACGTCCAAATAGATTCCCTACGTAGCTTTGTAAAATTCAACTTATTTAAAATGAAATGCATACTTTATTTAATTACTTAAATTTTTGTACAAAAATTGCAACTTAACATGTTTGTCTTAATTTAAATAAGAAAATATATTTATCTTAATTTAGATAAAAAGCAGGGTTGTCTTAATTAAGACAAAGTAAATATATTATTTAAATTAGAAATAATAATTGTTTAATTTAAACAAGCATATATGTGTTGTCTTAATTAAGACAAGAGTTGTCTTAAATTAAGATAATATTGGATGACTCTTGCAATAGTGAATCTAAACATCCATGTTGATAAAATAAAGGCTCCATGTTTGGCTAAGACTTTTTTATTTTGTTATTAATTTTTTTTGAATAAAGATGGATAATAATAAAATAACGTTATTATTCAACAAGAATTATCTTTTAGCATAAACTCTAAATTATAATTTAAGAATTAAACTCTTTATTCTTTATTTATAATTTTTTATAATTATGGAGTATATTTGATGCATCCATTACTCTAAATATATGTTCAAGATTGATTCAAAGAGAGTTTAGTTTTGATTAAACTTTTGGATCAAGACATATTGACAAGGGGTAAGAAATTTTCTTTTTTTCACAAGGTAACAAAACTTAGTCGTCCCCCTCTCTCTTACAATTAGGGTTAACTACACCTCCCTCATCCAATTGAAAGCTGAACCTCTCTTCCTCTCTCCCTCCCTTGGTCATTTTCTTGAGTCCTCTCAAATAGAAAACTAGTCGTTAATTTTATGAATAGAGGCGGAGGGTAAGTATCTTTATTATATATATATTTTTTTAAAATTGTCTCTTCCCCTTTTTCCAAAATTTTTTAAAAATTTTATTTATTATATATATATTGAAATTTTTATTTTTTATTTATATTTTTAAAATTATTTATTTATTATATATATTTCAAATGATCCTTTTAAAATATTTTTTATTTAATAATTCATACAAATAAAAATAATAATAAATTGACCCCATAAACTTTACTCAATTTTATCCTTAACTCTTAAGTTTCTCCTCACCTCTCTCTCTCTCTTTTTTTCTTTTTCTATTCTCCTTTGTTTTTTAATTTTTACTTTACTCTTTTTTCTATAACTCAACACTGAAACACACGTCATTCTTCAAAAGAGATTTATGAGCTTGTGAACATAGACAAAGAAAGACGGGACCACTCACTACTATTGTGTGAAATTAAGAAAAGGTAAAGTTTTTTTTGTCTCTTTCTTTCTATTTATATTATTTAACCATTTATATATTTAATCTTTGTGGGAAATCTTGTGTATCATATTTAAATTTTTATACTTTATATATTATAGTTTTATACTTAGTATTTTAAGTTTAAATAGAAATAAAATAAAATATTGAATTTTGATTGCATTAGTTTTTTTTAGCTTTAATTGAAGTATAAGTAAGTTGAAAATGATTGAAAATTTTTTAAAAGAAAAAGATGTAAATCGTCCAAATAATTCTCCTACACTTGAGTCATCAAGTCATCTAATCTAAATTTTGAAAAAATTGTTGGTCAAATTTGACATATTAATCTAGCTTTTATCTTTGGCCATACCCAATAAAAGTTGGCTAGCTTTGCCCTTGTTTAAAAAGAAAAGAAAGAAAAAGCAAGCCACTATCTTATGATTTAGTATTTCACACTTTATCCACTCAAAGTTCAAGTTGAAAACATTCTTGAAAAATACATGGTAAGTCAATTTGGTTGAGAAATCAATCTTTGATGTGGTGATAAATTTACTACAATTCACTAGGAGTCAAGAATAAAAAATCTTATGAAAGAAAGACCTATTTTGGTAATTTATGCATAATTATCACTTTGAAGGTCCAAATGACTTGATTCTAGAGGCATTGGAAAGCTAAGAAACGAGGCTACAATTCTTATGTTTATCATTTTGCCCAGTTCGAATAAGATAAAGGTGAAAATTTTGTCAAACTTTGCTTGTCAGTGTAAATGAAATTTGAGAAGCGAGATCAAGGAAATGTATGTTCTTTATTCTTTATAGATACTTGATTTTAATGGATGTGATTACATGATTTGTAATAAGTACGATGCATGAATTTTGTTAGTATATTTGGATTACTTGCTTCCTTAAAGATTTTTTTTTTGAAATTCAGGGTGTACTCAAACTCATCTATGGATAAAGATCCAATCTCCAACAGTGGGGTGTGTACCACATGTACATGAGGGCCATGATGTGGGGTGTGTACCACACTTTTATAAATAACCTTGAGTCAAGCAGCAATACCACTCCCATATGTTGCATTGATATGATTTAATTCATGGATGCATGATGAATTATGTTGTTGTGCATTGCATGTGATGTTGATGGCATTATGAAATGAATGAAATGTATATTGAATGTGAGTACAAGTACAATTACACGAACCTTGAATAATCTAGCAAAAGAACTACCTAGTATAAGTGATAGGTAAAAGTTAAAGAATAGAATGTGCTAGAAAATGCCCATTGGTTTTTAAGAGTGAAGTATCAATAATTAAAGAAGTATTGATACATTTAGGACAAATGCCTCAAAAAGCATTCTATGTGGAAATTATTGATGCTTTCTTGGAAATATCAATACAATTAGCCTGAAAACCATTATGGATGGAAAATATCAATACCTATGGAGAAAGTATCAATACTCAAGGTATAAAACCTTTGTTTTCACTATTCCGATGGCTTTTCACTTGGCTTTAAGCCTACTTTTCAATCCAAACAATTATGTGACTTGGATTTTAACTTGGTTCAATATCATTAAAGCATTTGAAAGGAAATGTGATGATTAATTATGAAATTCATGTGTGTTGCAAATTATGGTTTATTGCAAACACTCTTTCCTTATGGCTTGTCCCCTTCTTGTGTTTACTCATAGAGTCTTTGTGACTCACCTGTTAGTTTCTCTTATTTTTTTATTTTTTAAAAATAGGTAGCTTGATGGGCTCACTGCTTGTGGAGGAGTAGCTCAACTTGTAATTGGTAGGTATGATAATGCCTTCCTTCAAAGCCTTCCATGTGTCGTACGCTCCACAGTGTCTAGTAGAGTCTTGGGTTTATTACATTTGTAATCATGACATATATATATATATATATGTAAGTGATCAAGAATACCTAGTTTATGACACTCATGAAAAAGTTGTTTTTGTTCAACACCAAGATGGATGTATTATATATTTATAGCCTATGGTGATAATGCCATAAATAGATTGAGCACAATAATGTGCATGCATTGAGCACAAGATGCGTTTATGATATTATTGTGATATGTTGCATGACTTTGTATACAATAGAAATTGCCAAAAGTAATTAACATGTTTTAGCCATACTTCATGAGATAGATTTTCCATGACATATGATGAAGCACTTAATGATATGTGTATAAAAATTGTAATGACTCAAATGTAAGTGATGAAGAGAAAGCTTGTTTGGGTCTAATAGACTATTCCCATGTAAGTACTTGTATGATAAAGCACTTAATGATACGTGCATAGAAATTGTAATAACATGTATATAAATAATGAGTAAAAAGTTTGTTTGGACCTAATAGACTATACCCATGTATGTATCTACATTTCATGGTGATGTGACAAAAACACCAGTCAAATGGAAATCCAAAAAAATGAAAATTCTAAAGTCACACCCCAAAGACCAAAAAGCCATAAACATTTTGCAAAGAACCAAAAATGACCTCAACAATAAAAGAAGACAATAAAAGGAAGAAGACAAAAATTAGTCTTACTAATTACCAAATTACCAAAAAACCCATAAAAAGCCAAAAGATAAAATCACCTACTCTTAAATAGAAAAAATAAAAATGTCCTTACCTCAAAGCACAAACCAAAAGTGAGGAGACAAAAATAGGCTCGCCATTTAATGAAACACCAAACACGTACATCCATAAAAAAATTCCACTCAATTTGCAGAGACGCTTCTACCTCTTGTATTTAAGACAAACTTGATAAAGTCTCATCAATAATAATAATAAAAAAAATACTATAGAAAACCCTGTACAAATCTTAAAATACCGAATATGTCCCGGACAGTGTCAACCGGACACTCGCCTGAGACAATTTTTATCTATGGTTATGGATTTTTTTTTTATCTGAATATTTATTAAATTATTGTGATATTTACTTTTAAGACCCTATAAATTTTTATCTTTGTATATTAATGATGTAGTGTGCTTTGATAAATTAACATTGTCAATATATCAAATATAATTTTTTTAAAAAATTGTATGTTTTTATTTTTATCTTATTTTTAGTTTATTTTAGTAAATTGAGAGATAATAGATATTTTGTTTTAATGAAAATAAAAGTAATATAAAATATAATTAAACATACAGTTTGAATCAATTTGAATCTTTTCAATTTTTCTAACTTATAGCTCCAATATCAAATCAAGCCGAATACAAAATTAATCTAAATTGAATTGAATACTAGAGTTGATTTTGATTATTTACTCAACCCTACTTCCAATCATCATGTTCGCCAATTTTTGTAATATCAAAAACGAAAATCTCTCTCTCTCTTTTTTTTTTTTTTTTTCATTTACAAATTTGAAGCAAGCAATTTCCTTCTTCATAAATATTGTAAACCCATGATAGCGAAATCCAATAGTGCTTGCTTCATCGCCCCCGAAAATTAATTCTTCCGAAGATCCAAGTCAACACATGAATGTAGAGACTTAAAATTCATGTGCGCATGTGTTTGGGTTTTTATTAAAGTTAAAAACAAAGTTAACCTACATAAAGCAGAAGAAATAGTAGGCAATTTGAAAAAGAAAAAGAAAAGAAGGAAAGAGAGAGAGAGAGAGAGAGAAGCCACAGCCAAAAGCCGAAGGCAATACTTAAACCCCTCAATCTTTTGGTCTAAAATTGGCTTTAGTTTCCGTTATCCGTCCCTCCTCTCTTTCGCAAAGTGTATATAATATTAATTGAAGTAAAATCCCCAATTCCCCAAATCCACCCCTGTTCACGGCCTGCAAACCCTACGACGAAAACCCTAATTCAGATTTTCCTTGAATTCTGATTCGCGGTTCCCAAATTCTATTCGGAAGACCCTTGTATTTGTATTTTGTCCACGTACGCCCTTTATATACTTATCCATTTATTATATTCAAAGAATATACATAGAGAGAGGGAGAGAGGGGGATTAAGGATTTGAGTTAGTGAGGGAAACGTTAAAGAGAAATTGAGAAAAGCGAATGGAAGGGACACCACATCCAATACCGAGAACGGTAGAAGAGGTCTTCAACGACTTCAAGGGCAGACGAGCTGGCTTGATTAAGGCTCTCACCGCTGGTTCGTTCGCCTTTCTTTCGTCCCTTGTTTTTTCTTATTTTAATCTTTTGTTTTCAAAATTACGAACAAATTCAGTTAATGGGTTGTTTCCCTCATATCTGGGTTCTTTTTGCAGAGGTTGACAAGTTCTATCAACAGTGTGATCCTGGTGGGTAACTTTTGGGTTTTCCATATTTCATTATACTATTTTAGGTGCAGCGTTGACTGTGTGTTTGTTTCCCTCTTTCCAAGTATTCTTTCTTTCATTAACAGGGTGCTTTGGACTACTACTACCTTTTTATCTCTGTAGGATATCTCTGTTTCAGTTTAATATTTTTACAATCTTTCAGTCAGCATTCTTTTTCTGTCATGATTTTCTGACTGTCAAAGGCCAAACACATCAATTGTACTGCCGTAGCAGCAGAGTCCTAGTGAAAGCAGTGAGCTTTAAATTAATGATAATCACACTGTCAAATGTATTTTAGTGAAAGCAGTAAAGTTTGTTTTCTTGCATCATGGCTGCCTGATCAGATAAATTCTCTAACTTCTTGGATTAGCAATTTTCAGTTTGATTTTAGCACTAGTCATTTGTTTACTTGTTCTTGTCATTCTTTGATTTCTTTTTTTGGCCTTATTAATACATAAATAGGTCACGGTTATTGCTGTCAACATTTTTACCTGGAGTACACAATAAAGGACTCCTAATTCTATTCCATTCCAATCATGGCGAGCCATGTCTTTTTAGCACCTTTCTTGTTTTAAGTCCTCTCCGAGTATTTATTATGTCAGCCTCTGGATTTTTTTTTCTTATGATATCAAGTATTGATTTATTTGCTACAATTTACTTGCTTCACCTGCCCAGTTTCTAAATTTTGTATGGAGGTGGAAAGAATGTGCAAAGAATTATAGGGATGCATTACTTTTCTTTCAAGTGGGCTGTTATTTCTAGTTAACCTTCCTGTCCAGTGTCCATTCTCATCCTCTTGAAAATTTGAAACCTGGATATGAAAGCTGCACAATAACATGTTCTGCATGGTTACCTAATTGGAGCAGGTACCAGTACCTAGCAATCATGATCATTGTGGTGCACTGTTTGTTTTCAGTTGATCTTCACCTTTAGCTTTTCATGAGGGTCGACATGTCCTGGTTTATTTACCCTGCTAATCAACCTGGCCTATGTTACTACCTGAACTGGCAACATTTTTGTGATTATCATTTGTTTCTTTTGAAGCAGGTCTTTGTTTTCTTCCAGTTTTGAATTTCCCATGGATGTTAACATTTATATTCTGATAACATTTTCAACATTTTTATTACTTCCTCCATTGTGTTACATGTCACATGACATTTTGTTAACATGTTTTTCTTGTGTCAAACATCAAAGTGTAGGTCCATTAACAATTAGAGGGAACCTCTTATTTATCTAACTTGAGTGTGGCATCATACAGTTGGAATCAAAAGGGAGAACAAATAAGAACATATAGAAATGTAGTTATCTTTGTTTTGTGGTGTACATGGACTGCTCATCTCTATTGTTACACTCAAAATTACTTATCATGTCGGCGTTTATGGTTTCTTGCATGATGGCTTGATATTTGGTTGAGTTTCTGTTTCAGTCATATAAATGTACTGTTTTTAATGAATATATCTTAGCCTGAACTTTGAGTGGAAATAAAATGTTTGCTTTTCTTCATTTACACATGAAAATTACTCATTGGCTTCAATATGCTGCTTTTTAATACTCTCCTTGACAAGAATAATGCAAATAAATATCTTAGATGTAATTCTGCATTCTTAAATATCAGTTCGTAGGAGCAGCTTGGGGTCTGATTCTACTTGACAAATCATGACTGAAATGGTGGTGCTAATGCCTATTTGATTAAATTTAATATTTATTTTCCTAAATGCGTATATTTAAATATTACTAGATATATTTGAGACTGTCAGTGAATATTTCTATCCTGATGCATTCTTAAGCACTTAAAAGTTAATAACTAGCTGTATGTTTGTTGTGATTCATTTCAGCACGCTTATTTTTTTGAAAACTCTGGACTTTCATTTCTTCACTGAATGTTTTAAATTTATTTGCAGAGAAGGAGAACTTATGCCTATATGGACTTCCAAATGAGACATGGGAAGTTAACTTGCCTGTTGAGGAGGTGCCTCCTGAGCTTCCAGAGCCTGCCCTGGGCATAAACTTTGCTAGGGATGGGATGCAGGAGAAGGACTGGCTATCATTGGTTGCAGTTCACAGTGATTCGTGGTTGCTTGCCGTTGCTTTCTATTTTGGTGCACGATTTGGGTTTGGCAAGAATGAGAGGTATGTTTGCTTTTAGATTGTCAACTATGCCCGCATTGAGCATCAGTTTACACAGCTTAGTTGCTGCAGCATCATGGTTTTATTTTAAGTCTAGTGGTAATTGCATTATTCTCTGTGTCTACTAATATAGAAAGCCAGTACCCTAGTTTTCGTCAATTGACTTTATTACAAATTTATTTGGAAAGTTACCAGTATGACTAGTCAATCATTTAAAGCACAAATTTTATGAAGAATGAAGCAGTAGTACATGTACAAAGTTGTGGATAGTCTGTTTAATCTTCATTTCTATCCTTAATTTTACATTCCTTTTTGTTTTAAATTTTGTAATAGATGAGTTGGGAGATATTATTGTTTTTGTTTTTTGTTCTTGCTGACATGGCATGGTTGTCTATGCCTTAGTTTCAAACACCCAAGGAAGTGACTGTCTCATTCACTTTGTATAAATATCATCTTGCCAAGTTCAAGGGCACAATTTAAGTCTTGGGTGGGAGTACTGGATGCCACAATGCTAAATGAGATTTTCTATACCATTTTACTACTTGCCTATTATTATGTAATGGTAACTAAAATCTTGCATGCCACTGAAATTAAAAATTGACTAGCGTACTTCTAAATGCTTACACAGTCAGACACAGTAATTATTATTTTTCCTGTTAAAGAGAAGAAGTGCCACATGCATATGTGTTTCTCATATAGAGCTACTGACTAACCTGATGGTCACAGGTTCTCTGGTCTGTACGGACAGGAACAAGATCTTTCTTTGTTGCTGTAGTGTTTTGTCTTGAAAGGTGTGAGGTCCTGCAGTTGGGAGGATAAGACCCTACTTTAGGAGCCATAGCTCAATGAATGCTCATTGGCACGTATGCATACGTTGTTTAATGATTAATAGGACAGGACTTGCTTTTGGAGAGACTATTTTACACATTTTTTTTTCGGATTTGTCTCAAATTTGGAGTCTGTATTTTGGGAAAGAAGCAAATTGAGACCTTAGTTCCACTCTTCTAGTGGTGTAGTGGCAACAGCGAGGAAGCATCTCAGACCAAAAATAATGGGGTGAGGAAGCATAAGGAAAAGACAGCTGTGAGAGAAAAGGGAAAGGCACTGTTTGCTGGGAATGCGTAGAACAATACCACTTCACCTGCCATCTCTTAATTTCAGCCCTACAATTGTTGCTTCTTTGTCATTGGGTAGTCTTCTATAATTGAACCGAAGGATCCTCTTCTTTCAACTTTCTTTCATTGAATAAAAGAAGTAGAGTTGCGAATCTTGTCTATGTTTGTGTGTGAGGGGGGGAGGGTCCTTGCTGACAAGTTTTTCTTATCTTTTTCTCAAATGATATTTTCACAATATCTTGACCAATTGGCCCTAGAATTGCCTTGTCCAGTAAAGTAGTCAATTTGATATTGCTAATGTTATTCTAACTTCTTTTTTTTTCTTCAGGAAAAGGCTTTTCCAGATGATAAATGATCTTCCAACCATATTTGAAGTTGTGACAGGAAATGTTAAGCAGCCAAAGGAACAATCTGCTAATCACAACAGCAGTGGAAAAAGCAAATCAAGTGCTAAGGTGTTAAGGAATTTCAAAATTAAACTTGATTTGTTCTGTTTTTCCTTTATATGTGCTTCTCTTATTTCATGTCACATTGATATTCCTGTCGTTTGCAGTCTCGTCAATCTGAACCACCAAATAAGATGGTAAAGATGTCTCCTCCATCTAAGGATGAGGATGAGAGTGGGGAAGAAGATGAGGAAGATGATGAACAGGGTGCTACTTGTGGGGCATGTGGGGATAGCTATGGTGCTGATGAATTCTGGATTTGTTGTGATATCTGTGAGAGATGGTTCCATGGAAAATGTGTGAAGATTACACCTGCAAAGGCTGAGCACATAAAGCAGTACAAGTGCCCGAGTTGCAGTAGCAAGAGGGCTAGAGTTTAAAAGTAGGTTCAGAAGTTGGACTTCAAGCAATTTAAACGAAGCAGACAAGGTTTATAGCTTTTTCGTTTACAGTTTGGAAGTAAAACAGAGTTGCCTCTTTTAGTTGATTAATTTCGATAATTGCAGATGGGATTTTAAGTTTTGCTACTCTTGGCTCCTGCTCTGTTTAATTCTTATCGGGAATTGTGTTTTAAACTGTTGCTGGCAACTAGAATTATTATATAAATATATATATGTTGGTGCAGTTTTCTAGTTTCATCTGGATGCTTAATTTCTTCTACTCACTACTTTTACCCTTGTTTGGTTTACTAAGATTAATGTGGTGCCAATATCATCTGTTGGGATGGGTCATTCTCCTGTCAGAATATGATAGAAATGTGTTATGGACAATTGCTTGGTATTTGTTTCTCTTCTTGAAGAGATTAATCTCAATGTGGCTTGTGGTTTATGGTTATGGTATGGTTAACTATAAGGTTAGAGGGTCTGTATAATGGCATAAATTATAAAACAAGTCCCGAGGTACAAAACCGGGTTTAACTGAAGGATTTGAATTTCAGGTCAGGAGCAGATATTGGCATCGAGAAATTGCCTCCATATCGGCGTTTAGTATGCTGCATGTGGGGAACATTCTTTGCGTTTTAAATGAATGTAATCACATTACAGTCTTTGATTTGTCTAAAACCCATTGTAATCACACATTACAATAGGTAAGGGGAATGTCATTCCTTTCCACTGAGGATGTAAAGTAACTTTCCTTTCCCTCTTTTTTTCTTTTTATATTTTTCCCAGATTGTTCTCCTTCTGTATCAGATCTGCTGTGGTTTGTGGTTTAAGAGGAAGGTGGTTAGTTGATCTGTGACTCACATTCTCAGATCTTGCAAATCGTCTATCAGATCTGATTATTGTTCATCGCTTATTGAAGTTGGACTCTTGAATTCTGTTTTAATGTCTTTATTTTCTTTGTTGTCTTGGTATGCTGCCGTTGGAATTTTGATTGGGGGATTGCTGTTGTTTTGCTGCCAATAGACTAGATCAAACCCAAACCCAGTAAACCTTTTTTTCATGAGCAAGAGGAATACATAAATCCATTACATGATTTCACATCCTATCACAGTAACAACACTAGATCAAACCCAAACCCAGCAAATCTACCCTCACATAAATTACCCAACACTAGCAAAATGGAAATGAAATATACCCTTCTGAGCAATTAAAGAAACAACAAAAGAGAGAGAGAACTAGATAGTAGAAACCCAGAAGACACCCTGCATGTTAAAGCAAAAGATCTGAGACAAAGCTGTACAGCAGAGTAACTTTGATTCAGTAAAACTAAATACCTACTTTTTTGAGTTAGCTATTTCGATTCCTCTCCTTTGAAAAACAAGGGATGATCGAAAATTAGAGAACCCAAACGAGTGTTAATCAGCATACTGCAACAGATTCGTCGCGGTTCGCTACAAGTCCAGCCTCAAAATCCTCCCCAGTGCACTTTTTCTGGTGATGTACTGCTGAGTCTGATGATGGGTGCGAGGAGGAAGGAGAGACAAAACCAAAAGAAAATGAAGAAGAAAAGAAAAAGGGCATTGGAGTTCTACGTGTCAAAAAAATTAATTTTATTTGTTGAATAAAACAAAAAATAATGAAATGTATAATTCATAAATTACATATATTAATTCTAAAGTAAAGAGTAAGGAATTAATTAAAAATGATAATTAATTATATAAATGTGTGATTATTTTTTAAAAAAAATTGATTTACTAATTGTCAAAGTCAAAATGACTTGTGGTTCGCTACAAGTCCAGCCTCAATATCCTCCCCAGTGCACTTTTTCTGTTGATGTACTGCTGAGTCTGATGATGGGTGCGAGGAGAAAGGAGAGACAAAACCAAAAGAAAATGAAGAAGAAAAGAAAAAGGGCGTGGGAGTTCTACGTGTCAAAAAAATTAATTTTATTTGTTGAATAAAACAAAAAATAATGAAATGTATAATTCATAAATTACATATATTAATTCTAAAGTAAAGAGTAATGAATTAATTAAAAATGATAATTAATTATATAAATGTGTGATTATTTTTTTAAAAAAATTGATTTACTAATTGTCAAAGTCAAACGAGTACCAATATAAACAAGAAAGAAAAAACTAACAAGACTTCAAAACAGAACCTACCTCAACGCCAGGGCTAGAACCAACAAGACTTCAACTCAAACTACAACCCTTGACTATTTGTCACCCTTCTCTATACGTCGCATAGAACTCACAACGCAGCAATGTTTCATTCCTATTTATCCCTCTTAATTTGCGTCTCTAAACAAGTGTGAGTGACGTTGCACTCAATTAGCAACCCCTTCAATTGTTTGATTTGAACTAACAAGTTCCAAAACCTCCATGGAGCTTCTTGTGGCCTATTAAACTACGGCTCAACATTATTAGAGTCACTCTCAATCCAAAGCCTTGAACTACCTCTTATTCTCATGCTATAAAATGTCAACAATGCCTCTAATTCCAACCAAGTTAGCGTCACCCTTATCAATCAATTTAGAAAAGACCAATTTAACTGCATTGTTGCATTTAAATGTGGTGCGCATGTAACTTTATTAATTATTTCTAAATAATTAAATAATATTCAATTGATTAATATTAGATATTGTTCTGATATAACTTAATTGAATGTTTGAAATAAGATATAAATTTAATTTAATTTGTTTAAATTTAAATTATCTATCCATTATATTTAAATTTAATTTTTTTAAATTTAAACATAATATCATATCTCTATCCCTAATACGTTTATAAATAGTGCATAAGCGTACTATCCCTGTAGGATCGATACTCTGCTTGCTAATATATTATCTATTCGATACGTATACTTGCGTAATGCAATTTTAACTGACAAGTTTTTAGCGTCGTTGCTGGGAAATTGATTTTAGAATTTTTACTAATAATAATACCAAGCAAATTAGTCTTAATTCAAATTTTTTTATTTTATTTTTAGGTACTTTTAGTTGAGGTGATGAATTATTATAACTATCAGTGGACATTTGAACAAATTGTGCCTAAGAGGGTTGCTAGTGATTATGAATTGGCTATCAGTGCTTTGGCCGCCGAAGTAGATCTTTTGTCTCAAAAAATTGATACTTGGGGTATTAATGTTTTTCAAAGTCCGTTTGTGGCATGCGAGCTTTTTGGAGATAGGCATTCAAGTGAGTATTGTCCAACATATTCTCAATCAATGCAATTTGATGGAAGCTTCAATGGGCAGCAAAACAATTCATACTCCAATTGTTACAACTCATGGTGGAATCACTCAAATTTTTCATGAAGTAATGATCAAGATCCTACACATTCATCACAACCTGTTTTTCAGCATGATTTCCAATCACAAGT
>NW_018397270.1:982594-982681 GCF_002168275.2 Theobroma umbraticum
TATGAATATGGATTAACTATTGAGGATATTAAAGGTAATTAATAAAATGGTGCAGTTGAATTCTAGTTAAATGTTTTCATGTTTACA
>NW_018397270.1:982691-982899 GCF_002168275.2 Theobroma umbraticum
TTGTTTTATGTTTTGCTCGAGGACTAACAAAATCTAAAGTTTGGGGGTGTGATAACTCTATTATATAGAGTTACTTTGACACATTTTAGGGACTTAAGTAGCTAGATTTTTGAGATTTTAGGTTCAGATTTAAGCATTTTAGGTGTTTTTCTAGTTTAAGTTTTGATTACTTGTTAATTGATTAATTTAAGTTATTTTAGTTAAATTT
>NW_018397270.1:982909-984355 GCF_002168275.2 Theobroma umbraticum
TGTTTTAAATTACTTTAAGAGTAGTTGTTACTACTTTCTTTTATGGCTTTTATAGGAAATTGATGAAAATCAGTGCAAGTATAGTGATGACTTCAATCATATATGTTTTAGTATTTTTACCCTATCTCTCTCTAAAAAACTTCAAATGAGGTGATTCTTAGACCACCAGAATTCTAAGAAGAAGGGCTACAACGTTTATGTTTACTAATTGGCCCAGTTCTTATTGGATCATAGTCAAAATATTTGTCAAAGTTGGAGCATTGCAGTAGTACGCAAGGACTGAATATGATGCAGTATTTGGAGCATCTCTTTCAATCCAGAAATCCAATTGATGTGATTCTTGATCCATTGAAACGTTCAGAGATAGGGATAAAACTTTTATATTTACTACTTTTTCCAGTTCGGAACATATCAGGGTGAAACTCACGTTTGAAGTTGATAGACTGCCACAACGCTGGGAGAACAAGGCTGCAGCGTTGATGAAAGGAAGCACACATACAAATTTCCAGAGAGCTCAGCGCTGCAGCGTTGGAGAAGTAGCACCGCAGCACTGCGTGACTTTCCAAAAATAAGAGAAGTTGATGGGATTTTAGAAATTAAGTTATTTGGAGCCTATTTAAAGGAACTTTTTCATAAATTTGAGGAAGAGGCAGCAAGTAACTATTCTGGAGATTTGAAGCCAAGAACAAAGCCAAAAAACAAGAGAATTGGAGAGAGAATCAAGATCACAAAGCTCTAACTATTAGTTTTCTTTCTTACTTTTGTGTTTTTCTTATTTTCTTTGACTTGGATTCATGGCTAAATTTTTTTAGATATTGTCTTTATTAGATATTATGAGCTAATTTATTTTTCTAGGATTGTAATTGAATTCACATGTAATTTAAATTTTTAATCTCTTTCTTACTTATTTTCAATGGGATTTGAATTGTTTATTCAAATTTGTTCTTAATACTTTTAATTGCTTGGCCACCAGCTAAATTGATTTAGGAACCTAAATAAACTTGGGAAAAGGAGTTTAGTGTAGATTGAAATTGAGATAGCATATGATCATATTACTTGAATTGTGTATAGGATAGGGATATACCTATAGGCCATATATAGCCAGATTAGAACCCGAACTTAATGAATCTATTTTAATTTCAATTCATATAGGGATATAGTGTTTTGATTAAAATAAATATTTTTATAAGATGAGTCGGGAGACTCTTATAAATAATTTAGGACTCTAGGTTAGCAATTCAAACCATTGAAATAAGTTAAGGAAAAGAGGTAAGATTTAGATGAAGTGTGAGGGATATTGTAATCCCAAGCTTGTTTGATTTGATATTTACTTGAGTATTTATTATTTTGATTTTTTTTAGTTCAAATTTTGTTTAAGTGTTTTTATTTAAGTAATTTGGTTATTGATATTGATTGTTTGGATAAGATTAATTTGCTATAATTTTA
>NW_018397270.1:984370-988087 GCF_002168275.2 Theobroma umbraticum
TTAGATCAATTCCCTGTGGGATTGATACTCTGTTTGCTAATATACTATCTATTCAATATGTATACTTACGTAGTACAATTTTAACTGACACACAGTAAGTCTATCATCATCATCATCATATAAACCATCATGACCTTCATCAATACATAACTATTTTTTCCTCTTAACATACTCTCTCAAATTTCCCTAGTAACTTCTAATTCTTTATCTACATTTGTCTCAAATTTCCCTAGTAACTTCTAATTCATCATCTGCATTTGTATCTTCATTAGTGACCCAATCACATCCACCAACCTATCTTCATAATCCACACTTGAATCACTGCCAACCTCATTGCTATAGCCATCAGTTGCATTCACTTCATTAACTCCTTTATCGCTATTATTGTCATGTTCAATAGCATTCACATTAACTCCTTGCAAATCAATACCAAAATCCTCTAATGTAGGAGGTACATTATTATCATTACTTTTAGTACCAATCACAACAATATCTTCATCAAGCTTGTTTATACCTTCATTAACTTCAATTGGTTTAAGAAGTGCAATAGGTAAGTGCATGTCATTAACACAATCTAATTGTTCTACATAAATATCTAAAGTTCTCTTCTTCCTTAATTGATCAACCAATTTTGCATCATTACTATAATTAGTTAACAACTTCAAGCATGTGTTTAGTGACTTCCCATTCTCAATATAGTAAACTTTCATTGCCTCCCCTAAATCATAACCTAAATCCTTAATATTAGATAGAATGGTCCACTAGCAAATTTGATTAGGATCTTCATCATACTTTGCTAATTATCCATTAACATATGTAACTCTTAGTTTTCTTACAACTTTTCCCCCATGATGGTACCTTAATTTGCATACTTCCCAAGTCATCCTATATAAAATGAAACATAGAAATCAATCATGTGCAATAGTTAGACTAACTTAAAAAAAATTAAAATGAAAAAAGTCAAAGGCAAACAAAGCAATATAAAATATTTAAAACCAATTCAAATACTTGCTACATAAATGTAATCTGTATCATTAATTATTTTTTTTCTTAAGAGTATCATTAAAGACCAAAGAGTTCATTTGTTACCATAAAATAGATTCATATAAAAACACTCAATTATATCCACTAATAATTTCTCTTGTATAAGAAAAATGTAATTTAACATGTACTATAACAATTTTGTATGGCCTTGCCAAAAAATTGGAATGTTGGGGGAGTTAAAATATGTAATTTACCATATACTATCAATCACATCTGATTTCAAGAATTTTTGGAATCAAACATATGTCTGCCATGAATAATGTACCTCTTAGTAGGCATATAAAGTCATTTAAAAAACATGGTTAGATTTTTAAGTCTAGTAATCCCTTATTAGTCTTATGAACACCAAATCTCAATCATCTAAGGCAAAAAAGAAAGTTGGAACACCATATGCCTAGTATTTTCTATTCTCTTACCTCTCTTCTTCAGCTACTAAGTATAGGTTAAAGACATCATGTATCACTTATACAAAGCCACAAAGATTAGTCTTAAGAGAATTATTGCACCAAAAGAAATAGATCCTGAAGAGCAATTTTCTGCAATAGCAACAGCTTTCTCTCCAAGTGATGAACATGAAGCCAAGGATTCTAAAGGTTTATACACATAAGAAAATTTATTTCATCTTCAAATCATTTTAGCATCTTTTATTCTTACAGCACGACGTTATCTATTGTTTGTCATTTCCTACTTGAGCAGTATTCCAAAAAAGCTAAACAAGTGGATTAAGATCTTGCCGGATGCATACTTTCTCAACAAGGAGGAGACTGATGTCAAATAAGCTAAAAAGATGACTCAAATTATTGTTAGACAAAGGCTGTTCATCTTCAAGGAAATAATTGAAGAATAATACTTAGATCAAAAGACATCAACAACAGAGAAAATAGAGGATAAAACTGAATCGGAAAAGTTCTAAACTATAACCTATTTTCATCAATACATATTAGGACCATCTAGCAACCACCGACACGTGTTTCTGATAGAAATAGAAGTTAGATTTTCATGGTGAATCTTACAATGTGATTCATTTATAGCTTATACTATAGCCACAAACAATTTTTGGATCTTTATGCTGTATTCTTTGAGTGACAATATGGAAGGATATTACTTTTTTGAGCTATCATTAATTTTCTCTTTAAGCAACTTATATGTCGGCCTAATAACATTATCAAATACTAGACAATTATGGTTTCAACTAAAAAACAACAGACAAAGACGTAAACCCTAAATAAAAAAAATATTAGTGGTAGACAAAACAAACCTCAAAGGGCTACAAACACCAATTATTATACCAAACAAGTCAAATTGCACCATGTTTATTGGGCTAACCTGTCCAAAATTCAATCTTTCCCTCTCTTGATTCTTTCCCTTGATTAATATTTAATCTTTGCCTGCAAAAAGAGAGTCCATTAACTTTTAAAATGCAATACTTTGCCAAAAGAAACAAATATAAATGAGATTGCAACAAAGTCTTTATATTAACTAGTTGAATTTTCAATGAAAATTTACTAATTCAAAATCAATTGAATCTTAAGAAAGAAAATTCATTATTTTCCCTACCTTCAGTTTCAAATTCAAAACCAATGAAATCTCCCTCTCTTGATTCTTCCTCTTCCTCAGTAGATTTTTTTTCTCTCTCAAATTTTTTAAAAAGTTCTTAATCATATTTTTGTTAATCTCATTTAATTTTTGATTTAGGGTTAAGGTGTTTTTTTTATATTTTTTTGTTAAACTAGGTAGCCTTTTTTGACCACTTAAATGTTCTACCATGTCAACATTATGCCACATCATCTTTATCAGTGATTAAAATGCCATATCACTTTACTTAACGGTTAAATTTATCGGTGTTAGACTTAATGACTAAAATCAACAAATTGATAAAGCATAAGGATTCAATTTATACAAATTATTGTACAGGGACTAAATTTATATTTTTTGCATAGTACAAGGACTAATTACATAATTTAACCTATTATAAAAGTTAAAAATTCAATATGACCTAATAATCGAGTTGAATTTGAACATATGAATATGGATCCAATCAAATTTTATTAATTTTATTTAAATTATTTAATTTAAATTAAAATTTAGAGTTTAAGGTTTAGCGCTGAGGGTTTAGGGTTTAAGGTACATTAATTTCCAATTTTAATTTTTGACATTATAAAGATAAAATTTTAAATTAATATCACTTTTATTCCTAATAATTATATGTTTCTTAATTTCAATCCTAAATTTTTTAAATTTTACCTCTCAATCCTAAATAATTATAATAATTTTAATTACATTATTTTTTTTGTTGCAGTTGGAATGGGTTAAGTAACAAAAAGTTTTCTGAAGTGGAAAGCATTAAATAGTGCATAAGTGGCGTGTGGATGACACTGGCGTTTATATTTTTTTTGTATATATATTTTAAAAAATAACTCTCTTTCTTTTATTAATATTTTCATTTTTGTTATGAATATTTTGTGAATATCCATTCAGGTTATCTATATCTAGATTTAATGTAAATTAGATTAGATTAGGATATAATCCATCTAATCTCTAAGTGTTACCTTCATCTTGTAATGGGTTATTTGCCTATAAATAGGTCCCCTTAGTTCATTTGTATGCACACTTCAATAAGATTCTTCTTTCCCCTTAAATACTTTCTTTCCCTCTAAATACTTTCTCTTATAT
>NW_018397270.1:988097-989272 GCF_002168275.2 Theobroma umbraticum
GTTGTTCTTTTAGATTTATTTCATAACACGTTATCAGCACGATCCTCTTTGATCTCTCAAGTTTTGGAATTATTTTGTTTTCATCATCTTCAATCTTCAAAAGTATTTCAATAATCGGGTTTTGATTTCTGATTTTAGAAAATCAAGTGACTTGATATTTCTTTAGTATTTTCACTCTCCTAAAATCAACCTTAATATGAATTTTACTATTATGCTGTATATATTATATTTTGTCTCTTAATTGGAAAATGAATTTGCTAATATATAGCTATTAATAAAAAACCATAAATGTCCATTCCCTGAAGTGAATGTGACAAATGAGCTACTAATAAAATTTATGAATGTTCATTCCCTGAAGTGAATGTGACAAACAAAATACTAATAATAAAAATTTATAAATTCGTCCATTCTCTGAAGTGAATGTGACATCATTTAATAATTATGGTCATAATCATGAATTCATCTATTCATTGAAGTGAATGTAATATCATTTAATTATGATGGCCATAACAATTTACACTATCACTATTTTAATTATTATTTTACCATCAGAAATGGATGGATATTTTATCATCTGAATTTAAGAATAATTTTACCACTAGAAGTGGATAGATAATTTTACCCTAAAAAATGGATAGGTGCCTATAATCCACCAAAAGTGGATAACTCATCATATGTGGATCACTCACCAAAAGTGGATGTATACTTATAACCTACCACAAATAGATGAATATTTTCAACGTATCAAAAGTAGATGGATACCTTAACTCACTAGCCCACCAGAAGTGGATAGCCCATCAAGAAATGGATGAATGCTTGTAACCCACTAGAAGTGGATAAGTAATAAAAAGAATAAAATGAATATATAAAACATATTGTTATTAATGTGCCATGAAAGATCATTGGTCATGTACCTATTGTACGTATTAAATTTTATTAAGCATCACTGAAAATTGAAACATCTTGTGATAATTTTAACCATGGCCAAGTTGATGTAGCATTTCAAGATATTTGTCCACCTTGAAAGAGGAATTGATTATATGATTGGTAATAAATATATCTATTAGTGATTTTCTTATCTCAAAAAAAGAATTGATCATTTGATTGGTAATAGAAATATTCGAGAATGAACTTGATAGTAATTGGTATATTTAGTATAACTATATTATGAAGAT
>NW_018397270.1:989288-989394 GCF_002168275.2 Theobroma umbraticum
ATTATGTTTAAATGATATGTTCTTATTATGTGTTTTAATTCTATATTTAATATTATTTTATGTTAACTTGCAAGTTTGTTATTGTATATATTTTATTTTATTGAAG
>NW_018397270.1:989404-989775 GCF_002168275.2 Theobroma umbraticum
TATTCATCTTGTTGGATCCAAGATCTATTATATAATATATGTCTAGTAGACATTACTACAACACATATTATATTTAAAGACATAAAAAAAATTAATGTCAATTCAATATTTGGTAGTATAAGATTAATTGGAGGCTCCAGAAGAGCTATTATTTTACTACCTTGAGGAATAAAGTAATAGAGGATGTATTATTTTAAGTCTCAAAGAAGTTTATTAAATTTTAAAAACATTCGTTTGATGGATATCATATTGAGACAATGAAAGAAAGAGACAATTAATACCTCTATATTACATCTATTATCTCAAGTAAAAAGTGTGTTAAAAAAAATTACTTACTCTATTCTCAGAATTAAACTATATAAATATTAGAA
>NW_018397270.1:989785-990247 GCF_002168275.2 Theobroma umbraticum
TCATAGTAAACCAGAAGTTTACTAATGATTTTAATTTTTGGCATGACCGGTTGGACCATCCCGGATCAATAATGATGCAAAAAAAAAATTAAAATTTATACGATCATTCATTGAAAAACTAGAAGATTTTTTTCAATCTAATAAATTTCATGTGCTGCTTGCTCTGAAGGCAAATAAATTATAAAGCTATAATCAGCTAAAGTTGGGATTGAATTTCCTATGTATTTGAATAATATTCCTATTATATGTGGATTCATACATCCATCATGTGAACCATTTAGATATTTTACAATTTTAATCGATGCATCGACTAGATGGTCACATGTGTACTTATTATAAGCTTGTAATTTGACATTTGCAATCATTCGTTTGCAAGGACATCTTCTTAGTTATATAATCAAGATTATTTGTCTTGACAATACCAGTGGATTTACATCTCAAGCCTTTAATATTGCATATTAG
>NW_018397270.1:990257-990757 GCF_002168275.2 Theobroma umbraticum
TATTGAATAGCCTGTTGCTTATGTTTATACACAAAATGGTCTAGCAGAATTATTGATTAAACACTTCCAACTAATTAAAAGGCCACTACTTATGAAATTCAAACCCCCAATGTTTGCTTGGGGGAATGCAATTTTAGATGCAATAGTATTTGTATACATCAAATCAAACGAGTTATTATAAATTATCCCTATACAATTGGTTTATAGTCAAAAACCAAATATTTTTCATCTAAGAATTTTTGGATGTGCGGTATATGTTTCAATTGCTCCACCACAACACACAAAGATGGGTCCTCAAAAGAGGTTAGGAATATATGTTAGATACAAATCTCCATTTGTAATTAAATATCTAGAATTATCAATAGGAGAGTTATTCATGACAAAATTTATCAATTGTCATATTGATGAAACAATTTTTCCAACATTAAAGGGAGAAAAAAAATAAGCAGCTGCAAAAGAAAATTTTTTAGAATAAATTATCATTATTTAGTTTTGATCCT
>NW_018397270.1:990767-991348 GCF_002168275.2 Theobroma umbraticum
AATATGAACTTGAAGTTCAAAAAATTATTATTTTGCAAAATATAGTAAATCAGTTGCCACACGTATTTACTGACCTAAAGAATAACTAAATCTTATGTACCAGTTGCAAATGCTCCTATTAGCATTGATGTCCCGATAAGACAAGGTATGCTAGAAGAGTGGAGACCAATCGGTTCCAAAAATAAAATCCTAAAAAAAAAAGAGCAAATATTTAAGATGGTTAAAAGAGAGGAAGTAAAAACTATGGAAGAGACCCTTGATATAATTGAGAAAATTTTCAGAAGAAATTCAGATACCTGAAATCATTGAAAGTGAAGAGATCTCAATCAATTATGTCATGACGGGAAAAGATGGAACCGGTAAATAAACGTCGATGATATTTTATATATAATATAGAGCTCAATATTATGAAAGAAAAACGAGGATCTTGAACTTCTATTTATTTAAGAATGTAGACAAAGGAATGATTGGCCAATGTGGAAAGACGCAATTAAGATGGAATTGAATTTAATTACAAAATGTGAAATTTTTAGACCTGTAGTCCATACATCAAATGATGTAAAACTAATAAGATATAAATG
>NW_018397270.1:991358-991475 GCF_002168275.2 Theobroma umbraticum
CGAATATGAAATGAGAAAAATGAGATTATGAGATACAAAGCATGGCTTATCACACAAGGTTTTCTCTAAAGATCTAGTATTGAAGATGAAGAGATATTCTCTATGGTGGATGCAATT
>NW_018397270.1:991485-991638 GCF_002168275.2 Theobroma umbraticum
ATTAACTAGTCTGGCAATATATGAGAAGGTTGAAATGCGTCTAATGAATATAGCTACAGCCTATTTATATGGCTCATTTGATTTCGATATCTATATGAAAATCTTCGAAGGATTTAAGTTGCATGAAGCACAAAATTTGAATTCTCAAGAAAT
>NW_018397270.1:991648-991745 GCF_002168275.2 Theobroma umbraticum
AAATTAAATAAATATGTATATGGATTAAAATAATCCAGACACATGTAATATAATTGTCTTAGTACATATATGTTGAAAGAAGGCTATAAAAATAATC
>NW_018397270.1:991755-991946 GCF_002168275.2 Theobroma umbraticum
ATGTATATTATAAAAGGGTTTAAATATGAATTTATTTAATTGCTGTCTATGTTGATGATTTGAATATTATTGAAACTTCTAAAGAGTTATTAAAAACCGTGGATTACTTAAAGAGAGAATTTGAGATGAAAGACTATGCAAACGTAAAGTTTTGTTTAGGTCTTCAGCTTGAATACTTGACAAATGAAATT
>NW_018397270.1:991956-992206 GCF_002168275.2 Theobroma umbraticum
AATCAAATTATATAGAAAAAGTACTAAAATAATTTTATATAGACAAAGCATATCCATTGAGTTCACCAATGGCTGTAAAGTCACTAAATGTGAAAAAAAAAAGACCCTTTTCAACCTCGTGAGGATGATGAAAAAATTTTTGATTCTGAAGTACCATATATTATTAGAATTGGAGTACGAATGTATCTTGCTAGCAATACATGATTTGATATTTCATTTTTGTGAATTTATTAGCAAGATATAGTTCTTC
>NW_018397270.1:992216-992702 GCF_002168275.2 Theobroma umbraticum
AGACATTGAAATTGAATTAAATATATAGTTCAATATCTCCGAGGAACAATGGATATGGAATTACATTATTCAAATGCATCAAATAAATTTTAATTAGTTATGCAAATGCAGAATATTCATCTGACCCACACAAAGCTCGATCCTAATCAAGTTACTTGTTCACATATGAAGAAATTTTAGTAACTCGTGAGCAAATTGTGAATGTGTATATCTATAACTCGACATATTCGAGAAATGTGTAGCTTATCAACCAAGAAGGAAATTCTAACAATGTTATATGGGGATAATATTGCTTGCACAGCACAATTGAAGGAAGGATATATTAAAGGCGATTGAACAAGACACATAGTTAGTCAAAATCCTTCTTCACTCATGCTTTCCAAGAAAAGGGTGAAACAAATGTTTAACAAATTCAGCTAAGTGACAATCTAGTAGATTTGTTCACTAAAGCTCTTCTTACTGTAACATTTGAAAAGTTGGAATGCA
>NW_018397270.1:992712-993098 GCF_002168275.2 Theobroma umbraticum
GATCTCTATAATGCAGTCATCAAGGGGACTAAAATACGCATTGTACTCTTTTTTCCTTCATCAAGTTTTTTTTCCACTTGGTTTTTCTTGATAAGGTTTTTAATGAAGCAGTATTTCATAAGCGTATTCTTGAAAAGAATTATGTACTATTTTTCCATCACTTAGATTTTTTTCCCATGAGGTTTTTTCTTTGTAAGGTTTTAACGAAGCATACTCTTAATATAATGGATATTCAAGGGGGGAGTGTTATGAATATTTTGTGAATATCCATTCAGGCTATCTATATCTAGATTTAATGTAAATCAGATTAGATGAATTATCAGATTAGATTAGAATATAATTCATCTAATCTCTAAGTATTATCTTCATCTTGTAATGGGGTTATT
>NW_018397270.1:993108-993233 GCF_002168275.2 Theobroma umbraticum
TAGGCCCCCTTAGTTCATTTGTATACACACTTCAATAAGATTTCTTCTCTTCCCTTAAATACTTTCTTTTCCTCTAAATACTTTTTCTTATATTTCTCTTATAGTTGTTCTTTTATATTTATTTC
>NW_018397270.1:993243-993368 GCF_002168275.2 Theobroma umbraticum
TTAATTTTTTTGAATTAACTCTTTTTTTTATACAAAAAAAGTTGGGTAGGAGAACAACCACGTGGCAATCACCCAACTCAATTGATTAATTATTTTACTTTGAAATTTTTACAAATTAATACTTT
>NW_018397270.1:993512-993886 GCF_002168275.2 Theobroma umbraticum
TATTGTGTATTGTGTATTGTGATTATACAAATATTATTAAAGTTTTGTTTATTATTTAAAGAGAGAATTTGAGATGAAAGACCTTGAAAGAGTAAAGTTTTGTTTGGGTCTTCAACTTAAATACTTGATAAATAAAATTTTTGTCCATCAATCAAATTATATAGCAAAAGTACTAAAATAATTTATATAGACAAAGCATATCCATTGAGCTCACCAATGATTGTAAAGTCATTAAATGAAAAAAAAACCCTTTTCAACCTCGTGAGGATGATAAAAACTTTTTAGTCCTGAAGTACCACATATCTTATTAGAATTTGAGTACTAATGTATCTTGCTAGCAATACATGACTTGATATATCATTTTTGTGAATTTA
>NW_018397270.1:994015-994297 GCF_002168275.2 Theobroma umbraticum
CATATACTTCGATATCTCCGAGGAACAATGGATATGGAATTACATTATTCAAATCCATCAAAATAAATTTTAATTGGTTATGCAAATGCAAAATATTCATCTGACCCACACAAAGCTCGATCATAGACAAGTTACTGGTTCGCATATGGAGAAATTTTAGCAACTCGTGAGCAAATCGTGAATGTGTCTGGTTAAGATCTGTAACTCGAAATGTTTGGAAAATGTGTAACTTGTCAACCAAGAAGAAAATTCTAACAACGTTATATGAGGATAATATTACTT
>NW_018397270.1:994507-994612 GCF_002168275.2 Theobroma umbraticum
GGGTTTTTCTTGATAAGGTTTTTAATGAGGCAGTATTTCATAAGTGTATTTTTGAAAAGAATTATGTACTCTTTTTCCTTCACTTGGATTTTTTTCCCATGAGGT
>NW_018397270.1:994832-995420 GCF_002168275.2 Theobroma umbraticum
AATCTCTAAGTATTATCTTCATCTTGTAATGGGGTTATTTGCCTATAAATAGGCTCTCTTAGTTCATTTGTATACACACTTCAATAAGATTTATTCTCTTCCCTTAAATACTTTCTTTTCCTCTAAATATTTTTTTTATATTTCTCTTATAGTTGTTCTTTTAGATTTATGTCATAATAATTTTTAATTTTTTTGAATTAACTCTTTTTTTTATACAAAGAAAGTTGGGTAGGAAAACAGCCACGTGGCAATCTCCCAACTCAATTGATTAATTATTTTACTTTGAAATTTTTACAAATTAATACTTTTGGACCATGAAATTTTATTAATTAATCAGGATATAATTTAATCGATAAATTAATAGTTTATCAATTTATAAATTAATTAATAAAAAATAATTTATTAAGATGTTCTTTATTTTTTAAAAAAAAATATTGAATTTAACACATGTATTGTGTATTGTGTATTGTGATTATACAAATATTATTAAAGTTTTGTTTATTACTTAAAGAGAGAATTTGAGATGAAAGACCTTGAAAAAGTAAAGTTTTATTTGGTTCTTCAGCTTGAATACTTGACAAATGAAAT
>NW_018397270.1:995430-995744 GCF_002168275.2 Theobroma umbraticum
CAATCAAATTATATAGCAAAAGTACTAAAATAATTTTATATAGACAAAGCATATCCATTGACTTCACCAATGACTGTAAAGTCACTAAATATGAAACAAAAAAGACCTTTTTCAACCTCGTGAGGATCATGAAGAACTTTTTAGTCCTAAAGTACCATATCTTATTAGAATTGGAGTATTAATGTATCTTGCTAGCAATACATGACTTGATATATCATTATTGTGGATTTATTAGCAAGATATAGTTCTTCTCCAACTCGAAGACATTAAAAGTAAATTAAACATATACTTCGATATCTCCGAGGAACAATGGA
>NW_018397270.1:995754-995851 GCF_002168275.2 Theobroma umbraticum
CATTATTCAAATGCATCAAAATAAATTTTAATTAGTTATGAAAATGCAGAATATTCATCTGATCCACACAAAGCTCGATCCTAGACAAGTTACTTGT
>NW_018397270.1:995867-996213 GCF_002168275.2 Theobroma umbraticum
TTTAGCAACTCGTGAGCAAATCATGAATGTGTCTAGTTAAGATCTGTAACTCGAAATATTCGAGAAATGTGTGGCTTGTTAACCAAGAAGGAAATTCTAACAATATTATATGAGGATAATATTGCTTGCACAGTACAATTGAAGGAATGATATATTAAAGGCGATTGAACAAGACACATAGTTTGTCAAAATCCTTCTTCACTCATGATTTTCAAAAAAAGAGTTAAACAAATGTTTAACAAATTCAGCCAAGTGACAATCTAGTAGATATGTTCACTAAAGCCCTTCTTACTGCAACATTTGAAAAGTTAGAATGCATCATTTTAAAGATCTCTATAATGCAGTC
>NW_018397270.1:996223-996300 GCF_002168275.2 Theobroma umbraticum
GTAAAATACGCACTGTACTCTTTTTCCTTCATCAAGTTTTTTCCCACTTGGTTTTTCTTGATAAGGTTTTTAATGAG
>NW_018397270.1:996310-996684 GCF_002168275.2 Theobroma umbraticum
ATAAGCGTATTCTTGAAAAGAATTATGTATTCTTTTTCATTCACTTGGATTTTTTGCCCATGAGGTTTTTTCCTTATAAGGTTTTAACGAGGCATACTCTTAATACAATGGATATTCAAGGGGGGAGTGTCATGAATATTTTGTGAGTATCCATTCAAGTTATCTATATTTAGATTTAATGTAAATAAGATTAGATTAGAATATAATCTATTTAATCTCTAAGTGTTATCTTCATCTTGTAATGGGGTTATTTGCATATAAATAGGCCCCCTTAGTTCATTTGTATACACACTTCAATAAGATTTCTTATCTTCCCTTAAATACTTTCTTTTCTTCTAAATACTTTCTCTTATATTTTTCTTATAGTTGTTCTT
>NW_018397270.1:996694-996792 GCF_002168275.2 Theobroma umbraticum
TTCATAATAATTTTTAATTTTTTTGAATTAACTCTTTTTTTATACAAAGAAAGTTGGGTAGGAGAACAGCCACGTGGCAATCTCCCAACTCAATTGAT
>NW_018397270.1:996802-996935 GCF_002168275.2 Theobroma umbraticum
ACTTTGAAATTTTTACAAATTAATACTTTTGGACTATGAAATTTTATTAATTAATCAGGATATAATTTAATCGATAAACTAATAGTTTATTAATTTATACATTAATTAATAAAAAATTAATTTATTAAGATGT
>NW_018397270.1:996950-1004504 GCF_002168275.2 Theobroma umbraticum
AAAAAATATTGAACTTAACACATGTATTGTGTATTGTGATTATACAAATATTATTAAATTACGAATTATCATTTGTTTAACCAAAATAAGTTCACAAATGTAATTAATGTTTTTAAATAAAAGTTATAAATCTATCTATCTTTACAACAAACTAAAATTACATTCGATATATACTTAATTAATATACTTCATGAACATTGAGTTAAGTAAAAATATCCATAAAAAGAATAAATAATATCACAAATCGTAAAACTAAATATAGTGGCTTCTTATCTCAAAGGTATAAAGTAATCAACAATGACCCATTAAATGCGTAAAACATTATGTGAATACAATATAGATAATACAAAATGCACCAAAAAGCAATTGGAACATTGAGTATGAAAAAATTTTAACTTATAAGTGAGCCCAGTAACAATATTGAATACGATCACAAGGTCAAGTATTTATCAGCCAATATTAATTTTCTCTTAAAATATAAAAACACTAAACCAGAACTTCTTAATGCATTAAGAAGAGTTAAAAATCAGATCCAATGAGACATCAACTTTAAGAAGAAACAAATAATATTAAAATCATATTTTATAAAATCCTCCTAATTAAGTCATATATATATATAATTTTGATGTATTAGAAAATTATTAATTTATATATCAAGTATGACCTATATATATTTTTTAAAATATATTATCTTATAAATTTAGTCAATTATTAATTTACTACGTTAGCTCCAAGTCGGGACCGATCAAAAATATTATTTAATCGAAGTTATTAATTTATTGAAAATTAATTTATCAAGGTTTATTATATTTCTATCTTGTTTTTTTATTTTTTTATTTTATTTTGTTTTTCATTTTTTTTCTCTTAAGAAAAAGGAACATAGATAAATTCATGTTTGTTTCTTTTAGCTACATTCTATTAAAACTGATTTTGGGAGTGTCATGTGGTAGCTTTCCAAAACTCAATTCTGAATGTAGAAAAGTAATTAGGAAAATTAAAAAATAAATATAAACCATTTAATTAGATAAAAGGGGCATAATAAAAAATGAAAAAAAATAAACTTCCTCTTTTGTTCTAAATATTTTTTTTAAAAAAAAATTATGATTCATATCAATCTATAAAAATTGGGTTGAGGAGTTCCATGGAAGTGCCACATGGCAACTTCTCAATTTATTTATATTTCATTTAACTAAAAAAAAAATATGACAGTGGATGTAGCAAGTTGATATTCTCGTGACTAATAAAATCCGGAGTTGGTCAATCCACGCTACAAAATCATCTGCATGATGAAGCACATACTTTGGTAGGTGGTGAGCTTCATCATTCACACTTCTACACGCATGTAAGATATGAATTGAATTAAAACTTCTTAACAGCTGCAGCTGGGTGGTCTTCCTCCAGTCATTAAAGACACCTGAGCTGAATCTCCGCTGCTCTAAGTTCTGCAACATACGGCAACTAATACTTAACTTCTTAGCTGCTGACAAACCTACCCCTTCCCCTATACTATTCCTAATAGCCACCATTCAGAGCTCAATCAAATTAATTTCGGCATATCACCTTCAGGTGTGCACCATCTCTTCAGCTTTGCTCTACTGCCTCCTGACTTCAACTGTGCCTCCAGAAAACCATTCAAATCAAAGAATCTCAGCTGGATTCCCTATCCAGTCCCATTGTGATGCCTTTTTAGGATTTCGCATAGTCCATGGAACCACCAGGAAAAAAAGAAACAGATCAAGTTTTGGCTCTGCTAATTGGGGGCAAGTTTCTTGGATCCATTCCTGCATTACTTGTTGGCCAACTATTAGTAACCTTTAACTCTTCCTTGCAGGAAAGCCAAACCCTTTCAGCTGATCTATGAATTTTCAAAGTATGCATTGTTGTCTTTGAATTCTTGGGAGAATAAACAATTTTTTTTTTTAATAAGCAGAATCCTTGATCTCAGATTAAATATGGTAGGAAGAATACGTAATGGCAATGATGCATGCCACAAAAAAATCCTCACTCTGCTGGGAACACTTACTCTTCATATACTCTTCGAAACTGGATTCTCTCGCCAAAACTTGCCTCTCCTTTCCCCTCCACAATCAATCTGTCCATCACACAACTGTACCCTGACTTTACCATATATTCTCCTCAGTGATTGCGATGCCAAACAATCAGATTCTCTGCTGTTGTATTAATCAGTTGTAATGCTAAAACTCGTTCTACATCATTGCGACAAGACCTATCCAACAACAGCTTCATAACATGTCAAGTTCTTAAATGATGCAACATCGTCCATTGCAATAGAAAACTAATTCAGATATTTTTAAAGGTGCTAACCTATGTTGGCAGTTGACAAATAATAATACAGGGAATTGCATTTATTCTTTGAAGGACATAATAGAGAGCAAGAGGATATACTAAATCCTATTAAACAAGTATATAGGGGTAGTTAGTCATGTGACACAGTGTGGAATGGAGGAAGCAGGCACATTCTGCGGAAATTGCTTTTTTCTTTTTTTGGGTGTCTCTGACTAAGAGAAGGCTGAAAGCCAATATCTTTCTAACCTGAAAAATGGTAAGCTGCTTAGACCTTAAAATTTTAAGTCGAATCTCGTTATAATTAGCCATGCATTACTTAAAATGAATTGAAATTGACAAAAAACCAAGTGACAGATTGCTCTTACATGAAAAAGGATAAAAAGAATTGCTATTTAAATGCAGGACTAGGTATTTGAATATACAGATGCTAAATGATCTGCCACATATTTCAAGTTTCTAGAAGAAATGATAAGGAACAGAGTTACCTAGATAGAGACATGGCTGCAGTAGCATGTCAAGTTCATTTCTTCTATGCTTAATTTCAATCAGCACAATCACATAAAACTTGCTGGCATCATAGCATGATCATAAAAGAATTCTGTTTCCTTCCTCACCAATAATCTCTGCAAGAACATTGCCCATCAATGAAATGGTGAAACCTGTTATTATCCCTCATAATTATCTCCCTTCCTTCCAACATAGAGATCATCTTCATAGCAGTATGGCAATCCTGGCAAACTCTTAGATTCTTCACCACTCGAACAACAGCCCCCACTTCACTAACAAGAAGAGCAAAACAAACAGCCAATTTCTCACTGTGAGTGCCCACCATCTCTTCCTTTTCTTCATCTTCAACATCTCTTAGTACACAGCTCTTATTCACTATGTATCCTAGCCTTCCCATTTTCCTACACAGTTCTTCCAATAGCCTATAGATATCATCTGAGCGCTCGTGTGACCTATCTCCCACAATGAACTTATGCACTTTACCATCATGTTCCACCCAACTCCAACCTGTTGTCTTCTTCACTCCTAATTTTCTCATTGCTTCTCTGACCCTGTCCACATCGCCCCACCTCTCAGCTGAAGCATATATATTCGATAGCAAAACATAATTTCCTGAATTACTCGGTTCAAGCTCAAAGAGCTTATTAGCTGCAAATTCCCCAAGTTCAACTCTTTTGTGAATTGTGCTAGCATTAAGAAGAGAGCCATAAATTCCCGCATGTGGTTCCATTGGCATACGATCAATCAACCTCTTTGCTTCATCTAGTTCACCCACTCGACCTAACAAGTCAACCATACACGCATAGTGGTCTACAGCTGGAAATTTTATTGATTCAAATACCCTGCGACCTTCTTTCAATAATCGTGCATGGCTGCATGCCGTAAGGACACCAATATAAGTAATATGGTCTGGCTCAATACCTTCTTTTCTCATCCTAGACATTAGTTCCACAGCTTCAATTCCACGACCATGAGCTGCAAATCCTGAAACCAGCACATTGTATGAAATAGTGTCTCTTACCTTCATTTCTTGGAATATCCTTTCAGCATCTTTCATGCTCCCACATTTTGAATACATGAAAATCAAAGTGTTGTAACCTGAAATGCTCAGCTTGATCTGGTTCTCAACAATGAAATTGACAACCCAATTTCCCATTTCTAAAGCCCCAAGCTGTCCACAAACTGAGATAACACTAACCATAGTTATCTCATCTGGTTTTAAATTTGTAATAGCAATCATTTCTTTGAAGAGCTGAATTGCCATTGCAGGCTGCCCACTTTGGGCAAAACCTGCAATCATCGAGTTCCATGAGACAACATTCCTTACAGGCATTTTATCAAAGAGCTCTCTAGCTAAAGCCAAATTTCCAAACCTCATGTACGCCGAAATCATGGCATTCCATGTAGTACAATTCCTGTGCTCACCAAACTCATCAAAAATTTTCTGAGCTGTCTCAAGATTCCCACACTTTGCATGCATATCAAGCAAGGCTGTTTTGAGAAAAGAATTTAACTGAATCTTCTTCTTGTCAAGAAATTTGACAACTGAGTCTGCAAGGCATGGATCGGCAAGCGATGAGCATGAAGAAATGACAGCGACCAATGTGATTTGATTGGGTTCAATCCCATCCCCAGCTTTTATCATATGAAGAAACAAATGCAAAGCTTCTTTTGCAAAACCATTTTGAGCATAACCAGAGAGCATTGCATTCCATGAAACCACATTTCTGCGTGGCATCAGATCAAAATACCTTCTTGCAGTGATCAAATCCTTCATATTGGCAGAGCCAGTAACCATCGCAGTCCAGGTAACAACATTCCTCTTATTCTCAGGCATCAAGTTAAAGAGACAACATGCTTCAGCTTCCTTACCCCACTTCCAGTACCCCGAGATCATGGAATTCCAATCCTCAGCCATTCTCTCAGGCATTTCATCAAACAGCTTCCTAGCAGCCTCAATTGGACCAAATTTGGCATAAGAATCCATGAGGGCGTTGCGCGTATGAGGATCATGATGATGACCCAATTTAACAAGATGGGAATGAAACAAAATGCCAGCTTTGCCGGATGATTTTATCAGAATAGGATAAAGAGCAGCGGGCTTATTGGCGCTGGCTAGCAGTTGATGACACAGAGAGGAAACTTCCTGCTCTTTACAAACAGGAAGAGTGTAGTAGTATTCGAGCGCAGAAATAAAGGCATAGATATTGGGGGAAGGCGTGGCCGTGGAATAACGGAGAATGGTGCGGGTGCAGGAAAGTGGGCCGCGCAGACGCGTGCAGGTGTTGATGAGCAGCGCCACCCAGGAGTAATGGTGGTGGAGGGAATTTTGAATCAGCTGCGCATGGAGCTGCTTTACTTGAGTTTGGTTGCTTATTTTGCTTGCTACATGCGCCCAAACGTGACAAGTCAAATCGTTCCAATCTCCCTTTGCCATACCTCATTAATTCGGAATTTGCTCTTTCATTTTGACCCCTGCACAATATTATAAAATTATATATATATATATATATATATATATATATATATACACACACACATATATAGACCACACAGAGAATAAATATGAATACTAGTATGTGTGATATGTAATACCTATATCTATATCTCATATACATACACACACACACATATATATATATATATATTTGATTTCTTATATTATTAATAAGGTTGTGTAAAGGTCTTTTTGATAAGGAGAGAAAAAGAGTTGCAAATGAGTAAAAGGATATATTAGAGGCGTTGGAGAAGAAAATTGAAATAGTTGTTATGGTAAGTGAAAGAAAATAGGTGAGTAGTAGAGCAAGGTTGAGAAAAACTGTGTAAAAGTGCTAAATATAAGAGAATTAGAGAGAAATTAACTCAAAATGAATTGTGAAAGCTCTATTTATAGAGTTAGAAGAACAATTACTCAAAAATAGGTTTTGGTACACATAATGCCATAGCTTGTTTTTTAGTGGGCCATAATTGACGTAAAGACCTATGTGGATATGGCTCACTAGACCCAAGCAAGCCTTATCCATCATTCATATAATCACATCATTTCTATTATTAAGCATCACACACATCAAGTGTTTCATCATTGCACAACCCAATTTTGGGCCATGACTAGCATGAGAGCCTCATGGACATAGTCTGTGAAGCACACATAAGGCTTTCAAATTCATCAATCTTATACTTTTATTTTAACACATTTCATTATGTATTCATTCATATAATCCATTCACCATGATCATTGGCATGTGTATAACCTATAATTCACAAACCATATATATATATATATCTATATATATATATACAAAATCATAAACTTGTTGCCAACTTGTGGCTATCCCAAAATGTATAATGTTGCCCATACTATAACTCAAAAACAGAAGTATCTAGAGTTGATTAGTGGAGCAACACTGGTGTGGGAATAACAAGCGAATGCCATGACCACCTACCCAAAAGTGTGAAAGGTGAGGATCTTCCTCTAGAGCTATGATCTAGCTACCTCAAGATCTAAAAACCAAAACATGAAATTTAAAAGGGTAAAATACCTTTACCCCCTTAAGCTTTAATCGAAATTATGCAGAAGTCCATTAGTTTTCAAAATGGACACCTCACCCCAAAAAATATTTTTCGTTGGACACGTAGGTCCAGTCATTAGTATTTCTATTAACTTGCTGACGTAGTAACGGTAAAACGATAATTTTACCATTGATTAATTTTTAAAATTACTATTATTTAATTTTATTTTATTTTATTAATTAAAAAAACTCTTAAAATGGAAAGCACTAGTGCTTCTCTGAGGAGCTCGATTAGGACTTTCAAAAGAGCACCAGATTTGGTGCTCCCATGGGGAGCTTGATGCTCCCTTAAAGAGCCCCAATCGAGCTCCCTTCCATTGGGAGCACTGATCTGGTGCTCCGTTCCTTTTTTCTTGGGAAGCACCAATCGGTGCTTCTTCCTTTTTATTTTTAAATTTTTTAAAAATATTATAATAATTTTTTAAATTAATAAAAAAGAAAAGACATTTTAGTTTCTTCTTAATTTTTGTAATAGTATTTGCATTTTTGGGGTGAAGTGTTCATTTGAAAAACTAATGGACTTATTTGAAATTTTAACTAAAACTTTGGAGAGTTGGGGTATTTTACCCAATTTAAAAGGGTGAGTACAAATACCTAGTAAAGGATAAAGAGGGGAATGACCAACAAACAATGGAACATTTATAAACTATGCAATTTTGTTTGAAACCATGTTATCTTTTTCTTTGAAAATACAAATCCATGAATGCATATAGTCGAAGGCCATCATATCAAAATTATTTAATACGTTCTTAGTCATACTTTACATAGTTGAGGTACCAATGCTCCAAAACAAGTGAAAAAGAGAGTATTTTGTAAAATTAGGCCAAAGGTATCAAGACTTGTTAGGCCAAAGGTGTAACACCCCGTACCCTCATTTAACGATTTATGAGACTCTATGGATGATAATAAAGGTTATTTGATGTAAGTTTGAGTGTTAGAGAACGGCGATAGGTGAAAAAATATTTTTGAATAAAATAATATTTTATAAATAAAATAATATTAAAATATTAATATTTTATTTATCAGTGGAATTAGTTAAAATAGAGAGTTATATGTCTAATCCAAGTGGGAGAGGGAAAGAAAAGAGGAAAATTTTGGAAGAAAACAATGAGGATTAAGGGAACCTGTGTGCTTTGATGAAATAGAGCACTATCGGGTAAGTATATATTTA
>NW_018397270.1:1004915-1005390 GCF_002168275.2 Theobroma umbraticum
GAGAATTTTCTATTTTTTTCTTCTTGATATGCTGAACACTAGAACCTTCCTTTTTCTTAGTCATTAAGCCTTTTTCTTCTTTCTTTCTTTCACACTTTCTCCTTGTGAAGGATTTCTTCCTCCCAAACTGCACCCATCACCATAACAGCCGCCTCAAGCTCTTCTCTCCATTTCTTCCCTTGTTTCTTCCCTTTTATCCTTCCTCTACATGAAGTTCTTTCCTTTTCCTTCAGCATAGCTGAAATTGAGGTGGATTGGTGAGTTGATTCAAGAGTTCTAAGGTAAGAAAGTAAGAATTTGTTAGTTGGTTGAAGGTGTGTTTGTAAATTGATTTTTAACGTGTGGTTTAATTGTGGCAGCAAAGAAAATTTAGGTGTGAGAACCGATGTCTTGGAGTGGGGAAAATCCAACAAAAATCAGAAACTATATACTTGAATTGGTAGCAAATTAGCATCCCAAAATTTTAAGGTGAGTA
>NW_018397270.1:1005403-1005530 GCF_002168275.2 Theobroma umbraticum
AATTGGTATGTATGTACATATGTATTTGTGAATGCGAAATGATTTATTTTCAATGCAAATTGTGGAAAGCATGAGCTGGTAGTGATTTAAGGAGTTTGTGAATGCCAAATGTTTAAAATGGGCTTGA
>NW_018397270.1:1005630-1015008 GCF_002168275.2 Theobroma umbraticum
GGTACCTATGATCACTAACCTGATCTGATGGTACAAGATGAAGTGCTTAAGTTTGTTACAAAGATTGGAGTGAAGTGCAAAAAATATGCAGAGTGTTCTTGAGATTTTTGAGCTATTTTTGATCTTGGAAACCTTAGTGGCAAGGTTCTAAGAAGAAGCTGATCAGCAGGTGAGTCTCCTCCTAGTGCCAACTGTGGGATCAGATTGTTACCTTATATGGGTGACCTAGGTTTAGGTGTAAAAGAGAACTAAGAACTCTGTTTCAAAGGAAACAGATCTGCCAAAACAACTTTGATACCATGTTATTTAGGAAGAGAAAACTCCACATCTTTCATTCATAATACAACACCTATATATAAAGCCTACACATCTCTAAAATAGGAAAAGAATAAAGAAAATAAAGAAAATAAAATCCCTATAATTATGGTGATTCTCAATCGTTATAATTATGGTGATTCCCAATCTCTATAATTTTGGTAATTTCTAATTTCTATAATTACGTTTATTAATAAAAGAATATTTACACATTCCTATTCTATAACACTATGATTGGATGGTTGGCTGGCCTTAGAACTAAGGTCCAAACTTTGTTCCTTTCAAATTTTCATTTCTTTTAAAGTCCTATTCTTTCTCTTAATAACTCCATTTTGTTGTGGACTTATAGAGGTTGAAAAATTATGATCAAAACTGTTTTCATTACAAAAGTTTCAAAATTATCACCTTCAAATTCTCCACCATGGTCACTTCAAATGCTAAAAATAGAAAGATATTTTTCATTTTGAACCTTTTTACAATAGTTAACAAGAGAAAGCAATGCATCATCTTTGTGAGCAAAAAAATGTGCCCATGTATATCTAGAGTAATCATCAACAATAACAAAGCCATATGACTTGCCTCCCAAACTAACAACATCAATTGGTCCACACAAGTTTATGTGCAATGTTTCAAGTGATCCAGAAGTTGAACTCACTTTCTTTGATTTAAAAGCACTTCTTACTTGTTTTATAAATTGACATGCATAACAGATTTTGTCATTTTCAAAAGAGATCTTTGGAAGTCCAATAACTAAGTCCTTTCTTAAAATTTTTGAAATAATATACATATCACCATGTCTCAATCTTCTCTGCCATAACCAACTATCAAAAACATTATTGGCCATGCGACAAGATTCATTTTGAAGCACAATCTCATCAAGAAAGATCACATACATATTCTTAAATCTTTTGCTAATGAATATTACTTAGTTAGTATTAATATCAATTGCTTGACATCCATGGGAATAAACAAACACTTTAAATCCTTTATTACAAAGCTGACTAATGCTTAATAATTTGTGCTTTAACTCTTTAACAAATAAAAAATGCTTGATTTGAGTTTAAGAAGTGTTACTAATGGTTTCAATTCCTCAGATAATAGTTTTAAAGTCATCACCAAAAGAGACACTTTCACTTTTCTTTCTATCAAGCTTGACAAATAATCTTCCCTTCTCAATCATATGTCTTGAGTAGCCAATGTCCATGTACCAAGGATGGTTCTCCTTTGGTTGAGCTTTCAAATATTGTTTTGTTTGTCTTTACTTAAAGTACAAAACAAATTTTCAATTCTTCTTTAAAGGTAACCATACTTTAATGGGTCTTTAGAGGTTAGTGGTAACAAATGAACCTTTAGGCACACAAACCGATTTGGTTTTACAAAGGTTGCTTCCCTAATGATAGCAATCATAAAAGATGTAACCTTTTTTGCTACACATATAACAATAAGATGAAAATGCATTCTTTTTTTTTCTAAAATTGACATTTTTTTTGTTTTGAAATTTCTTCCATTAAAGTTTTAAGAGCAATATTTTCATCCAAGGCCTTCTGCAAGGCTCCATTTTTTCTTTCTAGTTCTAACTTAAATGATTCAAAATCTGTATTGGAATGCTGAAGTTCAATTTGAAAATATTTCTTTGTTCAAAAACATATTTGAATTCATGTTTGATTTTCTCTAGTTCATCATCTAAAGATATTGCTTTCTTTCTCAAAACTTTGTATTTCCAAGGAAGTTTTTCAAATTCAGTATACAAGCAATCATACTCATCTTAAAATTCATCATATGTAATGTCACATAAGTTAGATGCTACCTTAAGTTCTTCATCTTTGCCATTAAGCAGAAATTGGCTTTTTCTTCTATCTTTTCTTTCTCTTTCTCCAAACTAGAGGAGTCACTATCAAACCAAGTTGTAGCCACCAATGCCTTTTTTGGCTTCTTAGTCTTCCTTGAAGATTCCTCCTTGAGCAATGAGCATTCAGATATAAAGTGACTAGGTTTTTTGCATTTAAAGCACACCACTTCGTCTGTTTTGTTGAAGTAATTTTTTATTTGTTCTTCCATGAAGAACCTTGATACTTTCTCTAATTTCTTCTTCCAAATTTACTGTCTTTTTGATCCACAAGCTTCTTAAATCTTTTAGCTATCTTGGCCAGGTCATCATTGTCATCACATGTGAGACTTTCTCATTTTTCTTTAAGTGAGCTCATTGTTAATGCAAAATTTTTCTTTTTCTCCTTACCTTCCTTTTTTTCTTTTTTTTCTTCATTCATTTCCAACTCATATGTGAGAAGTGAACCACATATTTCATCAAGGTTGATTTTGTTAAGGTCCTTAGCTTTTCAAATGGTAGTTATTTTTGGTTTCTAACTTTTGGTAAACTTCTAAGCAACCTTTTGACTAACTCATGTGTAGGTATCATTTTCCCAAGCTAGTTGAGCTTATTGGCTATGTTAATGAATTGGTCATACGTGGTGGTTATGTCTTCACCAGGTTTTATTTTGAACATTTCATAATTATGGGTTTGAAAGGTGATTTTGGACTTTTTAACTTGAGGAGTCCCCTCATGGATGATCTTAAGTTTTTCTCAAATTTCTTAGGTTGTGGTATAGCTAAAATTTTGGTTAAACTCAACAAGGGTCAAAGCTCAATGAAGAGTGTTAATGGCTTTAAAGTTTACTTTTACTTTTCTCATTTATGCTTCAATCCACTCTTCCCTAGATTTGAGAATTTTCTCACTTGTAGTTAAGTTGGTTCTAGTAGGAATGAAAGGACTATTGGTGATTACATCACATATCTCATAGTTAACAGCTCTAATGTAGATAAATATCCTAGTGCTCTAATAATGGTAATTGAATCTATCAAATAAAGGAGGCCTATTTATGGATTGCCCCTTAGCTATATTGGTATTTTGTGTAGCCATTTGGATCTTCCCCTAAGGATATTAAACATTAAACTTAAGGGTTAGACTTTATGCCGCTTGTTGGTCTCAAAAGAGATGTTAGAGGGGGTGAATAGTACTTAAAAATATTTTTGAAAGAAATCCTGTAAGTTAACAAAAACTGTTTGCAAGAAATGAGATGAAAGGTTTGAAAACTTGTTGAGGTTAGTGAACACCAAGTCAAGAGAAGTGGATAAAACTTAATATTTATTATGGTTTGGTCCACCTCACCTACTAATAATTTTATGGTATAGAGTTATTTGAGCTTAATTTTAATAGTAATTTAGCTTAATTCTTGTAGTAATACACAAAAATTGATAAATTTTATTTGATTATTTTAAATTAGTTATTTTAGGTGAGTCAATCTAATCATTGTTAATTTTATGCTTAATTTGATGTTAATGTGGTTAAGATAGGTTGTTATTGATTTATTTGTGCTTTTGTAGGTGTTTGATGAAAGAAGACTTTTAGTGAAAGAAGGAGAGCAATTTTGAGGTGCAAACTTTTACTGCATATATTTTGATATTTTGGCCATAACTCTCTCTACAGTGCTTAAAATGAAACAATTATTTGACCATTGGAAAGAAAGAGAAAAAGCTACAACTTTCATGTTTACGACTTCACCCAGTTCAGCTTGGAAGATGGTAAAAAATCTTATCAAAATTGATGCATTGTAGCAGTCCTAGAGCAATTATGATTTTTGGTAATTAATTGGGCAATGTTGTGACTCACATAGTCTGAGGAGGAAATCACAATTGAAATTGACTTCTTCCTTCACCAAACTTGGCTTAACTTCAAAACCTATAAAAAAAACCTTTCGGAAGATTAAAAAAAATGAAAGAACACCAGATTAGCTGAGAGTCAAGCCACAAGAGTCATTAAAGCTAAGAAGAATTTGAAAGATTCAAGGAGATTCAGAGATAAAAAATATAGGTCTTGAGTTTTTCTATCTTTCTTTTTATTTCTTATTTTCTTGGTTTTGTTCTTAATGTTTAAACTTTATTCGATGATGACGCGTGACTTGATGGGGAACTGAATTTTTAATCTAAGATTATGATTAAACTCATTATGTAGTCTAAATTATTTATCTCTCTTTTTGATTATGTTTGATAGATTTAAGTTATTTATTTTATTATGTTCTTAATGCTTCTAATTGCCTGATCCCCAATTAAATTGAATTGGAACCTAGGTTAAACCTTGACGAAAGAGATTTAGGTAGACATTGAATAAAATAATGTATGATCGAATACACTTAGTTGATTAGGTGGTTTGATTTGTATATAAGGTAGACATACACCTATAAGCTATACGTAGCCAAAATTAGAGTACAAACTTAATGAATCTTTCTTCAATAAAATTTGCATAGACATATAGTAAATTAATTGAGAGAGATATTTTTATAAGAAACTCGACAGAGACTTGTAAATAATTTAGGACTCTAGGTTAGCAACTTAATCCATTAAACTAAACTAAAAGAGAGAAAGATAATATTCAGATGAAGTATTGAGGGATATCATAATCTTAGGTTAGTTAATCATTGAAACTAAAAGTTGCTAATATATTAGTTTTAGTTTTTAATTTATTAATTTAATTTTTTTTAATTTTAAGGATTTAAATTAAGGTTTGTTAATTTTAGTAGTTAACAATAAGGATTAATTCAATTCTCTATAAGATTGACACTTTTCTCATCTTTATATTATCTGTGCGATATGTGTACTTACGTGAGTAGAAAATTGAACAACACCTACATCCACTACCTTCATCTTCCCAATAAAAGAATTTTAACCCAACTTCCCTAAAACTAGTGGAATTAAAACTTTCACCAAGTTTTTACTAAGTGAGCTTCTAATCTTAGCTCAAAATCCTTAAGATAATCCTTTATAGCATCCTTGGTTATGGGGAATGGCTATTTCATTCCCCTTTTATTCTAATCACCAATCAAAGATTACATTTGGTTCAATGGAATGGCCATTCTGAAGAATGGCCATTCCAAGAGGACTCTAAATTGCCAATACTAAGGCCATCTCTGTATTAGTTATTCCAAAGGGCTAAGAATAGAGTTAAAAAATTGATTGGACATAAATATCCCTTAACAACATAAAAATTACTTTACTATATAATACGTAACTTAAAGCTACACCTAAACCAACCATCGTGAGTTTCTTTCTCTCCAAGACTCATTTTCTCTGTAAATAGCCATCCACTGCCACACCTCTTTATCACTATCCACTTTTCCATTGTCGATTTCCCCATATTTGGTGAGTTGTTCATTGCCTCTCTCTCTTCTAGTTAGGGTACTTTTTTTTTGAATAATTTTAGGCTAATCAATTTTTTGTTTTTCTCTTCCCCACTGCAATACCTTCCCACTAACCTCCATTTTTCCACTATCAATTTTTTCATCTCTGGTGAGTATGGTTTTTTTCTCACTATTCTAGCTTAGGTGTTTTTTGTATGTGCAGCATATTTTCTACTACAATTTAGATTTGTTTTCTTTCTTTTTATATATTTTGGTAGTAATTGCTTCTTGAGTGCTATCACCTATCTATCATGTAAAGTCTTTTTTAAATGCTTTTTATGATGACTCGAGAATTGTTCTATGGTGTTACATTTTTATGTTTTGGTTATGTATTTCAATCGACATGAGTAGTGTTAAAGTTATATTTTTGAGCTTCTAAAAAAACTTTTAGGTAGTGTGCTTACAGAGCTTAAATGGTTTTCATCAATTAGGATTATTTATGAATTTTCATTACCTTATTAGACTAGTTTGAGATTTTGGATAAAAGATGTGGCTGCTTGATGATGTAAATTTTATACTTTTTTTTAAAAAAATAAAGAATATTATCTTTGTTCTGTTTGGAAGGTGGATAATTTTAGATTATATTTTTTTTCTTCTTTCTTTTTAATTCTGGATTTCAAGATAAATGGTAAGGTGGAGAAGATAGCAAGGAATTAAACAAAAAAATAAAAAAGCAAAACCAACAATATTTCAATATTTATTAACTAGGCCTAATATATACCAAATTTACTACAATTATAAATTTTGAATGCGAATAGATGCAGAGTGAAAATTTCAATGCAAAATTGTTGTATAGTAATCCTACAATATTTAAGTACATGTTGAGCTTTACTCAGTCAAGTGATAGGAAAGTCAAAGCTTTCTGTTTCAAATTCTATAACAAGTGAAGCTCAACAATAGGTAGGATTAATGACTTTGAGCTTAAAATTTATGCCATCTTGCAATAGATAAGTGCAAATCAAACCTGCTTTATGGAAGAAAGGGATTGGTTAGTGCTATAAGTAATTATATAAAATAATGAATGAACATAATTTTTTCAATAAAAGGAGTTGTGAACAAAAGTTTGCCCAAAATGATTACAAGGCTGAAGACTTCATTCTAACCAAGCTAGGCAATGAAATGAGCTTATCCCAGAGTAAGCCACCTGATGACATATTCTTTCAAATTTGAAGATACCCTTTTCCTTCTTTTTTTAGTTCTATTTGGGCTTTTTATAGCGATGGGTTGATTATTATTGTTGTTGACCTTGTGATTTTTCTTTTCAATAAATATTTATTAACTAGGTCTAATAAATACTTATTGTATGTTTATTTTTATTGTTTTCTTCTTAACAACATAAATCATGGATATGAAAATCTAATTTTTGCGGCCATGGCTCATTTGGGTTTGCGTAGAAATTTAAATAAGAGAAAAAGATTCTAGCTACGTTGATGGCGTTCTTGGAAATATGTGTTATTGTTTTTTGGTTTTGGTTTATGTTGGCATTCATTTGTGTTTTAGGAAATCGTAGGGGAAGAGTGAGATCTTATAACTTAAATTTTTATGCAAATCGAGAGTATGTGATACAACTTGTGCATGATAATGATTTTTCGTTTATTTCATAAGTTACAACGAATAGATGCACCTTTTTAAAACTATGTGAGATGTTAGAAAATATTAAAGGGTTGAAATCAACAAGAAACATGCTTGTAGATGAGCCAGTAGCAATGTTCTTATATATTATTGCTCATCATCTTAAAAGTCAAGTTATTAAGTAAAATTTTAGAAGGTTGGGTGAGACAATTAGTCGGCACTTTAATAAAGTGTTAAATGCAATGATGATCATTTTGCCTTTAATTCGTATTATACATTTTTTTTAAAATTTTTCACTCTCTTCTTTCTTTCAAATAGATTTAATAACTAATGAAAATGTGTTTTCAAAGAATAATCTTTTAGAAACATTCGGGTGAAAAATATTTACTGGGTTCACTAAGAAAATTACTGTTTTATTCTTGTACTAAAATTAAGAGTTCCACAACAATCATTCATTTTTCTTTTCCCGCATCCCTCCATAATTCTACAAAGGCATTTAGTATGGTGTAAGTAGGGAAGATTCCCTACATTTTAATTGGTTGTAATGTACTTATAGCGTTTGATTTGTAAAAAAGACAACAGAAAGTCTTCTCATTGTAAAGTGATTGTAGTGAGCAAAGGGAATATCATTTTCTTCTTTCACGAAGGGAAAGTTACTTTCCCTCCGTGAAGGTAAAGTTATGATTTTTTTCTCCAAATTGTCCTCACTATAATTTAACCTTTTCTCTTCTTGTTCTTCTAAAAATGAATTTCATACTAGTGGTCATAGTTTTTTTTTTCCAATGATCTTGAGTTTGTAGAAAATAATGGTTTTATCGGTAGCATAAAGACCCACCATCAAAATAAGCATCTCATTCTTGGCAAAAAGTAGACTAAAGAGCTTTGTAAATGTCAATCTCATCTATGTTCTTCTCTTTCTAGCTCAAGGCACTTCGTGGTGTGCTTAGAAGGAGGATTTGATCTTTTTTACTTTGTAGGGCCATAACTTACTGAGTTATTTTTACTTTGCCAAGGGCAAAACAAAGTAAATCAATAAAAAGAAAAAACCCAACAACAATCCACTTTCTACATCCCTTAGATTCATTGCCTTTCTTCTTTTATTTGGTGTTTTTATTTCTTTCATGTCTTATATTTTTATTCACCATTTTGAAAACTAATTTTACATTTTTTTACTTTAATAAATTTTTATAAAAGAAATGTAAACTTAAAAATTTATATTAAAAGGAATGTAAGTATTCAACTTTATATTTTCATATATAAGAGTAAGTTTATAAATTTATATTATTTTTTAATATTATATTTTCAAATCAAATACTACAAATGTAATTCTTCCAGCAATCATATTTTTGACGATGATCATTTTCCTATATTATACCAATTCTTATAAAATTTTCTTTTCAATAATCATTTTCTCAACAATCACATTCTTATTAAAATATCAAATGCCACTTACCTTCCAATATTTTCCAAGTTTTGTATTTATTTTTCAACAATAAAGTAACTCATGTGATGTCTTCTCCACTTGATATACTATTTTGGCCATATATAAAAATAAGGGCTTAGAGAGGTTGCATTCTTTTCTCATTTGCAATCTTCCTCCACCACCAACAACTCAAAACCTTAAGCTTTCTGGTTGGACCCAACTTTCCTTGACCTTGTTTTATCATTTTGGACCAAAATTAGTGGTGGATAGACTTGAACCAAGAATGAAGAGAATTATACATGGGCCTTGGCCAAAAAGCCCAATTCAGGTCACCCTTAACAAAAATCCAATCCTCCTTAACAAAGGTATTTGGGAGGTGTAAATTTAATAAAATTGACTATAAAAAGTCAAATACTAATAACTTTTTTAAGCCAAATCGAGTATGCTTCATTTTGAGGAAATTGTGAGAAAAAGGCCTCGTCATAAAGGGGTTTCAAAAATAATGAATCATATAAAGTTATCTGTTTCTAGCTACTTAGAAGCATAAGTAGACCAAAATGCCTTTAAAAACATTGTGGAAAATTAAACTCCTGATGTCTCCTTCCTGCTAGAGAGAAAATAGAAATAAATGCTTAGTTGTTTGAGGTCACTCATCTTTCTCTCTCAACTCTCTGAACTGTATCAACTCTGTTAACTCTCTGTTAAGCACCATTATCATCAGCTCGCTCAACTCTCTGAATTGTATGAGCCCTGTAAACTCTCTGTTGAGCACCATCATCATCGTGTTATGGTCTATCTCTTGGCATCTGACCGTATTGTCGTCGGTAAACAAATCCT
>NW_018397270.1:1015108-1015226 GCF_002168275.2 Theobroma umbraticum
TTGAACTTTAACTTGCCCTCAATTGGAGGTCAAATTTAGTAAGAGCCAAAAAATGCTATTCACTCCCCCTCTAGCACATTTATTTGGGACCAACAATTATGGCTTTATATTCTTCAAG
>NW_018397270.1:1015236-1015621 GCF_002168275.2 Theobroma umbraticum
TTTTTGCCTTTGGATTGACTTGAGCATTTCTAGGGTCGACTTTTGATTTGTGTCTTGAGGTTTCTTTCACTTATTTGGTGCCTTTCTTCAACTATTTCTTCCTTACCTTATTCTTACAATCAAATAACAATTCAAGGCATGTTTGCTTATGCTTTCTTAGTTGAATATGCATTATGTGAAAGCTTTTATGATATTTTCTAATGATGCATGGCCTTTCAAACAATTATGTAACCGTAGGGGATTAAAAATATATTTAAGACAATTTCAAATGCTTGACATTAAGTTCTAGATAATATATAACTTTTGTCAAATCAAAATATGATGTAACTCAAGGCTAACACAAGATCTTGAACTTCAAACCTCTAATTTTAAGGCTAAATCAAGG
>NW_018397270.1:1015631-1017331 GCF_002168275.2 Theobroma umbraticum
CATATTCTAGCTCCTTTATTCATGGGTTTCAACTTCCAAATATTTTCCTTAATTTTTGGATTTTATTCTTTTCCAAGTTTAAGTTTTTAGTTGGCTTCCAACTCCAAGCTCAACTTACTAAGGTAAAGGAACAATAAATCTGAACTATAGGTTGTGTTTAAAAAGAGAGTTAAATGTTGGTAATAGGTATAAAAAAATAACAGAGGTTGAAAAAATGATGAAAAGATGAAGAAAAGCTTAGGTCTAAGCTTTAAATAATTAAGGAAATCATGCGAATGCACAGTTCTCCTAAAAAACCTATATAAAAATAGGTATTTATGTATAGACAATTTGCAAGGGGGAATTGATCTAAGAGAAAATAGGTTTGGTGGTTTTGGTTTACCAATTGGAGTTATGGTTTAAAAATGTTGATATAGAGTTGATTTTTATGTGTTGAATGGTTTAGGTTTTTTTGAAGTTCCAAGGTTCAAGCTAGGGGAGCTTAACTAGTTGGTATTGGCTTTAATGAGGTAGCATAAAAGGTGAGGGATTGCATTTAAATGTTTTGATAAAGGAATGAATTGTTTTGTTATGTGATGAACAAGTATTTGAAAAACTTGCATGGGAATGAGCTATTATTATGTACTATGGTTGATGTACAAAATGGATTTGTAGATATAATACGAAATATGGAAAAATGTTTCTTTACGAGTATGTACAAGTGTGTATATAAATGAATATGAATATGAAATGCATTTATTGTGGAGCACTTAAGTAGGACTTGGATTGGTGACAATATTCACTAGACATAGCACGCAATGGATTGCCTTAGCTAGCAAAAGGGGCAATGGTGCTAGCCTTATGGTCAAGGATGGCACAAGAATTTGTGAGGTCAGTGGCCGAGTGCACTGGACCATTTGGATATGGTATGGGTTAGCTCCCATTTATGCCCTTGATAGTGGAGGGGGCAAATATCTTTATCCCAGGGAATGGTACACCATGGTATTTGTTTTTGTGCTTCTTAAGTTAGCTCTACTAATATGTTGAATTATGATCATGATATTTGAACTATTGATATGTTTTTCTTTTCCTTTTTCTAAGTTCTTTTTAGTTCTTAAATGAACTTGAACATTTTTGAATAAGTATTTGCTATACTATGTAACTATATTAAATGTGGTAAAGTTTTGAAATGATAAAAATGTCTAAAAGTTGCAAATTTTGAATGAAGTCTCGAGACTTGCTCCTTGTGTATCGAGACTTCTCTAAACAAAATCTGACTTTTAGACTTCCAAGACAAAAGTATCGAGACTTGCTCAGCATGTCTCAATACCTTTTGTAACGACCCCTTCCCTTCGATCGTTATCGACGTTCAAGACTTGCGAGTGAACTCGCCAAATCTCAAACAAACTTTAATTCAATCTCCATACCACATTAAATATTAACACAAATAATCATTTACACCAAATATTCATAATAATTAAAACATAACTATTTGATACAAACATCTAAGTTTAATAACTACATGTACAACCAGTCATAGTATTTAAACATTTTCACATAGTCTTACGCTTTAACATTTACATCTTTAAAGACTATCGATTTTTACACCCCAGATTATTTTATACACAATGACCCCTAGGCAGTGAAGTGACCCGGAGTGGAAATTTAGAGATACCGTACCTAGGGCATAGTCACCCTCAATATGTTGAACACAATCCTAA
>NW_018397270.1:1017341-1017479 GCF_002168275.2 Theobroma umbraticum
TTATCTGCAAAAGAAAGTAAAGTGGGGTGAGTCTTAAGACTCAGTGATCATCGACCCCGTGAGTAGGGTGTAGACATGAAACAAGCTAAAAGTAGAAGAATTGAAAGTTTAAAAATATAAGAATATACATATACCAAC
>NW_018397270.1:1017489-1017688 GCF_002168275.2 Theobroma umbraticum
AAATGGGAATTTGTGCCTTATATGCAATTAAGTTTGTGCTAATTAACCATTCAAAACGGGTTTAAAGTAATCAACTAGCACCATGTCTAGAAGTAAATCAATGCTGTCACGTAACTAAGAAGGAGCAGTAGTAAACTATTATTTTTCATCGTGTAAAAACTACTTATGTAAAAATCCAAAAGAAATATCACTCTCGAGT
>NW_018397270.1:1017698-1017829 GCF_002168275.2 Theobroma umbraticum
TAACAACATGTGGACCCGTTTCCACCTCATAACATCTGGGAGCTCCGCTCCACCGGATCCCCACATGCCATGGCTATCTCAACCATGGTGGTTGACATCAGAGAAAAATCAAGCAGTCGCAACCGCATATA
>NW_018397270.1:1017839-1017927 GCF_002168275.2 Theobroma umbraticum
GCCTAGCCACGTAAAATCACAAACCTTGGCCCTAGCCATATCTAACAGTCCGTCGGCTACCCAAAAGTTCTCTAGCTAGAGCTCACTT
>NW_018397270.1:1017937-1018019 GCF_002168275.2 Theobroma umbraticum
GTCACAATTAACCGGAGTGACAACTGGCCTACTCTCGAATCTCCCGGTTCATTAAAACCATTCGAAAAAAATCAAATCAAGT
>NW_018397270.1:1018029-1018213 GCF_002168275.2 Theobroma umbraticum
TCGTTTCAAACCATTTGCAAAACACCGATCATTGTAACCTTTTAAAACCTCTTTTTTATCCCTTTGCTATGTAAATCTTTTGCATAGGGTTAAATGCCTAATCCGCATGGTGAATAAGAAATTATTCATTAATGCACTTCACAAAATTCACAAGGCACACTTTTGACATCAAAACATTGAAAAG
>NW_018397270.1:1018313-1018396 GCF_002168275.2 Theobroma umbraticum
CACAATTGTCTTTCTTGAAAGGTTCGTACCCTTCCACCATTGAGGTCTTAACATCCCGCCAGCTCACTGACGGGTCGACTTAT
>NW_018397270.1:1018406-1048778 GCF_002168275.2 Theobroma umbraticum
TGTATTTGCTGGCCATTTTCACCTGTGTTCGTTCAGTTGGGTCTGAAATCAGTGCTACCCAATGATTGCCATTAGACACCTCTAGTGACGACACTCGTGAGGCGCTGCCTCCAGGAGTCATCGGATGAAGATGGTCCCCTTCAGCCTCAACTAATGCAAGGTTCCCATCCCTTTCGACTGTGGCCTCGACTGCAGCATCGACTTTAGGAATATGGTCCCCTTCAGCCTCAACTGAGTGATGGTCCCCCTCGCCTCCCAATGATGCATTGATATCCGAATCGACCGCAACAACATTCTCTCCATCAACATCAACATTCTCGCTGTCATCAGTAATAACATCATGGTGCATGTGAACATCAGGTTCATCATGTTGCTGATCATTAGCACCATCGTGATCGTCACCATCGGCGTGCGATGAAGCACCTCCCTACAAAATGAGACAAATAGGAAAATCCGTTAGCTCCAAAAATACCATAAACCATAAATAGATAATAAAATATTGGACTACACCTGTTGAAAGTAAACCACCAATATATGAGCAAAGATAGAATAACGTACTTGTGATTTTAGGCCGTTTAGAATATGACGAATGATACAGTCCTCCATCGTTTGCATTGCAAGAGTCAATGACTGAATTGAAGCCTTCAGCTCCAACATCTCTTTTTCATGCCTGCGCATGACCCGTCATAGCTGACATATCGTGACTACTCCATCATTGCCCCTTGTCGCATGGGTCAACTGCAAGACCGTATATTGTTATTACTGTGTTATTCAACAACAATTGTTGAACATTAACCATTACAATTTTAATTTCCTTATCGGCGGCTCATTCGCACTGTGCAGTTCAGCTATACCGATTGGTCGTTCAGGAACTATCGTCGCCTCTATCAATTGCAATAATAGAAATAACTCTGTTACTTGATAAACACATATGAAAATGGTGAAACCAAACTGTTAGAACCAATTTTACCAATGGCTCGTTAGCACTATGCATATGAGGAAGACCTCTCAATGGTTGTGGAGCTATCGTCGCATCGTCCAACTGTGAACACAAAGGGTCAGTCGATAATCACATATCAAATTGTCGAACAAAAACCATTACAACCATCTTTACCGGCTGTTCACAGCAGTTTCCACGGTCGTCCCCTTCCTCCATCAACTCGATGCCTGATAGCTCGTCAACTCTAGCAGTGGCGATGCGCCTCCACTTCATGGCACCAGTGGCCTTTTTTTGCCTCAAGTTCCTCCTCTTTTCCTTTGCACCTAAGCCCCAATCCGTCCGATCCTTCAACTACCTGATTGGCAAGTATTGGTGGCCCTTAGATAACGGGACATCGATGTTAACAAAATAGTCCTATGTGGCCTCTTTCGGGGTTGGCTCCAAGGTCTCGATGGCTCAAAATTGAAAAATACAGCTTGTGATTAAATTTTACAAAAAATTATTCTACAAATTCACAACAAAAATTAGTAGCTATTCACTCACATGCTCAAATGACTCCAACTTCTGAACAGATTTGTAGAAGTCTTTTGACTTCTGATTGCACTACCACTTACACATATGTGGGTAGATGTTGTCCTTCGGAGTAGATGGGGCAATAATTTGTCGTAAGGTCGGGATTACCTCCATTGCCCAGCATTGCATGTCAAATGTAACCATTATCAAACTGTAAATGCTAAACGAGTGCAACCATATTATTATGTCAAAAGGAAAACGTTAAATGTTTGGTGACAGTACCTGAATCACCCACACAAATACATAAATGTTGTACTGTAAACGAGTATCCTTCTGTAAGTTTAAGGTAGGGACTTCGAACCCCTTCAAAAGGTAATCCAAGTCAGCCTCCAAACATAGTGACCCCATGGGAAGACATTCCAAGCATCGATGTCCTCCACCAATGAGAACAACAAAGGCGTCACCCATCTACGGTAGTCTTGACCAAATAAAATGTTATTCGCGATCAAGATGAGTGCCATCTTGGTCGTGTCTCTTAGTCGTTGACAGTTGCCATCGCGGAACGTTTGAAGCAACCATTGCAACTTAACACTCTCCTACTCGTTCCAGTATCTCACATGAATTCCGTCTGCATCAAACTCGTACGATTGGCTGAACACATCGAGCATTCGATTGAACTTTAGTCCGGTGATAAGGCAGAACTCCTACTTTGATATACGTGCCTTGCTCTTGCCAATGGCAAACCATAGCTCATGCTCCATTGAATCTCTCTCACTGATTTGACGAATCATGATGTTATGCAGGAGTCCAACGCAAAAGTAACCTTGCGGATATACGTCTAGTAGCATTTCGAAGCACGTTCGCTTGATTGCATCATACTCCCTTTTCTCTTGGGGAGTCTTGTTGATGTAATGCAGTTGTGACCACTTACAATGAGTGTTAATAGAGACATTGAATGCTCACTTCTCCCTTGGCACAATAAGGCTACTGTCAAGATCCTCATACTGTTTGGACTGCATCTGAAAAACATGGCACACATGCACGAGTGAGTTAACCCATAATGTGCAACAAGGTATACTGAAGAAAGAAATAAATGTTGTTACACGTCGTGCATATCAAGATAAATGTTGTTACGTGCCATGCATATCAAGTAAAATGTTATTACATGTAATGCATATCAAGTAAAATGTTGTTACATGCCATACATATACCCTAAAATATTATAGCACGTAATGCATAACAAGTCAAATGTTGTTACACGCCATGCATATCAAGCCAAATGTTGTTACACACCATGCATACCAAGTCAAATGTTGTTACATGCCATGCATAAAAGTCAAATGTTGTTTCATGCCATGCATATCAAGTCAAATGTTGTTACACGCCAATGCTGACACGCCAATCACTAAATTACAAAATGTAGTGAAATACCAACCATGGTGTCTGAAACACCAATCAGTGGAACTATTGACTCGTTACACGAATTGCCTTACCAATGTTGTGACACGATAAAAACCAAAAAAACCAGCCAACCCATTACACGCCACATCAAATGTTGTACTTCATGTTACATGATATGCAGACGCGAATCCCTTTCAAAGCTTTGGTACAACCATAAAACAAGGAAGAAAATAGTTTAAACTAAACATAATGATTCTAAAAAGGTAAAATCACGAACATATCAAACAAACCCAACAAAAAATTAAAGAATAGAAGAAAGTTTTAATTTAAAACTGACTAACCTCTTCACTGATAACCGACATTGTTGGTCTCATCTCGTTAAGCTTGCAAAGAATGAAGTCTGACTCTTGGTACCTTTGGGAATGAAGAATGAATCAAACTCTTTGAGAACCTTTCACACAGACGTTTACGAATTCTGAAAAATATTTAATTTAAAATGAAATGGCCTTATAATGTTCATTTATTCATTGCATGCATTTAATGGAAATCCAATCGGGTTCCTCGTTATTTGCTTGTTTTTTTTCTTCCATTTTCAAACCATGTCATGTCACATGTTCAAGCCATGCCATCTAACACACTTTGAACTCTGGCGTGTCACAGATTCCCTCCATGATGTATCACAGATTCCCTCCATGGCGTGTCACAAACTCTGAACCCTAGTGTGTCACAAATTCCCTTAATGGCGTGTCACAAACTCTTATCACTAGCATGTCACAGATTCCCTCCATGGCGTGTCAAACTCTGAACTCTGACGTGTGACAGATTCCCTCCATGGCATGTCACAAACTCTGAACTCTGGCGTGTCACAGATTCCCTCCATGGCATGTGGCAAATTTTGAACCCTGCCTTGTGACAGCCGTGTCATGTATGCTCACTCTAGCTTGCCACATTCTATCACCGTGTCGTATCACATTTTCCCTCCGACTCGTGTCACATATTCTCACTCTACTGTCTCACATATTCCCTCAATGGCGTGTCACAAACTTTAAACCCTACTGTGTCATAGCCCTGTCACACATCCCCACCATGACGTTTCATGCCACATTCTCTGGTGTGTCACATATTCTCACAATGTCATCTCATATATTCCCTCTGACTCGTGTCACAAACTCTAAACCTTACCGTGCCACAGCTGTCTCACATATGGCTTGTTGTAGCACGACGATTTCGTGCTTTGAATTCACATCTTTCTCCTTTCGATTAACCACCGTATCATGAATTTCTGGTTGCACATCATTCTCGAAGCTTTCGATTCATCAAGACCGATTCCTTGATCGGTTTAATATCTCTTTTTTCGTATTATATGAATATCATGTTCGAAATATCTGAAAAACCTTCTCACGCAACATTATTTTGCTTTGCACAAACTTTGCTAAAAAAAAAAATAGATGTTTTGCACAAAATTAGATGTTTGTAAATTATTTACATATTTATCTATTTATTTTTTTATTTTTACGTGTTTGATGGTATGCGTTAACGAAATTATCTCATTAAGGATATTTTTATCTTAAAATCTATTAAGATGGTTAAAAACAGTTAAAATTATGTGAAGGCTTATTTCTAAAAATACTTTATTTTTAAAGGCAACGAAAAAAATCTCCCTTCCATTTTTAAGAAACTCAATATATATTTTTCATTTATTTATTTTTTAATGTTTTGTTTTAGTTTTCCTTTTTCTTATTTTATATAAAAACTTCGATACATGTCTCCCCCTTTACCACCCCGTCCCTCCTTTCGCCTCAATCCGAGCATACTCGAACGTACAGGCACTACGGGGTGATTCTTTGTCCAGGTCGGGCGCCGAGAGAGCCCACTTCTGGAAGGATTTCGCATCTATCTCCACCAAAAGCTCTAAGCCTTTGTATATTCTCTCCCTCGCCGGCTCACCGCTACTCTGCTTTAGTGCTGCTTGTCTGCTTCCCTCTTTCCCACTCTTCAAAATCTGCGTATCACCAATACAAAGCACTCTCTGCTTAGTGATGACTTGCTGAAATTTAAAATAAGAAAAAGAAAATCATCGAGTGATATGTCTCATTACCTTTGTGCCCAAAAGAGGCGGCATTTGGTTTTCACTCAGCTGCGTAGGACCGCCACTTACAGGGGCACCACCAGTTCTGCTTACCCCATCGTTTCAACTTTCGGTCAGTCAGGTTTTGTTTTTATTTTTCTAGATAGATTATTCTGTTCATTGATTTCTTCAGTCATTGACTGTCTTTCTCAGGAACATTTGTTGATGCTATCCTTTTCAAGAGTTATGGAATTGCTCATCTGCGTAACAGCTTTAGGAGTTCGATTCAAGCCACTATGAGATTTTGCACGCTCTCTGTCTCCGGGGATGACGCGTGTGCCAAGTTGGAGAAATCGCAACTTCATTCCAAGAATACAAAAGAGGCTACTTTTGTCGCCAAAAAACATATTGATTTCACCAAAATTGACATCAATCTGCTTCCCACTGTCATGATCGTTGGTCGCCCCAATGTAGGGAAGTCTGCCTTGTTTAACCGGTTAGTAAGCTCCCCTCTCAATTTCATGTCCTTTTTGAATGCACCACAGGCAAATCCTATATTCCCTACTGTCAGTTTTATTTATTTGCGGTCAAATATTGTTTAGTTTGATTAGGAGGAGAGAGGCCCTTGTGTACAACACACCTGATGATCATGTCACTAGAGACATAAGAGAAGGGCTTGCTAAATTGGGGGATCTTCGGTTTAGGGTGTTGGATTCTGCTGGCTTGGAAACTGAAGCCTCTTCGGGATCTATTCTTAGTAGAACAGCTGGCATGACTGCAAATGTGCTAACTAGATCTCAATTTGCAATTTTCCTAATTGATGTCAGGTCAGTTTTTCAATGTTGATCACCTTCTTGTACATGAATTAAGTATTTTCTCATGATGTATCCAAAGAAATTATAATATGTTGAGTCCTTATTCTCCTACAATGAATGTGACTAATATGGGATTTGTAAAATAACTTCATGCTTCATTTATATAGCCTAGAGTTAAAAACATAAATTTGAGAGAGTTAAAATTCTCTAAATTGAATTGATGCAACTAGCAAAACACACAACATATGCATAATGTAGGGTGCAATGGGAGCAAAACTATGGAATGAATTTGAAAGCTTTAAAACTGGGGAATTTAACGGGTTTTAACATGCAGAGGAGACGCGTAAATCACATTTGATGTTGGGTGAATAATAGGTAAACTTGTTAACTTTCGGCATAGCATCCATATATGGAGATTTTTAATGAAAATGACTGCATCATAGGACATTTTTCTTGCCAATTTTATGTTACTGTCAGGAATTTGAAGGGGAATATTTGTCTGGCTCCTCTTGTCTTGTGAAGAGGAAAATCAGCATTAATGATTTGGCTGGGCAAAATTTGTTTCTGGTTCTCAGTTGATAACGTCTCCCATTTGATTTTTAACTTAATCATAAGTGATGTGATATATCATTGTTTTGTGTACAATTTTTTAATTTTTCTATTCTCTCTCTTTCTCTCTCACACACGCATGCACACGCAAACAACTCATACACAAATTTCAGTCCAAAAGTTTTCTCAAAAAAGATTCTTTTTTAGTAGTTTAGCACATAATCCTCATTTTCATAACTTTTTAATCGAAAAGAGAAGAGGAAAACAAAATCTATAGTTTTTTGTTTACAAACCAGGAGAGAACTTTTATTTTATTTTATTTTAAAAACCAAGAGAGAACTTTGGAAACAAGAGTTTGCAGTCTTCATCGTTGCAATAATTTTTGTTCCGTTAATTTATTTGAATAATTCAAGACAATTGTGATTCTGTGAAAAAAACAGAAGTAAAAAAATGAAGAAATATAATTTCTTTATGTATGAAGGTAGAAAAATGAAAAAACAAAATGTAAAATGTGTCCATGCATGCAGGATAAACTTCTGGATTTATGGAAATAGAGATTTAAGTCAATTGGATGCTTATGAATTTAGATACTGCATCTTTCTTCCCTTATTTAACCACATTTTATTTAGTGTAATATTGTAAATCAACTTAATTAATTTTAATATTTAAGAAAGTTTTGTAATATTTATATTTAAATTTGACAGGACTCATTATATCATATCACATCAATTTCCTTGACATGTTTCAATAGAAAACCAAGCTGCTGTGCACTTCTATCGTCTCTGTATCATTCTGGTGAAAACAGTCTTGGGCCACTGTTTTCTGGGTTCCTTTTTTCTGCCCTGTGTGCAAACTCTAATTTATTTCTTGCCACTTTCTTGAGTCTAGAACTGGACTACATCCCTTGGATAAGGAGGTTGGAAAGTGGTTGCGCAGGCATGCACCAGGAGTCAATCCTATAGTTGCGATGAATAAATCTGAATCACTTCATTATGATACAGACTCTTTTGCTGAAGGTGCCATGGAAGCCCAGATATTAGGATTTGGTGAACCCATTGCTATATCTGCTGAGACTGGGCTGGGTATGGTGGCACTTTATGAAGCTCTTCGGCCAATGCTTGAGGATTATATGGTCAGAGTTTTAGATGGTAAGCACTAATGTTATTGCTAAACACTTAGTCGTGCATGATCAAGGTAGCTGTTCTTGTGCTGTAACTAGTATTTGAGATTTGTTAAACTTAGGTTAGATTTCACATCCAAGCATACTGTTGAGTGCATATAGATGTAGCTTCTCCATGGCTACAGTATATGTATTTTCTCATGTTAACTATGGCAGACTTCTAGGAATAAGTGGATCATAGCCTTGATATTTTGTACAATTGTTTTGAAGGCACTCCAGTTTAGGGGCATAGCTAAATATACTTGAGTGGGGTCAATTGACCTCACTGAACTCTAGAAAAAGTAAGTGTGTGTGTGTTTAGTAAAATTTGTAGTATATCGAGCCCACTAAAATTTAAATAAAAACCTAAAGAGAAGGTGTCAAATAGGTTGATGTTTCGTCCATTTTTAATGAAAATGAGCAATATGTAGCTTTCAGTCTAAAAAGTCTTTATATATGTATTATCGATATGGCCATACGTTAAAAAGCATTTAATTAAAATGTGCAATGTGTCATACATTTAAATATAGTTGTTCTCTATAAAGTACAAGTATGAGGTTGTGTTCACAAAGATCAACATATATATATTTTACTTTTTCAAAATTTATTTTTACCCGTGTATTTAACACTTTAAGAAGCAAAATGTAAATAACGAAAGTAATAACCAAATGAAACCCAACTTAACTCATTGAAATTCAAGGATGAGTATATTGTAGGCACAAGATAATATGATGCAAAAGCATTCTAAAATTTATCTAATTGTTTATCTTGATATGTTTTCGTTTGTATTTACTATTTTACTATAGTTATTAGGTAGCAAGCATGCTTTTATTTGGCATAATGCTAGAAAAAGCCCTTTAACTATTCAGAAAAATTCAAATGAGTCCTTATTCTTTTATTCCGTTCAATCAAGTCTTTATTTTCTTATTTTGAATCAAATAGGCCCTCATGATTAATAGTTGACTGATTGCTATCAGTCAAAATACCACTTATCATTTTATGCCCATGTGGTGCTGACCTGGTGCTGACGTGGATGGTGAAAAAGGTTATATGCCTTTGTCATCATGCCAAATCAACATGTAATGTCATCATCCATTATGATATGTCAGCATGTCAAATCAGTGCCGCATAGCATAGAATGATAAGTGGCATTTTGACTAACAATAATCAGTAATCATGTGACTAGCATGTGATCTCTTAATGAGTTTGAATGGCTATGATTAGGGATTATGTGTATCCAAGGGCTAGGAGTAAAAACTGCTGTAACCATAGTATAAATAGTTCTTTAGACACATTAGGCAGTTGTATTATTTTGGATTATTTTCTATGAGAGGCTCTACAATTGTAAACCCTAGTTATCTTGTGCCTACTTCAATTTTACATTAATTTTAGCCTTCGTTCTGGTTGGCTTTCACTGTTTTTGTTTTTCCTTTTATTGTTTCTACCTTTTGCACTATATCAAAGTGGTATCAAGGTGAACAGATCCTAAAGAACTAGGGTTTTCACATATAAACCATGGCTGATAATGGTAGAGGATGAGGAGGAGGAAATCAAGCCCAACAACTAGAATTGGCTGAGTTGAGGAGTATGATTGAAGATTTGTCATGGGCTGTGCAAGATTTACAGTGACTGGAATCAATGGGACCCTATATGGAGAGTCTAGAATGCAACGTAGACTCTTTGGATTTATTGGAGGGTGTCTTGAGGATGAAATTGAATGTGGAGAGGATGAAAACCCTTTTTATGATGTTGGACAAGCAATTCTTGCTGTCCATGGTGAATTGGAAGAGCAGTTATTACATGCTCTAGCCTTGAATGTGTGTGGAATTATGATAAAGGTTGATGACTTCCAAGGGAAGAAAGTAGCAACTTACTTAGTACAATGCAGTTCTGCTATTGATACTTTAAAGGCATAATGTGAAGAGGGCGGAGAGGAGGAATTGCAACCGGTATATGATGATGATTAGAATGAAGATGAGGAATCACAACCCCTTTGTGATGTATATGATAAAGACAATGAGGAAGTTGATGTTTATCCAATTCAAGGAGAGTCAGTGTCAATGGGGATTTTTGAATCAGAGAGTAGAGGAAGTCCAATTGTTTATGTTTTAGTTAGCCAGTTTGTGCAAGATTACTTGTAGGTGAAATACCAAAGCATCCTTTTGAAGTTTGGCAGTTGTTAGAAGAACTTAAAGATGTGTTTAATGAGGAATTGCCATCTGTTTTAACACCAATAAGTAGTGACCAACATGCTATTGATTTGGTTTGGGTGATTTATTACCTAATATGCTAGTTTTATAGAATGCCTCCATGGAGTAAGCTGGGATGCAAAAACAGGTTAAACATTTGCTTACCAAGAGTTTGGATGAAAGAGAAAAACAACCCACAAGACACCGGATGGGTTCAATGGATAGTTAGTGATGCTATTTCATCTCTCTATTGCTACAAATACAATCATTCAAATTGACTGAGTGCTCTTTCTTGTGTTATGAGATTCTGTTTTTGTGATTTATTGTCTTAGGCAGATAGATTTAAACCGGATTGGCAGAAGGTGTATGCCATTAGAGCATGGCCAACACCAAAACCAATCAAAAAGAAGTTCAACGTTTTGATGAGTTAGCTTCCTTCTATAAAAGGTACACATGGAATTTCAGTTCCATTATGAGCTGTATCACTGAATGCTGGAAGAGGGACAGCTTTAAGTGTCAAAATTCTGCACAAAGAGCTATCGAACAGATTGAGTTTTGATGACAGAGACTGGTTCTATTACTACCAAATTTTGAGAAGTTATTTGATGACAGAGGCACTTGTTGAAATTGAAGATGTTTTTAGTCAAGATGGGAGGCTAGTGGAAATAATAATTGAGCAATCAAGTTTCTGGTTTTGAAGAACTAAAAGTTCAGTACTCATGTGATCTTTGCTTCAACTGTATTATGGAGGATACGAGTAAGATAGCTAATGAGAGTACTTGGATTGTAAATGGTGAACTAAAAAGGATTAATGCAGAAATCTATGCTAAAGCTACCAAACTTCTCATTAATGAGGAGGCCTTTTGTCAACTCGAGGAGCTTGAGCAGGAGCATTCTAGAATTTATCCAATTATTTATCTTGATATATTTCCTTTATTTACTGTTTAACATAGTTATTAGCTAGTAATTACTTTTTTATTTTATTAAGTGGTTGTGTGACTAACATGTGATCCCTTAATGAGTTTGAATGACTAGGATTAGATGGGGTTTGTGTGTATCCAAGGGCTAGGATTGAAAGCTGCTCTCAGTATAAATAGTCCTTTAGAAACATTAGGCAGCCACATTATTTTGGATTATCTTTTGTCAGAAGTTCTATAACCCTAAACCCTAATTATCTTGTATCTACTTTGATTTTAAAAGTTTAACCTTTGTTTTGATTTTCTTTTTCTGTTTTGGATTTTTTTTTCACTGTTTCCACTTCCGTGCTGCATTATAATATCTCATTGTAGTAATTTTTCTTAAGTAATGAGATAATATAATCATTTTTGTTTGTATATTGTATCTTTTGGATTCAACGTAAATATTTCTTTAATAATACAATGAATAAAAGAATTTTGTTTATAAAAAGTGAGTTGGTTTATGACACAATTGAAAATTTTTCGAGCTACACCATTGCTTAAGTTGCAGCATGCTAGTATACTTGTTTTTTGAATAATTTTAGAGACATTATAGAAAGATTGTGTTATACTTATTCTATGCTATTGTGGAGAGAGCTTATTTAGGCATTGTAGTATTATCTGATAAAATAAAAGGAGTATTTTTTTTAACTGCAAATTGTTTCTTGAAAAGGCTGATGATCATGTGATGAAACTCTATGAGCAAGTGTCTATGTCAAATATGACACAATGAATAAATGTTCAACATAGACTCATTAAGTGGTAATGAAATTATAGCAAAATGATAATGATTGTAAAAACAAGCTTGGCGTTATATTAGTTGTGAATTTGAAGTCAACAAGGAGATATTTATGCCATGTTTGGTTGTGGGGAATGACTATTCCATTTCCCCTTTTCACTTAGTGAATAGTAATGCATGGGTTTGGTTCATGGAATGGCTATTATGTGGAACAGCCATACCCCCCTTATTCCCTAAAGTCTTGGAATAGTTTTTCTAGGTTCACCCCAAAGAATGGCTATTCTGGTTTTATGTAATAGAGATGCTATTTTTTCACCATTTTACCGTTTTGTATTTATTGAAATCCCAATATGCATGAGGTGTGATGGGGGACATGATCTACTGGAAATTTTGCGATGTCGTTTTTGGCAATGAGAGTTACAAGTGGTAATAATTGATCATTAGGCTGACCAGATCAATTTGCCTGGTGGCCAAATCTGGCTGCTGACAGCATTCAAGTGACTTGTTGGCGGCTAGATCTAGTCTTTGAAAGAGTTAAAAGATGTTGATGATGGATGGTTTTAATGAATAATCACCAGATCAGCTTGCGGGTGACTATATCTAGCCCCTGCTAATGCCAAATCCGCTCATTTGTGGTGAATAGTAATGCATGGTTTTGGTTTATGGAATGGCTATTATGTGGAATAGCCATACCCCACTTATTCCCTAAAGTCCTAGAATAATTTTTCTAGGGTTCCCCTAAGGATGGCTATTCTGGTTTGAAGGAATAGAGATGCCACTTTTTTCACCATTTTATCCTTGTGTATTTATTGAAACCCCAATATGTCCGAGGTGTGAACGGAGACAGTATCTACTGGCAGTTTTGCCATGGTGTTTTCAACAATGGGAAAGTTGCAAATGATAATAATTGAGCATTAAGCTAACTGGATTAAGTCACTGGTGACCAAATCTAGTCGTTGATATCATTCGAATGGCTCAGAGGCTAGATCTAGTCTTTGATAGAATTTAAAGATAGCACTAAGTTTTTTGGAATTATTGGCTGATGTTCCAAAAGAAAAAAGTTTCACCACTAGCAATAAGTTTTTTGGAATTATTAACTGATGTCCCCAAAAATATATTCATTTGAGGGGGGATGGTAATTATTTCATAGGTTGTGCAAAGCGGTTCAATCTTATTTATTAGACTTCTAATAATTTTGTGAAATCATATAGAGTGGCTCCAGATTAGAATTGGTTAAAAAGGGGATATATTAATGCTTTAGAAAGAAGTTTATTTTTATTCTCTTTCTTTGCATTGCAAGTATATTTTTATGTGCTTGATCTTAATTCATAACTAGATTGGGTTACCAATATTGTTAAATAAATTTCTTGTTCTGCAATTCTTTTTCTTTCATGTAAAATGCTTTTGAATCTTCACTTTTGTGAAACTTTTTATGTATATTTTTATTTTTGCTCAGCCAAAGTGGGTATTTTAATATTACTGATAAGACAGTATCGGGTTGCAATGCCACCCTTATAGGTGAGCAGCAAAGTCATCCATAATGTCTGAGTACAACGCCAGGAAATACAGATGTAACCATAATTAAAATTTCAAGAGCATTAAAACGCACACGGCAGGAAATACATGGCAAAATTTTCAAGAGCATTAAAACGCACACATGGAAATACATGGCAGGAAATACACGCCAGGAAATACAGATGTAACCATAATTAAAATTTCCAAAGTAAGACATGGCAAAATATCATGGAAATAATGCATGAAGATAGAGTGGTTCCAGAAACTAATCACCACAATGCTGAAAGCATGCTTTGCTTGTCAATACCATACTCAGAAAGAGAATTGGTAAATAAGTTACCCTCCCGCAATGTGTGCACAATAGAAACTTTTATGGATGTTTTTTTGCAAAAACTCATCCATTTTTGTTGATACTTGTCCTTAATTCATAGTTATTATGTGCATTGTGCAGAAAACTTCTTGTTCTTGATAAGGCTTTAGTCAGTTCTAAGATTTGCATCTTAAGACTTTATAAGAATAGTCATGTGTAGGTGTGTGCATTTGGTTTATATGGAGACCCAATAGGTAGCCTATTAATTCAAAATCTTTTGCAACCTGTGCAAGTTATAATCTTGGTAATTTGAATATTTATGCCATCATTCTCTCCCCTCCCTGTTCTTTCTCTTTCTCATTGTGTTTTCTTTTGGCTTGTCCTAGACAACAGTAGCCAAGATGAAAACTTCAAGCCAAGCAGTGACTGCTGTAAGGTTGATGAGTCTAAGCTGCCACTACAATTAGCTATTGTAGGACGACCCAATGTGGGGAAGTCTACGATACTAAATACATTGTTACAAGAAGATCGTGTTCTGGTTGGTCCTGAAGCTGGTTTGACTAGAGATTCAGTGAGAGCACAGTTTCAATATCAAGGAAGAACTGTATATCTGGTACAAGATAAATTGCTTGTTCTAACTCTTTATCTGGTCACATGACTGTTGGGCACAGTTTTGTAAAATGAAAGCATCTAACATTTTAGCTACCTGGTCTCTTGATATTTTTGGACTGGTTTGTAACTTGTCAATCCCAAAAGATGTTTTTTCTTTTCTTTGCAGAAAGTAAAAAAAAAAAATGAAAGCTCTCATAAAGTCAATGTTTGATTCCATTTCTGTTGTTTCATTTTACTATCTAAATTATTGAAGCTCTCCTGAGTAATGTCCTTGTGGAAGCTATCATAAGGTCAGTTTCCCTACAGTTATCTTAATAACATTCCAAATCCAAAATTTACAGTCCCCTCTAGGCCCAAAATTTTCCTTTCTTTTATTTTCTATCTCATGCCATATCATGTGGACCAACTCCCTTTCCCTTTGTGGAGAATGAACCTCTTAGTAGTTGCCAGAAGGCAGATTAATGGGTCTTGTTTTTTGTAGTACATGAGCCACTATGCCCTATTTGATTTAGGATTAACTGATACTATCTGCTTTAATTCTGTTTGCAGTTGTTTGATCTAAGTCTCTGGGTGAAACTATCTTTAATTCAAGCATTTATCGTTTGATTTTGCTGTGGTTTATTTCTCAGGTTGATACTGCTGGTTGGTTGCAAAGAGCTGATCGGCAGAAAGGACCAGCTTCATTGAGTGTTATGCAATCAAGAAAAAATCTGATGAGGGCTCATGTAGTTGCTTTGGTTCTTGATGCTGAAGAGGTTTGTCATACATTAGATTGTCTCATATCTTTAAAATGATTTTGTCTTGGGAGGTCTATCTTTTCTGGTATGATGGAGAGAAAGGGTGCTTAATTATTTGCAAGCTGTAGATTTTCTTTGTGTTGGAGGCTGTCTGACTGCTTAAATAAAGGGGAATAGTGGGTAGTCTTTGGGACCTCCTGCCTTGGTCAATCTGTGAACCTTGTAATGGTTTGATGATGAAGGGGAGGAATGTTGCAAATGCAAGAATTATATTATTATGGATTTATATTGTTAGTTGTAAATATAATGAGTTCAATTGTAATTTTATATATCTATTTGAGGATATTTAATTATGTATAACAATCTTTTTTACTTATGAAGTTGTTAGTAAGCAGTCTATAAATATCTATGTTATTTATAGACTGTTGAGATATTGTCAGATCTTGAGAATTGAGTGCTGCAGATTTCCTATAATTTAAGAATTGTTTTTGCTATTTTGTTCTCTTTTTTTGTTCCTCTCCATTCTGAATATACACAAAATAGTAGATCTATGTGATAATGGTAGCTTAAAATTTTGATGGTATGGAACACATGCACTTTAAATATTATGACAGTGGGGAGAGCTATTCTATACATCTAATACTTCTGGTTGCTATGCCCATGGGATGATCAGATTGCAAAAGCTAGGCGTAGCATGACACATGCAGAAGTAGTTATAGCAAGACGAGCAGTGGAAGAAGGTCGTGGTCTGGTTGTAATTGTGAACAAGATGGATCTTTTAAAGGGGAAAAGAAATTCTACATTATATAAAAAGGTTGTGGAAGCTGTTCCTCAAGAAATTCAGATGGTTATGCCCCAGGTTTGTCAGCTTCTTAATCTTTATTTTTTATTTGGATAATATTAAAGAATTGTTTTCGTTGTCTACTCCTTGGAATAAATTGAGTAAATTATGTTCATTTAAATATTTTAATTTCTTTAAGGGAAGTGAATAAAGGTATTTTTACTTTAGAAGGTCCTTTAGTGTATCGATAATGATGAAATCTGTGCAAAAGTTTATGTTATGTGCATATATTGTCAACCTGGCCAGTAAACCCTTTGACTTCTGCTGTGATGGGGTAGTGGTAATGATTAATGATTCTAATGGCATGAATAAGCTAAATGCTTGTTTTGTGTGGTAATTATGACTGGGAATTAAGTCTGAATTGTTATAACATTTGGCAGAAGCATGAAAGACATTATTATTGCAATTGATCGATCTGACAAGTTATGCTTGTTTAGATTTTCAGAGTTCATTGTAGAAACATTTGCTGCAGAATAGTGCGCGGACAGGAATATGTACATTTGACAGTTCAGTATAGGATTTTTGTCACCTGTTGTTAAAAAAACAAGAGCGTTAAGTGAGGTCACAGGGAGCTAGTTAGAATAGAAGCATTCTATGATGATCTTCTATAGATGCATTTAACACCTTTTGTTAATGTGGTTAATATTCAAAATCATAATGTGTGCCATTGGATGATTTGACATTGTCATGGCCTTGCCTACAGGTGACTGGTATACCGGTTATATTCATTTCAGCAATTGAGGGCAGGGGACGTACAGCTGTTATGCGCCAAGTTATTGATACATATGATAAGTGGTGTTTAAGGTTGTCCACAGCTCGTCTTAACCGTTGGTTGCGTAAGGTCTGTGGCCTATATCTTCACTTTGATATCTTATAGCCCTGAAAGTGTAATTAGTAATTGAACTTTGTCGATCTGTCTGTTTCCATCCGTCTCTCTTGTTGATCAGGTTATGAGCAGGCATTCTTGGAAAGACCAGGGTGCTCAAACCAAGATCAAGTACTTCACCCAGGTGAAAGCTAGGCCTCCTACTTTTGTTGCCTTTCTGAGTGGGAAGACCATGCTCTCAGATACATATGTGAAGTTTCTAACAAAGTCTTTGAAGGAAGACTTTGATTTGGGCGGAATTCCCATTCGGATCATGCAGCGGTCTGTTCCTAGAGTATCTGGAGGTAGTGGCAGTAAGAGTGGCCAATCTATCGGCAGAGGAGTTGGAAGGATCCTGTCGGACAAGAGAAGTGTTGATGCTTAAGCATGGCAAGTTTAACTTGAACGGAGGGTCCTGCAGTTGATATTCGTTCATTATTTTTTGGCTTACAGTTTTTGTTATCTTTTGGAATAACTTTGTGCATACATATAGTTGCATATGCGCATGCATGTGCTGTTAAAACAGGTCAACAAGTAAACGTGTAATATATAACTTTATTCATTTTATGTTATATGTTACATAATTTTTATCTTTAATCTCATGTTCTCAGGGTAGAAACTAAAAATATTTTTTTACATTAACATAATATTTAATTACTATAATTTGATTAAATTCATTACTTTCGAATATTTTATATTATAATTTAAAGGTATAAAATATAATAATATGTAATGTTACTATTATAATTATATAATTATAAGAAATATGAATATTTAAAGGTAATATACTTAACATGAATGTTAATTTACATAACGTTAATGTTATATATTAATGTCAATATAACAAGTATATGAATGTTATATATTATGTATAATTATCTTAGGACAAATTTTTTTGTTTTGAAAAAAATTCTTTGCATAATTTTAACTATTTTTAAATAAGAGATAAGATTTTGAGACAAAAATGCTTTTAATGAAATTTTTTAATTTATGTGTACTCTTAGTCATGTGCAAGTTTGTGGAAATAAACCTACCAACAATTTGCTACACAACATTTCATTAAAAACCTCTTCATGTTGCATGAGAAGATTTTTTTGATTTTTTGGACATTGACGTAAATCTTAAATGCTAGGTATATTACACAATAGATTTATTAAATGATCATTTGATTCATTCTCAAAGATAAGAAAGTGTTCGAATAAGTTCAGAGCAAAGTAATCAGTTATAGCAAACAAGTTCGAAACAAACAGTAAGTCAGTGAATGATAAATTTTTTGTTGTGTTTTTGAGTTGGTTTTGTAATTTGAATGTCAAAGTGCTTGAGAATGCGGCTTAAGGTTTTGTTGTTAAATGGCATTTAGTGTTGCTTGAAGTTGTTGAAATCCCCAGAGATGTTACATGTCATGCTCATTTGGATTGAATGTTAGTATATGGAGAGAAAATGTAATTTTTACTATAAGCCCTACAAGTCAATCGGTTTTTGTACTTATAAAACACTACATTAATTAGTCATATTTTATTTAAATACATTATGGATATTTTATATAATATATGAGGTATCTCTTTATCTATGAGCTTATTTATGAAAAGTTATGAGAGACCTATGTAGACAAAGTTCTTGGAACACAATGGCCTCGTAAAAAAATTTTAAATGTTATAATTATGAGATTTTTATGCATCAAAGCTTTGTTGCTAAATATGTTCCTAGTTATTGTATTGTCAAGAATAAGGATATTAATAATGCTCAAAGGTTGGTACATGCTAAGTGTTCTTACTTTGGAAGTAAGCAATTAATCTCATAGGTTGAAGTATGTGAGATACATGGGGATAGTATGTGGGTGCTTATTAAAGAACAAGTTCATTGAACGTGAGTCGTTATGAGAGTTTCATTTGGTATTTTACTCAAGTGTCAATGGAAATACTCTCATGTGTTAATAGTGTAAGTAATCCTTAGACTTGTGATACCAAGTCATCTTGAATGTGAATTATTATGCTTTGATTTCACCTTTATGGGTTTGGAGGTGACCAAATGCCTAAATAGGGTACTTTTGGGTATGACATGAAGCATGCAAAAATAAGTGAGTAGTATTAAGAAGATTCATCACCCCAAGTGATTTGAAGGGGTCATATCTCATTTGCTCCTAACTTATATTGACTAAGTCCTTGGCCAAGACAATCTTGATATGTCATTATGAAAGCTACAAAACTAATATAAATAAGTTAGAAAGTAGACATAAATCCAGGCATTCTATCTATCCAGAATATATGATGAAAGGATTGAACTACACTGAGATACTATACACTGAAAGGTTAGTCAAACCATATTAACTCCCTTGACATTTGGGTGGTCATGATGCTTTGCTAGAAGCGCTCAAGATCTATAAATATAAATTCTTAGTTAAATTAATTTGTATTTATTACTAACATGTTGAATACCTAATGGGTCACACACATAAAATGAATTGTCGAAATTAATTTAAGTTCAATTAGATGTGATCTAATTGATTTTAAATTAGGTGTTAGGCTAAATCAAATATAATATGATGGAGTATTAAACAAAGGCCCAATTAGCCCAAGACATTTTCTAATCCTTGTTGGATATGAAGTAGGTCAATTCAATCTATAAAAGAATCCTTTAGCCACCTCTTGAATGTATAGAAGAGTCCTATTTGATTTTCTCATGTGTTAAAAAAGGATCACAACCAAAAAGAGAGAAACACAAAAGAGCTCAAAATTGAGAGTTTGCTAGCACAAACTTTGGCTTAGGGATTCACACACTCTTAGTGAAGAGATTTCGACAAATCACTGTGTCGATCACTATTAGAGGTAGGATAATTGTGCTGTTATGGTTTGATGAGTCTTAGCTGGTGTATAAAAGTCAAAAACAAAAAGCTAAGGAAGACTCCACCAAAGAAAGCAGCCATCAAACTTTCTGGTATGTCGAAATCTTTCTCTTGTGATTTTTCTAGATTAGTTTCAGTTAAAGTGCTCCATGGCTTAGGGATTAAAATTTTAATAATATTCCGTTGCATATAATAACCTTAACATAATTTGAACCCCTTTTAGTAATGCCCCTAATTTTGATGTGAACCAAGTTACTTGAGAGCATGCCTATATGTATGGAGGTGGTAGGAATTCTGAGAATATGGTGCCTTGGAAAGCAAGTATATTCTTATGCTTAATTTCATTAAATTTATTTGTAATGAAAGTGCATTTTGATAATAAGACAAAGAGTTTGTTTTAGAAAGCATTCATTATCTAGTTATTAAGGTACCGTGATTCTATTGAAATATTAAAATACATTTGTATGAAGAGTCATACATAGGAGACATGTATTTTAATTGAATCTAAAAATTGTTCACAGCTATATAATAAAGCTAGTCACTTTATTGTGTTAAGGCTATAGTGTTCAGATTACTTCCAATGAAACAAATGTGATTCATTTGAAGGGAATAATGAGTCTTAAATCATTAAAATGGCTGACTTTGAGTAATGAAATTTTAACATGAATTGGAATCATGTGAGAATCAAATTTAAGTTTTACCATTACCGAAATCTTGATCGCACACTTATGCATTTGCCTATAGTATAATCGAAATCGTGATGGATAGTGGACTCTCGTTTAATCTCCTTATAATCTTTGACTTCCCATGAGCATGATCATCATAAGGCATTGATCTAGACTTGGTATTTTGGGATAATAATCAAGATGAATATCTAAGAATATATATCCAGATAATAGAGTTTATAGCATTAACATCACTTCTAGTAGATTTAGGAAGATTGGTGATTAATCTGGGCACAGTGGATTGATGAATTAGCTACTCATCACATTTGGATACTTAAAAGATTAGATCTAGAGAATTAAATCACTAATTGGATGAAATTTGAGACTGGGGGACAAAATTGACATAAAAGGTAAAACGGTAATTTTATCTTTTGTCATTAGATGGTTATGAAAGTTCACAGTATAAGGTTTACAATTGGAAAACTAATACTTAATATCAAGTATTGAATTGTTTCTTGTAATAAAAATTAATCCATGAGTGCAACCATGAATCTATGGTGGAGTGATTTCATGGTTAATAAGCTTGAATTATTATGGTTATGAAAGTTCACAGTATAAGGTTTACAATTGGAAAACTAATAATTAATATCAAGTATTGAATTGTTTCTTGTAATTAAAATTAATCCATGAGTGCAAACATGAATCTATGGTGGAGTGACTTCATGGTTAATAAGCTTGAATTATTTTTAATGATATTAAGAATAATTCTAAGTTTATTGGAGCTTAGAATTTCTATGTCCAAATAGATTCACTACTTAGCTTTGCATAATTCAACTTGTTTAAATTGGAATGCATGTTTTAATTTGATTAATTAAATTGTGTACAAAAATGACAGCTTTAATATATTTGTCTTAATTTAGACAAGAAAATATGTTTATCTTAATTAAGATAAGAAAAATATGTTTGTCTTAATTAAGATAAGAAAAATATTTTTTGTCTTAATCTAGACAAGAAAACATATTTGTCTCAATTTAGGAAAAATAAAATATTTTTTTTAATTAAAGACAAGAGTTGTTTTAAATTAAAATAATGTTAGGAGGATTCTTGCAAAATGAATCTAGACATCCACATTGATAAAAGGAGATTCCATATTTGACAATCACTCTTTTATTTATTATTAATTTTTTAAATAAAATAGATAATAATGAAATAAGAGTTATTATTCAATAAGGAGTTTTATTTTATCAAGAATTCTAAATGATAATTAAAGAATTAAATTATTTATTCTTAAATTTTAATTTTGATAATTATGAAGTATGTTTGATGCTTCCATAACTCTAAATGGATGGTCAAGATTGATTCAAAGGTATTTCATTTTGATTAAACCTCTGAGGTAAGAGTTTTAATAAAAAGAGAAGAGATTGGAAGAAAATAAAAGAACGTACTTTTATTGAAAAAATTTCAGCCTTCACTTCTCTTTTCCTCCTCCAAACTTTTTCGACATTCCACACTTTATCCATTCAAGGTTCAAATTGAAAGTATTCTTGAAGAACAAGTGGTAAACTTGTTTGGTCGAGAAATCATTCATTAGTGAGATGGTGTTTGAATATAAAAATCTCAAAATAAAAGGTATGGTTTTTCTTACTTAATAGATTCTTTTTTTTTTTAGGATGTGATTCTGTTACTTGCAATAATAATGATGTGTGTTTCTGCTTGTGTAATTGGATTGCTTGCTTCCTTTATAGAAGAAATTTTTGAAATCCATGCTTTACACAATCGCATTAATCCATTGAGATCTAACTCCAACAACTGATATCAGAGCAAGGATTATTGTAAGTTTTGTTTCCTATATTTATTTTTCATGGTTGGCACCTTTGCATATATTTAACTATCTTAGCAATTTTACCAACCGTAGGCCTTAAAACATAATACCATGCTTGCCTTTTCTCTTTCACTTGGAATCAATCATGCATCCAAGTGTTTGATGGCTTGCATGTCACTAAATCCTCTCCAGTCAAGCTTTTCTTTGCTGCCACAATACATTTCTTATGGTTACTAACCCATTTTCAAAGAACATTCAAGCTAAAACCACAATCCTTACCTTATTTCGCTTGTATCTTGAAACCAAGCTTTACACCTCTATCAACACTCCATGGTTTCTCTCTTGAATGTTGAAGACTCTTTAGGTGGTAAAATATCAAATCTTTGCAAGATAAAGGAAAGAAACCTCATGGTTTCTCTTGAATCCTCACAACCCGAGCCTTCCCCACTTTCCTCTTTTTTTTCCTTTCTCTTTTCTTCCTCTCAGGTGGAGCTTCTCAATACAACTTCTTCTTTTTTCTTTTCCTCTCTCAATGGTCGGGTCTCTGAAGTCTCACCAAGGCCAATTCCCTTTTCTCTTTTACTCTTGAATCTTGGTATTTATATGGCCACCCATTTAACCAATCACAATACATGCACACATTCACCTTTTATTTCATTTGGCCATTTTGCCAACCAATGGGTTTTCATGCACCAATTTCCTTTCTTCCACATTGGTTAAAATTCCTCATTTACTTATCCATATTCATTCTTTAATTTATTTTCACTTAATTCCACCTTATTTGTATCCAATGGTCTTTCATGCAACTTTTTCACTTTAATTTCCATTTGGCCTCCTTCTTGGCCAATGACGTTACATGCAACTATGTTTTCTTTTCTTTTAGTCTAATTGCCACCAAGTGTCCATCATGCATAAATCCTCAATGCATTCTTTTAACTTAAAAATTTACATGTATGTGTTATTTTATTTGTTTTATCTCATGCTTTTTTACATGTCCATGCTGGGGGTCCCAAATGTTCCCCACTACAAGTAAATCCTTGCATGCATATCTTTGAGTGTAATAGCATTTGTTACATGCATATTCCATTCTTCCACATAATCTAATTTTCCTAGACTAGTTAATTTCCATTTAACTTCAAATTTTGAAATTGCACATAAGTCCTCAAATTTTTTCTTATTTACCATTTGACCTTCCAAACTTTTCATCCTTTTCAATTTAGTCCTTCAATCATTTCTTTAATTTCAATTTCCTTCTATTTTTATTCCTTTACACTTGTACAAATAAAATATCAAATTGATACTTCACCAAGGTGTCACCTTAATATTTAAATATATACTTACCCTCTCTTACTTTATTTAATAAAGGCACGCAAGTCCCACTTATATCATTTTTCTTTAAAATTTTTTCTTTCTTCTTCTCCCCCACTTAGATTAGTCATGTAGTCTTATTTTGTGACTAATTTCAACAACAAATAAAATATTAATATTTTAATATTATTTTGTTAATAAAATATTATTTTATTTTAAAATTCTCCATTTGTCTTCTCGAGTCCCAAAGTGTCTCACTTTGTCCCGGTTCACTTCCAAATCACTGTTTAACTCACTAATTCATCTTTGATAAAATATTATTATTTTATTATTATTTCCACGCATGCGAAATATTTTATTCCAAGATGTAACTTCCACCCATCTCCACTCTTTCACACTTAATTTAGCTTTAATTAACCCTCATCCTATCGATAAGCTCGTATTGGCTTCTATACAAGGGCATGGGTGTTACAATGTTTGAAGCTCATTAAGTGTGATCAATAGTGTGGATGGTACATGTGTGACATCAAAGGCATGATAGCCTCGATTGTGGATTCTTATCCTATTTGATGATGAGAATCCCTGATGTTAATTTATTTGAGATTGAGTGGAGTCCAATTCCCTGTGACTATGTTCTGTGCCTGTAGGGATGGTGGTTAGCAAGGGTAATGGTAGAAGTCTCACTTGTGATTCCCACCTATAATGCTTTAATGCCTTTGTCAAGTAACTTTGGATGATGACTTTGATTGTTCGTCAGCTGCTTCGACATTGAGGGTAATTTGTTTTTTACCAAATGTTCTGACTCCAAACGCGATTTGACTCTTCACCGATTGCTTTGGCGTCGTGTGTGATTTGAATCTTTGCTAGTGGCTTTAGCCCTGAGCATGATTTGATTACGTTGGTTGGCCATCGTACGTGATTTGTTTATGCCAAGGGAAAACCATTCTACGATTATGATTTGAAATATTAGTAATGTGATTATCATGGAATGTACATATATGACATAGTTTCATGGTAAGCAAAAATAAAATTGAATTCAATGTGATGTTTGGCAATTATGGTGTGCCTATGGAGATTAAATTTGTAACGGCTTCTAGGGTAAGCCTAATTTGATATGCACCATTTGTGGAGACATAGTGTTATAGATGTGATTTATGAAGAATATGGAGAATACCCATTTAGGGGTGACTAGTCATGCCTCTATTGTTGGAGATGTTTATTTGAATATGTGTGAAGGCATTATGAATGCATATATGTATTTATTTATCTGCATTATTATATTTGAATTATATGCACCCTTTCACTAAGTATTAGATAACTCACTCCTATTCACACCATGTGCAGATAAATAGGCCATTGTACTTGCGTGGCTAATGTTGTCCTTTGACAGACCAATTTTGGCATCTAGTAGGTCTCCTGTTTGATGGGTCAACTTTGATGAGTCTGATTTTGGGTATTTCTGCTTCCAATTCAATTTTTATAGTATGTAGGCATTGCGTTGCCATATGTTATTATTCTTTTAAGGGTGGCATGAGATGAACCCCTTACTAGTTAATGTATGGCTTGTCCATGCTATGTTAAGTGTTGTGTATGAATTATGTGCCAAAGGGTAATTTTTATGTATTTGAATTTAAGTTAAATTATGAATATGTTTGATGTGAAAACCTTTGGCTATCTATTGTGTGATTTGGCTTGATTTGAATTATTGATGCTTGCTTGGGTCTAGCAGGCCTCACCTATCTAGCTCATGCGCTGGTTATGGTTCCTCGGTTTGGGTTGTGACAAGGTTGGTATCAGAGCCTAGGTTTAGAAAGTCCAAGGTTATTCTATTTTGTCAGTAAGATGTCAGGATTAGTGTAGAGTTTTGTTCATAGTTTGTGATCACAACATAAGTCATGAGCGAGAGGTAGCACGAACTCTCAAGTTCTTAGTAAATTGACCCTTATTTTTGAACCATGAATTTTATAAATATGAAAAGGTTGTTACTTCATTTTGGTATAGGATGTCACTTAAGATGAGAGTTACCTCAAGGGCCATTGGAAACCAAGATGCCTCGGATGAGCCTATTATAAGACCAAGTGCATCCTCTTCTCAAAGACGTGGGAGGAATAAACTTACTAAACGCACTTGAAATGTGTATCCTAGTGAGATAAATCTTGGTGATAGTTTTGATGGAGCTGGGAGCAATCATTCAACTAGAAAAAGGGTCACCCTGGAGGATTTGGCAATGGGATTATAAAATCTGAGACATGAATTTGTCGAGTTTTGTAATAGAGGTGAGGCATAATAAGAGGAATAGGTTGATTCTAGTTCATAAGCCTTAGAATACCAGCCTTAATGTGAGCATCAAATAAGGGCTATTTACATTACTTTCGTGAATTTTATCAAGATCCATAAAGATTTTTGGAAGATATGGAGTGTATATGTTTTACTTTGATATGCTCCACTTATTGATCAGTGGAGTTGATGGAATTTAGATTGAAAGATAAGGCCTGAATATAGTTTGTATCCCTCAAGAGAAGTAGATGTTGGGATGAGCCTTGTAGCCAATTGGGATTGGTTAAGGCTAGATTGCAATTATACGACAATGTCATTCATGTTAAATGATTAGAGGTTTTCCTTCATCAATAAGATACTAATTATAATGGGTTATAAGTGTAACTGGATAAAGTCCATGAGATTAATATGCTTTGTAAGAGAACTATATTGGGTTGCAGTTATGAAATTCCTATGCATTAAAGCATAATCTCTAAATGTTCTTGGTCGATGTACCATTGAGACAAGACATCAATGATGCCTAGAGATTGGTACATTCTATGTTTCTTACTTAGGAAGTAAGCAATTGATCTCATAGGTTGAAGTATAGAGATACTTGGAACTAGAATGTAGATGTTTTCCTAGGAGAGCAAGTTTATTAAACATGACCCACCATGAGAAGTGCATTTGGTGTTTCACTTAAGTGTCTATACAATACTTCTCAGGTGTCAACTGTATAAATACTTCCTAGACTTGAGACAATAGGTTGTGTTATTTGTGGAGTGCTATACTTTTATTTCATCCCTACGGGCACCTAACCAAAGATGCTAAACATGATGCTTTTAGGTATGGCATGGAGCATGTGAAGCTAAATGAGTGGTCAAGAAAGGAATCATCAGCTTAAGTTATTTAAGGGACATATCCTAACAGTTCTTGGTTGATATTAGCTTGTTTAAATCCTTGGCCAAGGCTACTTAAAGATTAGGAAAAGAAGTTTCATAAGTCTCTATAAAAGTAATCATAAGTCTCTATAAAAGTAATGATCTAACTTAAAGAACAAATATGGAGATCAATAAGAGTAGACACTGCACCATGCTCTTATCATTTTTAAGATATATGATGAGGAATGAATTACACTGATAGATTATACACTAAAAGGTTGCCAAAGAACCGTTTGACTCTTCTAACAATTGGGTGGCCATGATGCATTGCTAGATGTGAATCTTGGTCTATGGAATTGAATTAAATAATTTAATAAAAATTATAATTCAATTCCATTGCCAACATGTTAGGAACTTAATAGGTCACACACAATAAGTTGCATTATGAATTAAATGGGGAGTGTGATGACTTAAGTTGGACTTAAATCATAAACTAGTTTTTTAATTTTTAAAGACTTAATTAAAATAGTTTAATTAAGTATAAGGTTAATATTATAGTTAGTTATAATATTAAAGCCTTAATTGCTAACAAATAAAGTAAATTTAATTTAATTTTAATTGACAATGACTTAATAAAGAAGGTTTAATTAAGTGTTGGGTCAATATTATAAGAGGTTATAATATTGAAGCATTGTTTGCAATTTAAGAAGTTAATTAACTTAGATATAAATATCACTTTTCAGCTACTCCTCATAATACAAGTGAAACACACAAGTTAGGTATTTAAGTCATAAGAAAACTAACAAGAAAGCCTAGCGGCACACTTTCTCGTGTGAATTAAAAAATAGTTTTCCAACTTTGTGATTCAGCTATGAGGAGTGTGATTGTGTGGAGAGGACAAGTTGTTGTCCATTTTGCTAGCATAAAGGCATAATTGAGAAAGCTCACTCCTTGTGAAGGTTCAAGTGCAATCATGTGTGCAACCATTGAGGAGCAAGCATTTGAATGGCTCAAGTCTTTGCTCCCTTTGTGGTGTTGATGGGTTGGAAAAGGAAGAGGTACCATTGAGATTGCCACATCACTTGGTAAAGGTAATGTTATTTTTCTGATTACTTCTCTTCTAGTTTTCTTTATATTCATACCACCAAGATGATCCATGGGTTGCAGCATGGCATGGTATGTTTAAATTTTTTGTTTTCCGTTGTGTATGATAATTGTGATCTTTAAGTTTCATGCCATTCCAGAAGTGGTATCAGAGCCTCCCTTGGCTCTTTTTAATACAAATGATGTCTCATTATTGTTGATTCAATGTTTATATTTAATATGAGGTGTTCGGGTTTAAGCTGGTAAGGATTTAAAATTCTTAAAATCTGCTTTAGAGTTGTATCAATTTTCTGGATGATTTAATTACTAAATTTTAAATCTTAATTTTGGATATACTAATATGAGTTTTAATGTCTTGATTTGGCTAGATTAAGAAGTACATAAGATGCACAAATCAAATTCACAAAATCATATTGAAGTTCATGATGTTTTGGTGTAGTTTAAGGCGAAAAATTCGATTCTGTCCAATAGTTGTTATGGTTCAGTTTTCAGTATTAAAAAGGCATCTAATGGCCTTGAAAAATTCTAGAAAAAATCATGGAAGCAATTTACTTTGGAATAGCCCGAAGAGGGATTGCAGGCCCAAGGTGAATTGTGGTGCAATAGCTACAAAAGCATGGCTGAAACCGTTATTGCCAGCAACTGTTTCAGGCCACGATTTTGACAAATTTTGGCAATTTAAAAGGAGACTAAATTTGTGCAATTAGTGACATTTATTTGCTGAAATTTTAAGTTTTGAAAGAGTTCAAATATTTCTGAAATTTGAAGTTCAAAAATAAAGGGATTTGATCCCTAGGATTTTGGCATTGTCAATGCCACCTATGCAGCTGAAAAGGTGATTGTGTCCAGCAGGCATAGGTCACGGTTTTGGAATTTTTTGGGCAGCTTATCTGCATTCAAAAATTATGGAAAGGCTCCATATGTTAGCTAACCATGAAAAAAAATTGGGGATTAAATTCCTTGATTTGGAGCCGCTTTAAAGCATCAAACTAGAACTGCACCATTGCTGCTAGCAGCAGCAATGCATCACAGTTTTGGGGTGATTTGACCAATCAATTTGCATCCAAAAATTGTAAAAATTTAATATGGAACAGCCCCTTATGTTGGATACCAGGAAAAAAATTTGAAATTAAAATTCCTAGATTAAGGCCATATAAAAACTGAAAATTGTGACTGCACCAATTCTGCCTGCAACTAACTAATGCCACTGTTTTGGCATTGATTACTTGCCTAAATTGCATCCTTAATTGGTGCAATTTAAATTACAAATTGGTTAGTTGAATATTTATCGAAAGGTTCCATAAAATATAATTTGTACATAATTAGAATTAAGGAATTTGATTTCTTAAATAAAGGATGTTAGGATTTAATTTATGATACCCATAAATCATGAAATTTGATTCCGAAAGTTATAGGAGTCAAAAATATTTAAAAACTGATTGGATAATTATGAAAATAGTTCCATAAAGATAATAAATTCATATATTTGAATTAAGGAATTTGATTCCTTAAATTAAGGATATATGAAATTTTTTTGTTGATACCAAAAATTAAGGAATTTGATTCCTAGAATTATGAAAGTTAAAAATTAACGAAGGCAAGTCTTTCATCATGAATAAATTTCCTTTGAATATGATACTAAGATTAGGTTAAAGATTTTCTTGTCTTAGATTTGATCTAAATTACCTAATGAAGATTAGGTAATAGAAGACATGCAATCTTTAATTAAATTGGACTTGTAAAAGAGTCACCTAAAATGTTTAGGACAATAAATAAAAAATGTTTAATTCATAATAAAATTCAATTCTAATCTTAATAAGATTAGGAATGGATAAATTACTAATTTTGATTAGTAATACTTCCCATATATGAAAGAAGTTTCCATGTATAGAATTAAATGGTTACCTGAAATTTGTTATTGGCAAAATTCGAATGTTGAAAATTGCTAATCTCAAATACTTCATACAATTAAGAATTTGAATGAGACATGTGTTTAAATTTTATTCATATTGATGAAAATATGTGGATGATTATGGACTAAGGCCAAATATGATTATGCTATGGTTGAATGTGTATTCTTGGTATCTTTGAAATAGGGATTGTGTGTCTTGCCTTATCTTTTTATCTCAATTTGTCAAATTCTTTCCTTATCTTACTTCCCTCGAATGTAACTCAAGGTTTCTACATTCAAATGTAATTAGAATTAGGATAGATTAGGAATTGAATTTTGGAAAATTGATGATGGAGATCTGAGGCGCCAAGCAGGACAAGGAGTTGCAAGCAGATTTTAAAGATTCTTATATATAATCCCCTAAGTTAAACCAAGCTAGTTTTCTTTGATGGCTCAAGGAAATTAGTATAGTTAAGTCCATAATCATCTGGTAGATTTATTTATGCATTTTAATAAATGCTATGCAATGCAAAGTAGTATGCATGCGATAGATTTATTTTGTGTGATTTAATAAATAATATGCATGCAAAAATGATACCTTAATAAAATCGAAAACAAAATCCCTCATTATATATTGGGTCACATGCCACTCATAACCTAATTGCCTTCCACCATATGGCAAGATAACCTGGCTACTCTTTTAATTAGAGACTTGTTGAGCGCACTTAAGGTCACTCTTTTATACTAGTATGTTTGAGCTATTGGTAGGTCTTACTCAACTAGTTTCATAAAATCAAGATGCTTGGAAACTTGATTATTATAGAAACTAGAGGCAAAGGCTAGGCAAAACATGTATGATATGTTTAAGCAATGTGTTGTCACCTAGCTGCTCTAGGAGTTGTATAAATATACAATTGGTAAGCTCAGTTACCTACCTAATCCACCTATCATGGTTTATTGAGCACACTCAAGGCCATGACTAAATAGATGGGATCCTAGCCCACTAAGAGAATCCTAGTAATGATTTTTCGAGGTGATATTGAGAGTTATCATCTTATAGAAAATAGTGGGAGAAGTGTTTAAAATTTTAAAACCTTGTTTTAAATAGTTTATGCATGTTATTTATCAATTGCTTTATCTATTCAAACATGTTTATATAGATTGCAAATGGATAAAAATCTATCACTGTGGTGCATATTGGATCATACTCACTAGACCAAACCCTTTCGAAAGGTACCAAGACTTGAGAAATGTTCTCAAGCAAAAGGTTGTCTATCTATAGAAAGCTTTGCCATAAGCCCATGTTGAGGCATATGGTGATATAGCCAAAAACTTATCAATTAAAATTCTACTATGTAAGTATACGTATCGAATAGATAGTATATTAGCAAGCA
>NW_018397270.1:1048878-1049542 GCF_002168275.2 Theobroma umbraticum
ATTGATTAAAATAATTTCCATATTTTGTAGGAATCAAATTCCTTATTTTGTGGATACTTTCAAAATCTATTTGGATTTGCTGATTTTACAAAACTACTTCCACAAAATATCTGATAATCAATTGATTTTTTAAATTGCATCAGATTAAGATGCAAGATAAGGTAATTCAAAATGCCAAAACTGAAGCATTCAAAAAATTGCTTGTACAGGGATTATCCCAACATTTGCCACTAACACAAAGCCAATTGTTACCTCATCGTATGTGGATCTAATCCATCTAACAATCTTGTCTCCATGTAGACTCACTTATACCCTTCAATATGGTTAATTTTTTTTATCTATCTTCGTGATGTCCATGCACCACATCATGTCATATTACTATATCTAGATCTAATGAGACTTGGGTTCTCTTAGGATGGCTTCATTGTTACATTCACAATGTTTAGAACCTTATATTAGTTTTGTGAACTAATGATCTAAATATCTTCTTATTTGACCTTTCAATAGGTTGTATATGACTTTGGTTATATGCATGTACATAGTCCTCTTTCTTTAGAACCATTCCAACTAAATTAAGCTATATGCATCATATGCATTTATCACATTTCATTGTGCCATCAACCCTTTTTAAAATTTGGCACTTTTTGTATACACATTGCATCCC
>NW_018397270.1:1049552-1050252 GCF_002168275.2 Theobroma umbraticum
ATCACCAAAGAATTGTATTCACTCTTATTAACCTCCTCATGTGCATGAGATAAGTACAGTTGTACGTCCTATTAAATCCAACCCTTTAAATCCCATTTAATGGAACAAAATGTATAATTCCAACAAAAAACATTTTTAGTAGATTCATCTCATATGAATAACACATCTCCAATGTATTTGACTAAATCCATGGAATTCACATACATATGATTACACATCTCTATGCAAAATCTTAAGAGTTAGATTCCAATATAACCATGTAATACTAAAGAAACTCATTTTTTAATGTCATCATGCTTCCACTAAATTCAAGATCCTTTGTGAGAGTAATATTCAAATCTTTTTGAATATTCCTTGATGTTACATACATATATCTCAATGTTTTCTTGGAATCGTATTAGTTACGAATAATATAGTTGGCTACATATATATTGGAGAGATATGGACCAAATCATATCACTAGATGAATTTTCTTTCTTCTTTGAACAAACATCTCTATGTTCTATTCATAAGAAAGTTCCATTCCACTGAATTTACATTCATCTTTTGAATGAGTAATTAATAAGTAAGAGTAATCTTCACTAAGATCATATCTTAATAGGAGTACTTCATACTATATAGCTCAAATGATCTGGTATTTGAATTTTTTGAACATTTCAAGAATTCAAATTATATTTCTTTAAGTATAGAAGACAAAATC
>NW_018397270.1:1050352-1051831 GCF_002168275.2 Theobroma umbraticum
ACCTTAAGTAAGTCAAAAATAAGAGAATCTCTCAATAAATATTGAGTCACATGCCACTCATGATTAAGTTACCTTCCACCATATAGCAAGATAACCAGGCTTCTCTTTTAATTGGAGACTTGTTGAGAACACTCAAGGTGACACTTTTACATGAGTATGTGTGAGCTATTGTGGGTCTTACTCAACTAGTTTCATAAAATTCAGATGCTTGGAAACTTGATTATTATGGAAACTAGAGGCAATGGCTAGGCGAAACATATATGATATGTTTAGGCAATCTGTTGTCACTTGGCTGATCTAGGAGTTGTATAGAGATATAATTGGTAAGCTCAATTACCTACCTAATCCACCTATCATGGTTTGTTGAGCACACTTAAGGTCATGATTAGAATGGATAAGGATCTTAGCCCACTAAGAGAATCCTTGTAGAGATTTCTCGAGGTGATATGGAAGGTTATCATCTTGAAGAAAATAGTGGGAGCAATCAGTTTAAGATTTACTATCTCATCTTAATTGATTATAATACATGATTACTCATAAACGTTCTCTAAATGTTTAGGTTGTTAGAATGCAAACACATATTACTTTGCGCGGCATACTTAATGTCATCATGAAATTTGGGCAGAAATGTTTGGATTGGTATATCAAATTGAGAAACATTCTCAAATATCTATTAAGAATAGATGTCATTAAGGAAGATATCCTAGCCTTCTTGACAAGGTCAAAGAATGGGATACTTGTAAAAGTTTCACCTTTGACCATGTATATGATTGAAGTAAATTTGTCTACTATTGATCCGTCATCATGGGTATTAGATACTGGATGTGGGTCACACTTATGTGATGACAAGAAAGTGCTAGAAATGAGTAGAAGATTAACAAAGGGAAAGGTGCTCTTAAGAGTAGGAAATGGAGCAAAGGTTGTTGCATCGGCAGTGGGGATGATTACCATACCTTTACCATCTGGGTTGATCTTGGAATTAAGAGAATGCTACTATGTTCCTTCCATATCTCGAAATATCATATCTATGTCATACTTGGCATTATATGATGATATTGAATTTTGCATTAAGGGCAATTGTTGTTCTTTCTCAAAGGGAGAGATGCATTATGGTGTAGGGACACATTCGAACGGTCTCTATATTCTTGAACCTAAGAGATCCATACTCAATATAAAGGTCAAGAAAGCAAAGAAAGATGATCTAAAACTATCCTACATCTAGCACTATAGGCTTGGAAACATTAATGAGACCCGCTTAACCAAGTTACGCAAACTAGGTTATATCGATCCATTTAATTATGAATCTTACGGAACATGTGAGTGTTGTCTCCTTGGTAAGATGATCAAGTCACCTTTCACCAAGAAAGATGAATGATCTAGGGTGTTACTAGGACTTGTACATTCAGATGTATGTGGTCTTATGAATACTAGAGCTAGAGGAGGATACTCCTACTTCATCACCTTCACAGATGACCATTC
>NW_018397270.1:1051952-1064678 GCF_002168275.2 Theobroma umbraticum
ATCTTAGCCAAGAGTTTTGAGATTATTTGAAAGAAAATGGGATTCTCGCACAATGGACTCCTCTAGGGACTCCATAGCATAATGGGGTGTTTGAGAGAAGGAATCAAACAATATTGGATATGATTTGATCCATGATGAGTCATGTAGATCTTCCTATATCTTTCTGGGTATATGCACTAGAAATTGCTGCTCACATATTGAACTAGGTTCCTACCAAATCAATTGATAAGACACCATATGAGATGTGGAGTGGGAAAAGGCCCAATTTGTCTCATGGTAGGATTTAGGGGTGTACTGCTTATGTGAAGCCTACAATGTCTGATAAGCTAGAAGCGAGATTAGACAAATGTGAATTTGTGGGATATCTTTAAAAAACACACGGATATTATTTCTATAATCCCATTGAGCAAAAGGTGTTTGTCTCAAGGCATACCACTTTCTTTGAGAAAGAGGTCTTAAATGAAATGGCTAGTAGGAGTAAAGTTGTACTCGAAGAAGTTCGAGACCCACAAATTGACATTCCATTAGAACTTAAGCCTGAAATTGTGACATCTGATGTACAACCACAATCTCGAAAGGCACAACCACTCAGAAGGACTAGTAGAATATGTCAAGCTCCAAAGAGATATGGATTTCTCTTGGAAAGGGACTATGTAGATAAAGCCCATGGAACTATATATGCCTTGCAAAGGAATTGTATTAGAATACAATTATGAGATCCTTATGCATTAAAGCATTATTCCTAAATGTTCCTGATCATTGTATTATTGAGACAGGGCATCAATAATGCTCAAAGATTGGCACATGTTATGTTCCTTACTTGTTAAGTAAGCAATCGTTCTCATAGGTTGAAGTATAGAGATGCTTGGAACTAGCATATGGGTACTTGCCATGGGAGAGCGAGTTCATTGAACATGACCCACCATGAGAAATGCATTTGGTACTTCACTCAATTGTCTAAGCAATACTTTTCATGTGTCAGTTGTGTAACTACTCCCTAGACTTAAGACACCAGGTTGTTTTGTATGTGGAGTACTATGCTTTGATCTCATCCTTATGGGCACCTAACCAAGGATGCCAAAATAAGATGTTTTTGGGTATAGTATGAAGCATATGAAGGCAAATGAGTGGTCAAGATAGGAATCATCACCCTAAGAGATTAAAGGGGAAATATGTCATTAGTTCTTTGTTGACATTAGCTTAATAAAATCCTTGACCAAGGTGATTAAGAGTTTATGAAATGAGTTTCATAAGTCTCTATAAAGCTAATGATCTAAATACAAGAACAAATATGGAGGTCAATAAGAGTAGGCACTGTACCAAACTCTTATCATCTCTGGGTTATATGATGAGAAAATGAATTACACTAAAAACCTGTACACTGAAAGATTGTCAAAGAATCCTTTGACTCTCCTAACAATTGGGTGGCCATGATGCATTGCTAGATGCCAATCATGGTCTATGTAATTGAATTAGTAAATTTAAAATTGAATATGATTCATTTAAATTAATTAATTAATAATATTATAATTCAATTTCATTGCTAACATGTTAGGAAGCTAATGGGTCACACACAAAGGTTACAATTTGGATTAAATTGAGAGTGTGATGATTTAAGTTAGACTTAAATCGAATTCTAGGTTTTCACTACTAAGGACCTAATTAAAAGAGTTTAATTAGGTATTAGTTAAATATTATAATTGTTATAATATTAAGGACTTATTTAGCAAATTTGATAAGTTAAACCTAAATATAAATATCACATTATAGCCATTCTTTCTTTTAAGGAAGTCAGGAAGGAAACGAAATAAAAAAAATTCTTTTTCTTTTTTAAGTGCTGCCACTCTTGAGAGGTTTAATTTTATTTTAAAAACTTCTCCTTTGATCATTTGCTGGAAATCAAAGAAGAAAAGAGGACAAATCATTATCCAATTCCTACCACAAGCTTGTGGCATAAAGCTCTCCCCTTGGGAAGGATCCGTGGCAATCGTGTGTGTATCATTAGAGGCTAAGCAATTGAGTGGCTGGGATTCTTTCAGACAAAAGGTGTTCACATTTTTACACCAAAAAGAATCCATTTGATTATGATATCACTTAGAAAGGTAAATTTTTATTTTATTTTATGTGGTACTTAACTTTGCATTAAACAGCCAAGGTGATTCAAAGATAGGAGATATGTTTTATTTTATTTCAATTTTTGTTATTCAGATACGTTGATGCTATAATCATGCCATTCCTAGTAGACATGGCATGTTACATTTAAATTTTCATTTTCTAGTGCTTATGATAATTGTTATTTTTAAGTTTCATGCCATTTTAGTAGTATATCATTTGGTACAATCCCAATGACTTGGGAGGAGTGTGTCTAAGCTTTTCTAAATCGCATCTTGCTTGAGAATGTTAGAAATGCAAAGGCACAGGAGTTTGAGATGCTGGTTCAAACCCTAGACATGTTGATGAAAGAGTATAATGTCCGATTCACCCAACTATTTATATATTCACCTGATTTTGCTCTTAACTAGGGAAAAGTGGATCAAGAAATTTGTTAAGGGATTGATTAAGCTACTATTTAAAGCTTTTGCCATCTAGAGATTTCCCTTTTATGTAGCAGTGGTGGATGTAGCTAAATGGATTGAAACTCGAAGAATGGAAAGAAATAGGGGATGAAGAGCTTAGGCACATGGCTAGTAGAGTTGTAGAGATTTTAGTGTAACTAGGAGTCCAATATCTATATGCCATGACTAAGAAATAGTGATTTTTTTAACCCACCTTCTAGACGAGAGTAGTCTAACAAAGCATATAATTTTTGATCCTAAGCAGAGGGATGCTTTGTGTATTTATTATGAGAAGGCACATGGTGGACCGTGCTATAGAGTTGTTAGGTTTTGTTTCAAATATGGCCAATCTAGACATTTGTTAAGACATTACACAAGACAAAGGCACTCATCAGAAGTTGTCCACGGATATGTGTGACCAATTGCCACTACCTCGCCTAGAATGGCACTATTTGCAAGAAATGCTAAAAGTGATAAAGGCAAGAGAGTAGCTTCATCATGTTGGGGTATACTAATGAAAGTGGAGGTCAAGCAAAAGTATTTGCTATGACACCTTAAGATGCTTAGTGTTCAAATGTAATAGTCACAAGTACACTTTCTATTTGTGGTACCGAAGCAGTAGTTTTGTTCGATCCTAGATCAACACATTCCTTTGTGTCACCGCACTTTATACCAAAGCTAGATCGATTTTGTTGTAATCTAGAAGAACCACTATGTCGCAGAAATGTAAAGGACATGTACAGTCTACATTAAGGACAAAGACACCTTAGCAGACTTGGTGTTGCTATTGACTTTGGATTTTGATGTGAACTGGGAGATAAATTGGTTTGCGTCCTATTTTGCTAAAGTGGATTTTCACTATAAACTTGTGAATTTTAAATTTCTGGAAAAACCCTCATTTGTGATTTATAGACATAACAGTCTAATGCTTACGAGAGTTATGTCAATTATGGCTGATAGACAAATGCTAGGATAAGAAGGCTAAAGGTATCTACTGATGATAAAAGATGTTTCAATGACCGTAGGGAGTTTGGATTATGTATCGTAATTGGTGAGCATTTTGATGTATTTCTAGATGAATTGCTTAGATTGGCTCTTGAGAAGGAGATTGAATTTTGTACTGACTTGATTTCGGATATGAGGTTGATTTCTATTCCTTCATATTCAAATGGCATTAGCTCAATTAAAAGAGCTTAAGGAGCAATAAGAGGATTGATTAAATAAGGGTTTCATTTGCCCAAGTGTTTCACCTTGGGGAGCTTTGGTATTATTTGTGAAAAAGAAATATGGTAGCTTTCGATTATGTATCAACTACTGGTAACTCAATAGAGTGACGATAAAGAATAAATGTCCACTCCCAAGAACAAATTATTTATTTGATCAATTACGAGGTGCAGTGTGCTTTTCTAAGATAGACTTACACTATAGGTATCATCAATTGGGAATCTGGGAGAGTGATATACCTAAGACGTCATTCCACACACACTGTGGGCATTATGAATTCTTAGTGATGTTGTTTGGACTCAATAATGCCCCTATAGCCTTCATGGATTTAATGAACAAAGTGTTTTGAGTGTATTTGGACAAATTTGTAGTCGAATTTATAGATGACATATTGGCGCATTCTAAGAGCTTCGAAGAGTATGCATAACACTTGAAAATCGTGCTTCAGTTACTTAAGGATCACTGATTGTACACTAAAGTTGAAAAGAGTGAATTTTGGCAAAATAGAGTTAGTTTTTTGGGATACTTTATGTCTAAGCAAGGTGTGGAAGTTGATCCTAGTAAGATAGAAGCCGTGGAGAACTAGCCAAGGCCTATGTCTGTAACAAAGATTTGAAGTTTTCTAGGTTTGGCTGAATATTACAGACGATTTGTACAAGACTTTTCCAAGTCACATTCCTTTTGACAAGATTGACTTAGAAAGTAGTTAAAATTGAATGGTCTGACACATGGGGGACTAGTTTTCAAAGACTTAAAGCTTGTCTCACTTCTACATCTATATTAAGCCTACCACATGGCTTAAAAGGCCATATTGTGTACTATGATGCATCATGGATTGGATTGGGTTATGTGTTAATGCAACACAAAAAAGTTATAGCATATGCCTTTTGATAACTTAAAAGGCATGAATAAGACTATCCTACACATGATCTAGAGATGGCAGTGATCATATTTGCCTTGAAGATATGGCGACACTATCAGTATGGTGAGACTTGCAAAATATATATTGATCACAAGAGTTTGAAGTATATATTTCAATAGAGAGATCTGAATCAAAGGCAGTGCAGGTGGTTAGAGTTGTTGAAAGACTATAATTACATCATACTTTACCATCCCGACAAAGCAAATGTGGTGATGGATGCCTTAAGTTGGAAGTCGATAAGGAATTTAGCACATGTGACAATAAGGAGATGATCTTGGGTGTAGAGTTTGTATGACCTAGGCAATATGGGAGTACACTTTGATGTTAATAATTCGAATGCTTCATTTATGCATTTTAGGGTCTGACCAATGATTTTAGATCGGATTAAGGATGCCCAAGATTAGGATGAATTTTTAATGGAAGTCTTTGAAGACATGATGAAGATAAAGCTCATGACTTTATTGATGACATCAATGGTTTACTTAGATATTGATCACGAATTTATGTGTCGAATTTGGATGGTATAAGAGATGAGATATTAAAAGAGTCTCATTTTGTAGCCTATGCCATACATTAAGGAGCCACTAAGATGTACCATGATTTGAAGTCTATTTACTGGTGGCCAAGGTTATAGAAAGACTTAGATGAGTATATCTTTAAGTGTTTGGTTAGTCAGCTAGTGAAAATTGAACATCAAAGACCTTCGAGATTGCTGGAATTGTTATCAATACCTAAGTGGAAGTGGGAACATGTAGCAATGGACTTTGTGATGAGTTTACGTCGAGTTAGAGGTGGCTATGATGCCATTTGGGTGATAATTTATTGGCTAACTAAGTCAACTCACTTTTTACAACGTAAGACTAAGTATGAAGCTACTTGGTAAGCCAAAATTTATATTAATGTGATTGTGAGGCTACATGGTGTTTTGATAATGATAGTATCCGATGAAGGACCACAATTCACTTGTTAGTTTTGGAGGAAATTGCAAAAAACCTTAGGCCTATGATTGGATTTTAACGTAGCCTTCCATCCATAAATGGACGACTAATCCAAGTGCATCATTTAAATGCTTGAGGGTATGTTAAGGGCAATTGTGCTCGACTTTAGAGTCTTATGGAGTCATTAATTGCCTTTGGCTAAATTTGCTTATAACAATAGTTATCAAGTTACTATTGGTATGGCACCGTATGAGGCTTTAAATAGTGGAAGATGAGGATCTCTTATTGGTTAGGTTGAAGTAGGAAAACCAAAACTCTTAGGGCGATTCAAGAAAGGATATTGATAGCTTAAAGTCGGTAGAAATCCTATGCCAATAATAGGCGATAACCTTTGGAGTTTAAGGTTGGAGATTATGAGCTTTTGAAAATTTCGCCGACCAAGGGAGTTGAAAGATTCGAGAAAAAAAGGAAACTAAGCCTTCGATACACCACACCTTTTAAGGTGCTAAAGCGTAAAGGCATAGTTACTTATCACTTGGTGTTGCCACCAATTTTTTTTTATGTTCATTCGATTTTCCATGTATCCATGCTTAGGAAATATGTTCTTGATCCTTTGCATGTGATTCAACATGATGATGTCTAGTTACAAGATGGACTTAATTATAAGGAGTAGCTTGTAGCCATATTAGATCGGTAAGTTAAATAGCTTTGGTCCAAGGACATTACAATGTTGAAGGTATTGTGGCGAAGCCATTCGGTTAAGGAAGTGACATGGGAGCTTGAAGAGGAAATGAAAGAAAAATATCCCCATCTCTTTGAGCTTTAGGGTTTAAGGCTTAACTTTTGGTATGTGATTTAAATTCAAGGACAATTTTTTATAAGGAGGGGAGAATGTAACACCTTTGACTTTGATTATGGATTATAGAAATATATTGACTAAGTTATTTGAAGAGTTGATTTGAATTTTGATGATATATTGAATATGTTAAGTATGTGGAAACAATGCTTCATGACACTTAGGCAAATTGCTTGCCAAATGATTGATGAATCTTAAAGTTTAAGGTCTTAAGATTGAGATTTGATGTTAGAAATTTTGAGTTATCTGAAGCATTTGAAGTGTTTGTTTGAATAGAAATGAAGTAAATGTTCAAAGAAGTGAATTTGGAGACTTGAAGGAGTAAAAAATCAGAAATCTAGTTATGATGTATTGATAGATGTAAGATAGAAAGCCTGGCAAGGCCATTTGGATGAACATCTATCAATAAATTCACCTTGACTATCGATAGATGTCCACCTAAAAACCAAATAAAGTATATGGGATGAAAACTATTGAAAGATCCACGGAATTTATCGATAGATGGCTACATGGGATGAGTTACGAACAAGTTGAGAAATATCTATTGATAGATTTGTGAAATCTGTTGACAAATAGTTAAATAGGGAAAAAGTGAAAAGGGTCCAATACACCATCTATTGATAAATGTAATAAATCTATCGATAGATGGAAGGTCAATGCCAAAAATAATAGAGTGATCTATTCATAGATGCTTTCCATTAATCGATAGATGAGTGTTTGATGCCTTGTTGGATTAAGGGAACTTAGAAATGATATTGACCTAATTAGTGTTTGAAACTCATTAAGTGTGCTTTATTGTGTGGACAGTACATGTGTGATATCAAAAGCATGATGGCCTTGATTGTGGATTCTTATCTAAGCCGATGATGAGAATTCTAAATGTTGATTTAATTTGAGGTTAAATGGAGTTCAATTCCTTGTGACTATATTTTTGGCTTGTAAGGATGTTGGTAAGTAAGGGTAGTGGTAGAAGTCCTACCTATGATTACAACCTATAGTGCTATGATGCCATCGGTTAAGTAACTTTGGATGATGACTTTGATTCTCCATCAGTTACTTTAGCATTGAGCATGATTTGTTCTTTATTATATGTTTTGATCCAAAATTGTTGGTAGCTACTCTTGAGCTAATTGGATTGGTCAAGAAATATATATTGCCATTTAATGCATGCTTAATCACATAACTATATGAGATAGAGGTTTTTCTTCATGTTAGTGTAATAATAAGGAGTTATCAAGTACTAACTGGATGAAGCCCATGGAACATAAAGGCCTTGCAAGAGAATTGTAAAGTTGTTACAATTATGAGATCACTATGCATTAAAGCCATGTTCTTAAAATTGTTCCTGATTATTGTATTGTCAAGATAAGCATTGACCATGCTCAAGGACTAGTACACGTTAAGCGTCCTTACTTAGGAAGTAAGCAATCGATGTCATGATTGAAGTATATGGGATACTTAAGGATAACATGTAGTGCTGGTTAAAGGACAAGTTCACTGAACATGACTTTTTATGAGAGCTCCATTTGGTATTTCACTCAAGAGTCTATGAAAAATGTTCTCATGTGATAGTCGTACAACTAGTCCTCAAACTTGAGACACCAAGTCATCTTGTATAGGGAATGACATACTTTGATTTTACCCTTACAGGTTTGGAAGCAACTAGATGCCTAAACAAGGTGTTTTTGGGTATGCCATTAAGCTTGCGAAGGTGAATGAGTTGTCAAGGGAGGATTCATTACCCCAAGTGATATGAGGGGATGTATCTCGCTTGTTCTCAATTCTTGATTAACTTGTATAAAGTCTTGGCCAAAGCATGATGAATTTGAGGAAAGTTAGTTTTTTAAATTCATAAGGTTAGTCATGAATTATGAGAACTGATATAGACTGTTATAAGTAGACAGTGAGCTATGCTTTATGGCATATTCGGGTATTTGATGAATAAAAGGTATGAAAAAGGCTTAATTACATGAAAATAAACTCAAATTGCTTACTTAAACTACTAAGGCCTACATAAAATAAATACTAAGAAAAATGTAAAAATAAGGTCTAAATTAATTAAAAATAAGAAGACATTAGTAATTTTTAGACTCAAGAGAATGTAAGATAACTCTACAAAATAGAGTTATCAATCCACTATGCATATAAATGATTGGATACTAAGTGATCCAACTTAAATGATTGGATAGTAATCTCTATTCAATGAAATAAATTCAAAGTAGTTGAATACATTGAATAAGATAAATATATTTTGTGCAAATCATAAGGTTTTTGGGAGTAAGATAAGTTACTCATTAAAGGTGTATAAGATTCATTTGTTAGTCTCAGAAAATATAATGCGACTAAAGAGTTACACCCTAAAAGGGAACTTCACAAAAGAATTTAGGATGACATGTAAAAGGAGATTAACATAGAGAGAATCTTAAATGTTAAAAGTGACATAAAGTCATGATTGAGTAGTTGAATTGGAATGCTTCCAAAAAAGGAGATAACTGCATAATTATATCTATAATCAGATACAAACCTTTTGTTTAGGCTATAAAAAAAGAGATATTTGGATCATTAGTTTAATGAACCAATAAATGATTTCGAGTTGTTAAAGTAACAACAAAAGCCATAATAATAGAATCAAAATCTCGTTGTGATCTAAATTACTATTTCGATTATAACAATAACGATTGTCAAATATATAAATTAACATATTCCCACATATTTAAATTTAAGTTGTTTTAGTAAAGAAGTAGTTGTTAAGCAAAAGAGTTCGATATTGGATAGGTTGGTAATTGACTTAAGTGCAAGTGGGAGATTGGATTGGTTAAGGAATACATATTGTTATTTAATGTATAGTTAATGCATAACTATATGTGATAGAGGTTTCCTTCATGTTAATGCACTAATGAGGATGTATTAAGTACCTAATTGGATGAAACCCGTGGAACATAAAGGCCTTGTAAGTGAATTGTAAAGTTGTTACAATTATAAAATCACTATGCATTAAAGCCACATTCCTAAAATTATTCCTAGTCAGTGTATTGTCAAGATAAAGCATTGACAATGTTCAAATACTGGTACATATTAACCCTTTTCTTTGAGAAATAAGTAATTGATCTCATAGATTGAAGTATATGGGATAGTTAAAGATAGCACGTAGGTGCTTGTTAAAGAACAAGTTCATTGAGCGTGGCCTACTATGAGAACTCCATTTGGTATTTCACTCAAGTCTCTATGGAATATGTTCTTATGTTATAATTGTGCTATTAGTCCTTGGACTTGAGACACTAGGTCATCTTGTATGGGGAATGACATACTTTGATTTCACCTCTATAGGTCTGGAGGCAACCAAATGCCTAAATAGGATATTTTTGGGTGTGCTACAAAGCATGCAAAGGTGAATGGATGGTCAAAGAGAATATTCATCACCCCAAGTGATATGAAGGGATGTATCTCATTTGTTCTAAATTTGTGATTAACTTGTATAAAATCTTTGGCCAAAGCATCATGATTTTAAAAAAAGTTAGTTCCCTAACTTCATACGGTTAGTCACGAATTATAAGAACTAATATGGAATGTCATAAGTAGACACTGAGCCATACTTTATGACATATCCGGGATATTTGATGAAATGACCATATTGCACTAAAAGGCTTATCATTGGAGGGCTTTGTGAAATTCTTTAATTGGCTTTCTAACATTTAAGTGGTCATGATGTATTACTAAATGCCGCTCATGATTTATAAATATAAATTAATTATCAAATTGATATTTGATTACGATTTATATTTATTGCCAACATGTTAGAAGTTTAATGGGTCACATATATTAAGTGACATGATTTGGATTAAATAAGGATAATTAATTAAGTTGGACCAAATTGGAATAGATCATAATAAAGTGAAAAATTAATTAAGTTCACAAAAACTTAATCTGCTATACCAGGGGTTACAACTTAGTTTGGCTCTATAAATATGTTATGTTAGCCAACTAAAACTGAAAGCCTTTAGCCACTTATTAGCTGTTTCATAAAAATAAGAAAACAAAAATAGTTTTCTTTGTCTTACAGAAATAAGATTTGACAAGAACTTTTGGTGTCTTCGTTTTAGAAGCAAAACTTGCTAGTATAAGTAAATTCCTATCTTTGAGAAGGTTTATTTGGTCACTGTGTGGATTACTGTTAGAGGCCAAGCACTCAAGTGGCTGAATATTTGACAAATCCTAAAGATGAAGAAGTAAAGATTTTGATTGTAGGATTTCATACTGATTTGTACTCTTTCCGGGTTACTTGAAAAATACAAATATTGATCTTGTAGGATTTGACTGTTTCTATGATTAAATGGTAGTTTATTTTTACATTACGTTATATTTTTAATTTCTTGATTGTTTTCATGTTTAAGAATGAGGCTGAATCCTAGCATTTGGCAAATCTTTTATTCAATGGGTCAAGTCCCTTGAATCTAATTTTTCGTAATTTTTCTTTCGTTTTAGTTTACGTAGTATGTAGGCATTGGGTTGCCATATGTTATTATTGTGTTAAAGGTTGTATGAGATGAACCTGCTTGTTAGCTAATGTATGGCTTGTGTATAGTATGTTAAGTATTGTGTACGAATTATGTGCTACATGGTAATTTTTATGTATTCGAATTTAAGTTACATTACGAATATGTTTGATGTTAAAACCCTTGGCTATTTGTTGTGTGAACTAGGTTGATTTAAATTTCGATGCTTTATCTAGTCTCGCAAGATTTACTTGTAGGGCTCGTGTGTCGGTCTTGGCTTCTTGGTTTGGGTTATGGCATTACCCATCAAGTAAAAACTAAAGCTAAAATTAAAACTGTTTGTGAATTTTTTTTCCTTCTTTTCTCAAATTGAATCTAAGAACATTGATGAAGCATTAGATGATGATTATTGGATACTAGTCATGCAAGAAGAATTAAATCAATTTAAGAGATGTCAAGTATGGGAGTTAGTTCCTAGGCCAAATGATTATTCAATTGTAGGCATTGAATGTGTTTTTGGGAACAAAATGGATGAAAATGGAGCAATAAATAGAAAGAAAGCTGGGTTAGTTACCGAAGGATATAGTCAAGTGGAATGAATAGACTATATTGAGAAATATGCTCCAGTAGCTAGATTAAAGGGAATTTGGATGCTCTTAGCCTTTACATGCTATGTGAATTTAAAGTTTTATCAAATGGATGTTAAGAATGCTTTTCTTAATAGATTAATTTATGAAGAAGTATATGTTGAACAACCTCCTAGCCATGAAAGTCTAACTTTTCTTAATCATGTTTGTAGATTAAGAAAGGCTTTATATGGTTTGAAGCAAGTGTTAGGAATTTTGTGAATATTGTGTCGTGGAAAGTAAGTATATTCTCATGCTTGATTTCATTAAATTTATTTGTAATGAAAGTACATTTTGATAATTAGATGAAGAGTTTGTTTTAGTAAGCATTCATTATCTAGTTATTAAGGTACCAAGATTCTATTGAGATATTAAAATACATTTGTATGAAGAGTCATACATAGGAGACATGTATTTTAATTGAATTTAAAATTGTTCATAGCCATAAAATAAAGACGGTCACTTTATTATGTTAAGGCTGTAGTGTCCAAATTACTTCCAACGAAATGAATGTGATTCATTTTAAGGGAATGATAAGTCTCAAATCATCGAAATGGTTGACTTCGAGTAATGACACTATAACATGAACTGGAATCATGCGAGAATCAAATTTAAGTTTTAACGTTACCTAAATCTTGATCTCACACTTATACATTTATTTATAGTAGAACCGAAATCTTGATGGATAGTGGACTTGTATTTTATTTCCTTATAATCTTTAATTTACCATGGGCATGATCATCATAAAGCATTGATCTATACTTCATATTTTAGGATTATAATCAAGATGAACATCTGAGAACATATATCCAAATAATAGAGTTCACAACATTAACGTCACTTCTAGTGATTTTAGAAAGATTGATGATTAATTTGGGCTCAGTGGATTGATGAATTTGCTACTCATCACAACTGGATACTCAAATGATTAGATCTAGAGTATTGTATAACTAATTGGATGAAATTTGAGACTAAGGGACAAAATTGACATAAAGGGTAAAATGGTAAATTCACTTTTTGTCATTGGATGGTTATGAGGGTTCACAATGTAAGGTTTGCAATTTCACAACTAATAATTAATACCAAATATTGAATTGTTTCTTGTAATTATA
>NW_018397270.1:1064688-1072774 GCF_002168275.2 Theobroma umbraticum
GAGTGCAACCATGAATTTATGGTGGAGTGATTTTATGGTTAATAAGCTTCAATTATTTTTAATGAGATTAAGAATACTTTTAAGTTTATTGGAGCTTGGAATATCTATGTCCAAATAGATTCCCTACTTAGCTTCATAGAATTCAACTTGTTTAAATTGGAATGTATGTTTTAATTTGATTAATTAAATTATGTATAAAAATGACAGCTTTAACATGTTTGTTCTAATTTAGACAAGAAAACATGTTTAGTCTTAATTTAGACAAGAAAATATATTTGTCTTAATTGAAGACAAGAAAAAAAGTTTTTGGTCTTAATATAGACAAGAAAATATATTTGTCTCAATTAGGACAAGATAAAATATTTTTTGTCTTAATTACATACAAGAGTTATCTAAAATTATGGTAATTTTAGAAAGATTCTTGAAAAATGAATCTAGACATCCATGTTGATAAAAGGAGGCTCCATATTTGACTATTACTCTTTTATTTATTATTAACTCTTTTTTAAATAAAGATGAAAAATAATAAAATAAGAGTTATTATTCAATAAGAGCTTAACTTTATCAAGAACTCTAAATGATAATTAAAGAATTAAATTATTTATTCTTTAATTTTAATTTTGATAAGTATGGAGCATGTTTGATGCTTTCATAACTCTAAATGTATTGAGCATGTTTGATGCTTTCATAACTCTAAATGGATGATCAAGATTGATTCAAAGGTGTTTTATTTTGATTAAACCTTTGAAGCAAGAGTTTTAATAAAAAAAAAAAAGATTGGAAGTAAAAATATAATAACGTACTTTTTCTTGAAAAATTTTTAGTCGTTTCTTCTCTTCTCCTCCTTCAAGTTTTTTCCAAAGAAAATAGAGACAAAATTGGTTGCCATCGTGTAGTTTTGCATTCCACATCTTTTCCACTCAAGGTTCATGTTGAAAGTATTCTTGAAGAATAAGTGGTAAACTTGTTTCATCAAGAAATCATTTATTGGTGTGGTGGTGTTTGAAAATAAGAATCTCAAAATAAAAGGTATAGTTTTCCTTACTTAATAGATTCTTTTTTTTTTTGGATATGATTATGTTATTTGCAATAATAATAATAATGTGTGCTCCCTCTTGTGTAATTGGATTGCTTGCTTCCTTCATAAAAGAAATTTTTGAAATCCATGCTTTGCTCAATCATATTAATTCACTAAGATCTTACACCAATAGCAAGCTCCTAGAGCTTGGTATGAAACGTTATCAAAATTGTTAATCAAAAATTATTTTAATAAAGGGAAGGTTTATAAAACTCTTTTCATTAAAAGCAAGGGTAAAAACATTTTAAGTATGCAAGTTTATGTTGATGCTTTTATTTTTGGTGCTACTAATGAGCTTATTTGTCAAGAGTTTGCTAAACTATGCAAAGAGAATTTGAGATGAGCATGATGGGTGAATCAAACTACTTCCTTGGATTGCAAAGAAAACAAAAGAGAAATGAAACATTATAATTCAAGCCAAGTACACCAATGATATGCTCAAGAAGTTGGCATGGCAATCACAAGAACATACTATACTCCCATGAGCACCTTAATAATGTTAACAAGGATGAGAAGGGTATGCCCATTGATCAAAAACTCTATATATCCATGATTGGTTCATTTCTCTATCACACTGCTAGTAGACTAGACATAAGCTTTAATATAGGACTATGCGCTAGATTTCAATCATCTCTTAGAGAACCACACTTGAGTGCCATTAAAAGAAATTTTAGGTGTTTCCAAGACACATCTAATTTAGGAATATGGCATCTAAGGAGTTTTACTTTTGATCTCCATTCATATGCAGATGTTGACTTTGATGGATGCAAAATAGATGGACATAGAACATCCAGTACATGTCAATTCTTAGGTAGTATGTTGATTTCATGGTTCTTAAAGAAACAAAATAGTTTAGCTCAATCCATTATCGAGGCTGAGTATATGGCTATGGGAAGTTGTTGTGCTAAAGTGCTATGGATAAAGCAACAATTAGAAGATTATGGACTAGGTATGAAAAGAATTCCCATTAAATGTGATAACAGTAGTGCTATAAATCTTACAAAGAATCCCATTCATCATTCTGGAACAAAACACATAGAGATAAGACACCATTTCATTAAAGACCATGTTCAAAGGGTGGGTATTGTTCTTAAATATGTAATTACAAAAAAGCAACTTGCTGGCATTTTCACTAAACCACTTGATAGAGAACAATTTTGCAAAATTATAAGTGAATTAGGTATGATGAATCCACCTTAGATAAGAAGAATTTTAAAGCTGGCTCAATATAATAAACATTTCTGCAAAATGTTAAGTATATGAAGCATGTATGGTTATACTTATTGCTCACATCACATATGCCTTAAAGATAATAATTGTGATAAATTTTGCATGATGATTGACTCTTGTTAAGCATGTAGAAACCAATATATTTTTTGGAAATTGATATGAACAATAGTCATTCACTCATATACACATTCAATTGCATTCATGCTATGGCCATCCAATTCTCAAGGTATATGGAAAACTTGTTGAGCAAAAAAATTCTTTCAAAATTCATGATTTAATGTTGAAACTCACTTGCACTAGCTGTAGACAATGCTTGAAATTGTTTTTAAACAAAAAATTCACATTATTTTGGGTGCATAACATGTATGGACCAAACCATGAATTTTTGGAACAGAAAAATCACTTTTTTAAGGCTACATAGGTTCATGTATTGATACATTCCTCCATATATCGATACATTCAAGAACATGTATCGATAGATTCCCAAATCTATCAATACAATCTATCAAGTAGCTAAAAATAAAATCCTGTGATAAATTTATTGATACATAGGCACATATATTAATACATGCAAGAATGTGTATCGATAGATCGCCAAATCTATTGATACATTTCATTACATAGGCATATGTATTGACACATGCACGAACATGTATCGATAGATCATCAAATTTATTGATACATTTCATCCAGTAGCCAACAATAAATATTTTGCCACAAATATATCGATACATGGACACATTTTAAAGCCTCTAACGAGTCATTTTCCACCTATCACTAAAACCAATATTCAAAATTTTCTCAACTCACGTCATTCTCATTTGATTGCTTCTCAAATCGGCATTGGTTAAACATTTCTAAGGTGTTTTCATCCATGAAAATACCATTTTTCTTTTCCAAAACATTAGATTAAGCCTAAAATCGCAAAACACCATTTTGCAATTTTAGATTTGAAAATTTGAAAATTTAAGGTTTAATTGATTTTTTAGTTCAAATTATTTTGATTAAAAAGTGTTTTACACCCTATACATCATTTCTATTAGTTAATTGTCCTCTGAAATGTCTTAAAACTAAAAATCCTCAAATGGCTTACTGACCTAAATAGACTAAGCACAGTACTTCTTGCCGTCGGGACTTGGACCAGGGTGATGCCTTTACCTCCCAACCACCACTATTGGCACCACACCTTGTCGAGCACTTATTTGAGTGGAAGTGATCTTACCCTTCCCTAAAGCTCAAGTTTGAGAAAGATTACACCAAACGGGGATGTCAAGCCACGTAAGGTAATTGAGTTTAACTATTTCGAGCACATTAATTTTCCATATATTGATAACTTTTGAGAATTAGGTTGGCATAGTTACCTATCAATGAATTGTACATATTATGCCAATTTAGTTCAAGTGTTCTATTTCAATCTCTTTAATTTTGAGTGTAAATTTCGTTATTTGAAACTTGATTATCAATCTTAAAAGCTTTGTCGAGTGCAAGCCCTTGTTTTCACGCTAACTCACTGCGTTACTATCTTCCAACATTCCGTTGCCTTTGCTTTTATGGTCTTATTGCAATTCCCAACATCATTTCAGTCAGGGAAAAATTTACCACTCTCACTTTCTTCAATATCTGGTTCCACTTTCTTTTTTCTTCCCCTTCCTTTTCCAACACAATCCTCCCCCCATATTTGGAATATTATTTATACTTAGAAAAGCGTGATTTAGGCTATGCATTTTTTTTATTGTCATGATATGATTGTTATATATGCTTTGATTGATAACATGCTCCTCTTGTTATTTTGTACATTATATTTATTATATAAACTGTTCAAGAAGCTCCTCGTTATTTTTTTCTTTATTATTTTATGGTTCGTTGAATAATAGAAAAGGCTAGGTGCTGCTTCAGTAGAAAAGGTGTCTAACACCTCATTTTGTATCTTATCTCCAAATCCATCTCTGCTATGTTATGATAGAAGTTAAGTCCTTTGTAGGAGTCTCGTTGCAAGTTTGAGTTTCCAAACTCCGTAATGAATCTGGATTGTGACTGCTTTACCTTTTAACCCTGAGTGCGATACCTTAACACCATTAAGACCAAAGCGTAAGCGACAGGTCTTTTAAACCGTTTTGGAATGTTGGCTTTTGGCAAGCCTACTTGCCACCTACAAAACTGTATCTTCCTAAAGATTGCATTTGCTTGTTAGTCATCATTAACTTTAGGTTAATTTAAGTTCAGTTATATATAGTTTCAAGAATTTAAAGAAGTAGGGATAAGATGTTGGTTGATAGGGTCAACTTGTAATGTCGCTAATGGGGCATTGCCATGGTCGAGAACTTCAATATGAAAATCTCAAAGTTTTGTGATGGATAACATAAAATTTATATGATTAAGAAGATTGTATAGCTTAAAATCCTGATGAACAAAAAAATGAAAATAGTAAACCTTATAACTGAAATGAAAATCATAACACGATGTAATGTTCTTTATGGCCAAAAAGGTAATGGATCATGTAAACTACGTTTGAAATCTGAATTAGGAGTTATGCTCCATGACGTTTGGGGATGTTTTTAATTTAAGGCCCTTCTCAGCATCTTTTATTTGGATTTAGTTGATCTAAAGGTTCAAGAAATTAAACCCATCTGCAACAAATTTACATTGTCTAATTGTGTGTTAGCTTGTTTAATATGTTACCTCGTGCTGAAATGAGAAGAGAAGGGTGTCACCACGTCAACTATCCTCCAAGGTAAAAATGGTAGCCGTACGTTTCTTTCGGACTGTCAACATGCATTTATTTTCATTCACTGAGGAATAAAAAGAAGCTGATAAAGTAGAATTAGGTCTTAGGAGGACAGTGCGCTGCACACAGACAGGCCATGGACCTCTCTAGCTCTAAACTGAAAACGCCACAGCCACAAAGCTCCGCCCGCAATGAAGCAAGCACGCCCACAAAGTGTGCACATGCAGTTCTCCATGACTTTGCAGCGATAATGACTGCACCCTAGATGCCTAGTTTAAAATACAGCTACGCCCTATGACTTGGTTACTGCAAACAACTAGACCAGATTATCCATGCTCTATGTTCTTTAATGTCTGTAATTACTCGCGGAGGGAGAGTCAGATGGGAGGGGTTTCTAAATCCAACTACTTTTAATCAAAATGAAGATCAGAAGATGTGTGATGTCCTCGATCGTGGGCATGCTCTTTCTCAATGTAGTCTGTTTTTCATTTACCTTTTAGCTTGAGTGCAAAACATCCAACGATGTTTTTCCTTTGGGGATGACTAGTGAAGCCTTTTTCACGAACAAAAGCATCAAAACAGGACAGTCATTGATGTCTTCATTGCGGATATTTGTTTGAGGGATGGGTCCAACCGCACTTCTGCAATACTCTTCAAGGTGTATCTTGCTTTTCGCTAGTAATCTTTGCTTTGGGAATCAATCATCCCATCATCGTTCTCTGGTGTACAGTGACACATCAGAGAGCAAAACTCCATTTCAGGCCATGACAGTGTTTTGAAGCTTAAAGAAAACGTAATGCTGAGTAAGTTAACCAGATTCAGTTGGATCTGGAAACATTACTTTGTCTTCAAGATCTACACTATGACTAAGTTGATGACAATATATATTCCTTCTTTAACTTGGAGCCCCAGGCTGCAGTGCCCTGACCTATCTAGCTAAACCCCAGCAAGAAATTACTACTGAAGGAATCAAACAACCTCATAAAAAAAAAATCCACTAGAGAAACAAATACTAGTTGATCGATATCAGTTATATCTGAATGCTAGCTAGTGAGATAGTAAAAATGAAAGTAGAGAAATTAAGGTCGTCTAGACACAAATCAGTAGAGCAGCATATAGTATATCTATATGTATGATATATGCAGTTCAGGGCCTACTTGAAAGGATTGTTGTACTCCCTATTTGCTTCGGGGATTGGATTCCACTCCCACAGCCTGTCCGAGAAGGCCGTAGGAAGCGAGCTGGGTAGCATGTTGAGAGAAAGCTGCTGTGATTGTGAAGGCAAAGTAGAAAGCTCGGATTGTTGTTGCTGTTGATGATGATGATCACTATAGTAATGCTGCTGCTGATTCATTGTAGCGTGTTGGTAGCTTACTAGCCTGTGGAGATCATCCACAACATTTGGCGAAACAGAAGAGCCAACTGTAAAGACAGTTGTGCAATTGGGGACTAAAGAGCTGCAGCCTTGCTTAGACTGATTTAAGAACATTCCTTCCTCTTCTATTCCTGATGGTAACCCAAGTGTTGTGCTTATAGGAGCCATCGGACGGTATACATTCTGCTTGGAAAGTCCGAGAGCTGTTGTAACATCGGAAGTACTACTACTGCTTCCATCAGTTTCACTGATCTTTTCAATCTCCATTTGTTGTGATTGTCCTCCAAAACCGTGAAACCTTCCCATGGCTTGTTGAGCAGCATCGTGGGGATATTTCTTGCCCGACTGCTGCCCTCTCAATGAGGCGGATGGCCTGGTTGGAAGACAGCGAGGGAGTGAGGGGTGATCTTCCACTCCAGCTCTCTTATAGACGCGGCAAAGCGATATTTCAGCCTGGAAAAAAGGAAACACGGAAAGAAAATGAAATCAAGGAGCTGGTGAAGGACGAAGCAAATTTCATGGAAGATAAGGGACCTAAATTAAAAACTTTCAAGACATTGAGCACCGTTGCAGTTATTAGAAGTAGCAGTAGTATTCAATACATGTAAGGGGCGTATGGGTCATTGAATTTGAAGGTCATGCATGTTGCTATCAGTTTTGAGAGAGAAAAAAGAGAGAGCGAGATTTAATACTGAAATCAATTAAATAACAACAAGACTGGAAACCCCACTGTCAGTAATGTTCTTTGTGATACTGTTATCTTTATCTGTTTGTCTTGCTCCATATACGGAGCAAAATCTTGCAATTATATATTGATTTCCCGGATGGAATCATGTTGTACGTGCTTTGGATCCTGGTTACCAAAACTGAAACTTTGGAACTGACAATTAAACTTGAAAGCCTTTTTTCAGGAGAATAAGAAGATTATACTAGTTTGAATTATCTAAAAAGAGAAATTAGGGTTTAGTGAAAGGAGAGAAGCGTATGATTCAAAATTTTCGAACCCAGTGGATCTTATGACCCGCTGGATGTGTAATATCAAATACTGTTTGAGGAACTTGAGGATGAAGGGACCCAAAAGGCTTTTCTGTAATTCTTCTATATCAAATATTGATGATTCTTTGTGGATCGGAAGAGCTGTAGAAAAATGGGTACCTTCTGGTAACGTTCAGTTTCGTGCTGAGGTAAACGATACTCGTTCATAATCCAACTGGTTCGGATGCCTTTGGGAGCTTTTCCGGAGTAGAAGACTAGGGTTTTCTTGAGGCCAATTGATCGAGAGTTCTCTGCTCGAATCATGCGGTCAGCTCCTGTTGCCTTCCAGTAGCCAGAAGTAGTAACACGGTTTGGTCGATCCCCGTTTCTGTACTTTCGATCTCTCGGCACGTAGAAGAACCATTCCTTCTCCCCAATTGCTGCCAAGGCTGAGGGCAGAAAATTGTATAGACAAAAGAAAAAGAAGTTGAATCACTATGATTGTTGAAAGAACACGTATAGGTATACTGAATACATATATAAATGATTATAATAATTAAAGAGGAAATATATTTGAAACCATGAGATAGAAATCGCACATGATAAAGAGTAGGCATTCCAACGATGATGAAAATAACCAAAAAAACAAATTTTAAAAAACTAAAGGAAAGAGAATGATTGATTAAGGAAAGAGACAAAGAGT
>NW_018397270.1:1072874-1073076 GCF_002168275.2 Theobroma umbraticum
TTGGGGTAAACTCAGAAATGGACGAGATTGAGTTACATGCATTGATCAGTACACTCAGAGAGCTATCACGCCCAGTTATCAAGAATGATAAGGATGTTGCATTAATTTTGCTAAACAGAGGAATGTTTCGGTTGTGTATGTCAGCATTCAGGGATGACAAAGAAATCTTATGTCACATCAAGAAGCTGAACAACATGGTAAT
>NW_018397270.1:1073342-1074818 GCF_002168275.2 Theobroma umbraticum
GGGTGAAACTGTAGAGGGTGTAATGGCATTTTCAAATGAGAATACCACACTTGAGAATAACACTGCAATGTTGGAGGGTGACATTAAGACAATCGAGGATAATACTACATTTGATGAGGGAAATGAGGATTTGTTCCCTGCCGGTGAAGATAGATTTGATGACAATTCAGATGATAGGCCTAATGACAGTTCAGACGATGACTGACTTTATGACAGTGACATTCCGATTTGCAATAATGTTGAAGGCGAAACGAAACCTGTTAGACGTGTTGATCTATGAGATGTTCGGTGTGATGACCCTATATACAATAACCCCATCGTTAGTGAAAACAGAATTCATTCCCCTAATACATTGCTGAATGACAGTTATCAAGATACGAGAAATGCAAGGATATGTCGTACGTGGGTAATTCTAGGTGCATAAACGTTTTCCTTCCAAACAATTACCACTTAGGAGTTGAGATGTGCTGATGATCGCTTATACAAAGGAAAAATGCTTTCCTCAAAGGCTGAGTTGAAACGAGCTTTGAACTTATTCACTCTCAAAGAGCATTTTAGGATAAGAGTAAAAAGGTCATGTAAAAGTCGTTATGAGGTTGGTTGCAAGGACAAAGCATGCAAGTTTGGTGTGCGTGCAACGAAGTTACTTGAAGGAGAATATTGACAAGTTTGGACGTTCCACAAAGTACACATGTGCACTGTCGATGGTTTGAATGGGTGATTCCCCACAGCGAGTGCGAAGATAATTGGTGAACTTATGTCGCACAAGCTTCATGTTAGTGGAGTACCATTAAGACTTAGGGACAAAATTGGTGATATGAGGGTTCAATAGGGATTGGAATGATTGTATGGTAAGGCTTGGCAAGTGAAGGAGTATGCGAAAAGGCTTGTTTTCGGTCCCCTGGAGGAGTCATTTCAACTATTACCCTCTTATTTTTATATGTTGGAATAAGAAAACCTCGGCACAATCACTACAGTGGCTACTGATGAGGCAAAAAGATTCAAATATTGTTTCTGGTCATATGAGGCTTGTATTCTGGGGTTTAGGGATGTAATGCGTCTTAGGGTTGCAATTGATGCAACACATTTGAAAGGTAGGTTCCAAGGTGTTCTGTTTGTCACTGTATACAAAGATGCGAACAAGTATATATATCCAGTTACGTTTGGCATTGGCCATGTTGAGGAAGAAGACTCATGGACGTGGTTTCTTAGCAAGTTGCGTAATGCGGTTGGTTGTCCTAAAAACACTATGTTCATTTCTTAGCAGCATCTCAGCATTAAGAAAGCAATCCAAAATGCATACTCAGAAGCGCACCACAGTTTATGCGATTACCACTTGAAGAAAAACTTTAAAAAGCAAGTTCAAGCGCGACAACCTTTCTATGATTTTCACCCTTGCTTGAGATTGCTGTTAGGTATCTAATTTCAACAGACATATGAACCATCTCTAGCAGATTCACGCGGGAGCCCACGTTG
>NW_018397270.1:1074918-1086352 GCF_002168275.2 Theobroma umbraticum
GATGGCCACAGCCATTAGCGGTGCGCTTGGACTTTTCTTCCACCATAGAAATTCTAATTTTCTCTATTCTTTTTATAAATAAATTTAACTCTTCCAATTTTTATTCAGCGGATTCCACACTAAAGTGAAGGTGATTATATGTTACCCGTCGTTTACTTATTAGTTTATTTATATTGTGCTGTCTGTTATGCAAATTATTAGCATATATGTACTATAAATTTAATACTTTTTTTGTCTCATAAATAGTCAGAATTTGATTTTTTTTTTTTTTGTGTTTCCCTCTTATATTTTAAGATCAGAGGAACAAATCCATGCCAAGCCCAAGTTCTCATAAGTGTACTCAAACCATATGGCAGGGTGTACTGTGCTTAATTTTTAGGTATAAAGGCATTTGTGATTGTGATGCTCCAAGGAGAATTGGATACCCTTAACGAAGCTATACCCTGATACCTGCGACATAGAGGCCTTGAAGATGAAAAGCAATCAAGAGAAACTTGAAATTCTGTAGTTTCCCTCTGACATTAGATGGAATATATCTTGTTGTGCTTATGGTTAGGTCTACCACTTTACCTATGCTTAAACTCTATAATTAAGGACATGGCTCAGCTCAGCTACTTTTTTTATTTTATCACCTCCATTCCCACACATGCATTATTAATCTTTCTCTTTTCTTCTAACCTTTTCGAATCTAAGATTAATACAAATAGCAGTGCTGGAAGTTGGATGGTGGATTAATTTGGGCGGCTGGTTGTAGGCACGGTACTGTTAGGCTGCTTAGATAATGGTGAAGCATGACGACGACCAGGCCGGGCCGTGGCGACTGCAGTATTCTATGTCTTAATTACATTGACTATATTAATTTACAAGTAGAAGCATATTACCTTTCTGTATTTACTCTAACCATTCTTCTCTCAAAAACATTTCAAATGCTGTAGGATAACCAGCTAAGAAATTACATGAAATTAACATTTGAGCGCAGTAACAAGTTAGTTAAGGTTTGTTATGATAAACGCCCACTCAATTAACATCTAAGCAAACAGAAGCATAATCAGAAAAAAAAATTCATCCATTCAAAAAATAAGAATTTACTACGTTCACGGATGAAAGAAAAAGAATTTACTAATTGTAAAGAAAAGCAAGCATATCAACAAATCATCAACAATCAAAACCCAAACTCGCACCCATAAAACAATTCTGAATTGAAACACATAAGAATACTCTTACTCGGTCTCAACAAGCACATTCCCATATAGTTCAATAACCAGACACAAAATCACATACATGAGCACTCAATGTTGGAGTCATGTTGAAGCTGAGGCCCTCTAAGATTTTTGAAAAATTTTATTGTCAATGCATATATACATACACACACACTAGATTTCTAATTTACTAATGACTCCTCAAAAACATAAAATACGAACCCCAATGATACGCAAATATTCAATTTCAAAATTCCAGCCAATTACCAAAAAATATTTCACTATAATACCTGAAAAAACCCTTGAATTATTGAAGAAAATCGAATAAATTGTTATTCTTTTATTACATTTGATCAACCCTTTATACTTTTTTTTTGAGTCAAATATTCTCCTATGATTAACGGTTAACTAAGTGTCATTAGTCAAACTGGGTCTTGTCATTTTATACCCACATGATGACAATAACATGGAGGGTAACAAATGTCATATGATCATGTCATCATGTCTTGTCATCATTATTATGATATGAGAACATGTCACGTCAACATCTTATAATACAAAACAAATGATATTTTAACTAATAAAAATTAGTAAACCATTAGTTATAAAAGCTTATTTGAGTCAAAATAAAAGTAAAAGGACTTAATTGAATGCAATAAAAAAATAAGAGATTATTTAAATTTTTTTAAATAATTTAGGGGTGTTTTTAGGTATTATGCCAAGAATTTACTATAATTTAGTTCTCATTTTTCAACCAAAAAAAAAAACTACAAGAGAAATGGATTTTAGCAAACACACCTACATTCTAATAGACTAATAAAATAATATTATCCTTTTGATTTCCCTGAACAAGAGAAAATAAACTTGAAGTTCCATTGCAACATTATAAACTCAATGCCCTAAATTATTTTAAATTGTGGGATTTATCTATAATTTCTAAACTATGCCAAGGATTGGTAAAGACGTAAATATCAAAAGTGTATTTTCTTGTTGATAGATTGATTCACCTTTTTATTGACTCTTTCAATTTCTATTGAAAGAGCATTTTCAATTATAACAATTCTCGAAAGAAAACCTCACAACAAAATGGAGGATGACTTTCTTCTAGAGAATCTTATTGTCTACATTGATAAAGGAATAGCTAAAACTTTTTTGACTCTTCTTAATGATTTTGTTTCTATGAAAGAATCTGGTGCACAATTTTAAATAAATGCATTTAACTTCTCTCCATTTGTAATAGTTAATTTTTTTTCATTTTAGTACTTGAACTTTTATGTATGTCGTCTATGTTTATATTTCACATATTACTTTTTATTATTTTTTCATAAGATAATACTATACATCAATTATGCTCAATAAAACTTTTAACGTTAAATTCTTTACTATAGTTTGGTCACACCAAATTTGAAATTTTGACTTCATATCTGTGAGCACTCTTGCTCGATCTCAACACATCTTAACCAAACGTTAAACATTCGCACTCATGATCTCTCCCTTAACCTCATGACGTGCCTACGCATCCAACCTTTTAAATTGTAGAACTCTAGTTCTTTCTCTCATAACTCACCCTTTGGGACTCCCCTATATTTATAACTATATTTGTAGCGCAGTTGACCAACAAGAATCTATTTCCTCTTAAAATTGTTGCCTATCAAGCCTTTTTATTTGTTAACTAAACTTGATTGCCAAGCATTATCTTCCAAACAACTAAAAGATCTATCAAAATCTATTTGGGATTTAAGTCACAATTGCTAACAATGTTTTCATTAATGGAAAATGGGATAAATAAATAAATAGAAAAATTCAAATGCCTACTTTTCCTTTTTGTTTGGTACAACTTTTCTTAGGTTGATCCATTTTATTGTCATCATCATAATTTAGAGATATTGCACAAAAAACATATATAATCATTAAAACCGAAAATGTTTTAACATATTAGTCTTATTAATTACAATCAAACTCTTTCTTCCTCTGTTTTCTTTTTTTCTTCAATTTTTATTTATTTTTCAAACTTTTCCCAAAACAAAGGGTAAGTTCAATTGATCACTTATGCTCTTGGAGTTTCTATTCAACCTACCATTCTTTAAAAGATTACAATTGGATCATAATTGTTGGTTAAGTTGTGCAATGATTTTCGCCCAATTAGTCTAGTTTGTAGTGTCTATAAGCTTTTGGCAAAGTTTCTTACTAATAGATTAAGGATATTGATTGGTGAAGCGGTTGGGGAATTTTAATATGCTTTCATCAAAGGTAGGTATATTATTGATTGTGCATTGATAGCAAATGAGTTAATGGATTTGGTGAGAAAGAGGTCGGAGGGTGGGCTAATTTTTAAGGTGCATTTTGAAAGGCCTATGATAACATTTGCCAAAAATTTCTTTTTTTTGTATGGGCAAGATAAGTTTTAGTGATAGGTGGATGAGGTGGATTATGGAGTGCATTTTCATGTATTTAATTTTTGTGTTGGTGAATGGTTCCCCCACCAAACCTATTAGACTGCGTAAAAGGTTACATTAGAGTTACTCCATATCCTTTTTTTTTTGTTTAGCATTGCAACTGAAACTCTAAGTGTTTTGTTGATGAAAATAAAGCAAAGGCAGCTATCTCAGAGCATTGTTATAGGAGTAGGGGGTAGAGTAGTGTCACACCTCCAGTATAGGCATGACATGTTTCTATTATATAGGGTTCAATTGGAGGATATTGCTAATATCATTAGAGTATCGAGGAGTTTTTAACTGAGGTTGTGGCTTTAAATTAATTTTAAGAAAAGTCATCTTATGGGTGTGGGGATTGATCCAACTGTGCTTGAATTTTAAGTAGAGTTTATTTGTTATAAAGTTGGTTCTTTACCAACGACATATTTAGGACTATCGTTAAGGACTAATCTTAGGTGTTTATAGACATGAAAATTGGTGTTAGAAAAAACTGAAGAAAAGCTTGTAGAATGGAAGTCTAAATGACTATCAATGGGTAGTTGGGGTACGATCTTACAATTGTTTTTCACTAGCTTGCCTTTATATTACATATTTCTTTTTCAAGTAACTCAAAGTGTGATAAAGAAAATTGAAAGGATTTAGCTAAGATTTCTTTGGAGTGGAAAGGGTCCTAAAAAAATGCACCTAGTAGATTGAAGGACTATTTATGATTATCGAGAGAATGGTGGACTTAGATTGGGGGACCTTGGAATTAAAAATATGGCTCTTCTCAATAAAAGGATTTTGTGATATGGAGATAAGAAGGGAGTCTGTGGAAGGAAATGGTGGAAGGAAAGGTTGGTTGTGATTCCACGAGTTTGATTCTAGAGGTTGTGGTGAATCATTGAGTTCCATGCTATGGCTAATATTATTAGTCTCTTTCCCTAACTAAAAATTTTTTACTACAATTTACTTTCGACTTTGGAATGGTTAGTGCGAATTGTAGGAATTTTTCCTTTTAGAAGGATGAGTGGAATAAGGGTTAAATGCTATTTTCTAAGGATATTTGCTCTAAAATTTTTTTAAAAAAAAAAGGAAGGGAAGAAGGTTAGTGGCTTTGGAAAATTTGTTGATAAAAAATGGACTTGAAGGGTGGAGTTAAAAAGGAGAGTGCTTGGGTGGAAAACGGGACAATGGAACCAAATGATAAACCTTTTGGGAGGGTATCCACCTAATAAAGGTTCAAGGGATAGGCTTGTATGGAAATGTGAATCTAACGGGGTTTATATTGTTAGGTTATTTTATAAGTCGGTTATGGAAGAAGGTAGAGTTAGGGAGTCATGTGGAGACAGGTTTGGAAAAATCTTGCATTGGAAAAAGTTGAGGTTTTTGTTTGGGAATCGTTGTTTGGAAAAGTAGTTGTTAAGAGTGAGTTTAATAAGAGAGGTATAATAACTAGAAACAATGCTAGTTGTGAGCAATGTAGGGTGAAGGTGGAAACTATTGAGCATTTGTGTGGTGAATCATCAAAATTATGGGGATTATGGTGTGACTTTTGGAGTGGTGCATCGACTACATTAGGGGATGCTAAGATTTGTTTCCTAGCATGGAATGGAGTTAAGCATAAAGATGAAGACAAGGATGTATGTGTTATGGCATTTTTTGCAATGGTATGGACTTTATGGTTATTGCACAATGAGATTGGTTTTTAGAGCAAGCATTAAGACATCAACCAAGGTTTTGATCATGTCAAGATGTGGGTTACCTCATGGGGAAAGGCTAAATGGCTAGATATGATGACCAGCATTAGTGATTTTGCACTACCTCCAATGTGGTTGTGATATCGAAAAGAATTGCTAAAATTAAAATCATTATGGACTAGTCGCCACCATCAATCGGGTGGTTAAAGTTTAATGTAGATAGTGCGATTAGGGGTAATTTGGGGATGCATGTATAGGAGGTGTACAAAGGAATGAAAATGGTGAAGTGAAAGTAATTTTTTTCTCAATCAATTAAGGTGTGCGATGCTAATCTTATTGAGCTAATGGCTATTAGGGAGGTTTTTACCATTTTTGTTGCTTTTAAGATGGGATGAGACATATTATCTCAAGGTGGAGAGTGATTCTTTAAATGTTTTTAAATGGGTGATGACTCTTAGCATTGCTCCTTGAAAGCATAAGAGATGGATTCTCATCATTGAATCCTTCAAAAGCAAAGTGAAAAGATGGGAGGTAGTGCACACTTTGAGAAGTGCTAATAGTGTTGCTGACAAATTGGTAAATGAGGGAGTTCTTAGAAAGCTAGATATGTGAAATGTCTATCGGTGATGTTGGGAGTTAATCGCTTCATGTGAGTTAAGAATGTCTGATGATTTTGCTAGAAATCCTACATTTCTTGTTTGTTCATCAGTGAAGATACGGGCTTTTGTCATCCTTTGTTTTCTGTAGCTGGGGACAATGGGATTCAGACAGAAAAACAAAGGTATGCTGGTTCACAAAGTAGTGGATAATGACAAGTGCTATGTTGCAATGCCGGAATGGATGATGATAAGTCAAAATCTTATCTATAAATCTTGTTAGGAGTTATGTTATAGGTTCTAGAGGCATTGTTTGTGTATATCCTGAGATGATTGTTAATCATTGTATACAAGGGTAGAGGTGTGTGGTTTTGTAATGTGATTGGGTTTTTTTCCTATGCTAGACCATTTTTGGATTAGTGGTGGGTGTTTGTGCATTGTATAGTTGCTGGATTTTATCATTCTAGTTTGTGGAGCAAGATTTTGTAATTTGAAGCAAGGGATAAGTTCACCAAAAGTTTTCAGATCAATATGCTACCATGAGGCATAAACGTCTCAAAACTTTCTTTTGTTCTTCTAAGGGTGCGGTCCCTGTTTGCAATAAAAGCAAACTTGAAAAAAAAAAAAGTTATGCAATTTGTGAGCACCACATTTTAGAGTTGCAAATAAATTTATGGGGAATGACTTTAAAAGTTTGGAATCATTTTGATTTCATGGTTTTGCCTTTGGAACCTTGGAAAAAAATGGAATTGAGCAACAGTCATGCTATACATTTAATTTGGAAAGAATTATGCATATTTGGTAAGTGAATTTTAGCAAAATTTACAAATTGATACTTAAAGAAAAAAAAAATACGGTTTAGACTCTAAACCTTCAAATCATGTACCAAAGTAACCTAAACTCTAACATCATTAACCTAATTAGCCTGTGTACGTGATGTTTGAAAAACTTATTACATCATGTCTACATGAAGTCCGAATTACTAAGAATGTAAACGAATAGTTTTAGCCTATCAAATATAAACTCTTATTTTAGGTACTAAAACATATAAATACATAACAAAGTAGGTAATTGGTAATAGAAAAAGTGATTAAGAATGTACATAAGTTGATGTAGGAGAGTAGTTACATGAGTTTTTACCTGCATAGATGATGGTTGAAGAAGTGCTTCATTAGTTTTAGTAGTAGATGTAGAAGTCATTGGTGTATGTAGTTGGCACTAGATAACATCTTGAGGCATCCATCACTAAGGATTCTGATATTTAAAATGAACAAGAAAGATGTAAAGCATGGATTTCTTATCAAAGTTATAATCCGTATTTTATTTGAGCCATGGATAGCATAATTTGTACTATAATATTTTTAATCTTGTTTAAATAGAAGTTTGCTATGGTAGTTGGTAAACAAAAATTGAGAATTCAAAAGACCAATAAGTTATAGTTATGGAACAATAATGTAAAAGGTTATCTTGTTTCAACAATGCTTATGTGTTTTCTTTCCATTAGGTATTATGTTAAAGAGTGTAAAATGGAGTTTTAAAGGACTATATACTAGATGTGCCATAATGAAAGTATTCAAATTTGTCTTGGAAAAAAAGCCATTCGAACAATTTACATCTTTAGCAGAAAATTTAAAACTTTTGTTCCATTAACAAGACCATTAATGATTGTTTAAGATTAATTAACTATCTAATTGGTACAAGATGATTCTACCTTTCAGCCTTTGATTTAAAAATCAAAAGGCTAACATAGAAGGATGTCAAAATCTTCTTCCCATAGAGCTTAAGTTATTGTAAACCTTAAACTATCTAATATTCTAGCTTCTAATGGTGATCCACATGAATGCCAAGTATAACAACACAAATGGTGGTTGGAGTTTGTTTATGTTGCTTAACTTAGTGTTAGTTAGGAAGAGGCAATCTACGTTTCTCACATCCCAAAGAAAACTAAAAACACAAAGAAGGAAAAGATGCAAGAGGAAAAACCATTGATATAGAGGGAAAGAGTTCAAAACCAAACACCTAGTTTGCTTTAGTATCCCACCAACACTCAAGGATAAGAAGGGTTAGTGGTTATTGATATCTCACCTTTTCTTTCTTATTTGCCTTTCAAGATTTTTTGTGCCTCATAAATAGAACATATGCCTTTTATTTTATAGACAATTGCATTAATCTAAATCCTAGTAGGATTTTTGTAACTTTTATGCTATTTGTAAAATTTCTTAACAAAATTATAATCTTTCAATTTAGTACCTAAAAGGTTAATGCTTCTTTTAAATCAAGTCCAATTTAAGCCCCAATTTTACATTTTTACTTGTTATCCTTTAGTGTGTATGACCCATTATGTTCTTGATATGTTGACAATAAATATGAACTATAATCAAGTCCTATAAGGATTACATGAATCAAACAATTTTCATACATCATCAATTCCCTAATTGATTACTTCATATTCATAAGTCAAGATTAACATCTAGCAATGTGTCTCGATTACACAAATATTGAGTAAAGTCAATGAAATTTGACTTAACCTTTTAATCTCAATTTTCTAGTGGAATTCAATCTTTCATCACTCAATCTCTTTGATAAGACATAAAGTATGATGTATTGTCGACTTTATGATTGTCATTATTATTTTACTTGTTGAAATTTTTTCTTAACTCTTTAATGACATTTGAAAAACTCATTTTCCAAACCTTCATTCGTCCTTAGCTAAGTATTTCCTAGAGTTAAGACATGGCAAGAAGCCAAGAGATATCTCCATTAAATCACTTAGGATAATGTATATATCCTTCATTAATCATCCATTGTGATTCATGTTATACCAAATGTATGCCCTATTAAACATCTTTGGCTAAGACTACCTAAGGTGATACAATGTGCAACAATCTTCACATAAGATAACCTAATAATCTTAAGTCTAAAGATCATTTACACAACTTACACATGAGAAATTTTCATAGACCTATGAGTGAGATACCAAATGCAATTATCATGGTTGGTCATGTTCAATGAACTTGTTCTTGTAATAAGCATCCATAATTTAGTTTCAAGTATCCCAACACTTCACTTTATGAAATTAATTGCTTACTTCATAAGTAAGAAATATAACATATGTTAGTTTCTTAGCTTATATTACTGTCTTGCCTTGGTAAACTATTGGTAAGGAACTATTTAGAAATTATGCTTTGATGCAGTGAGTATTTCATAGTTATAACACATTATAATTAGGTTCACTTTTTTTTAGCCCTTAAAGATAAAGGACTTTTGAAAATAACCCTTCTTTTAATTTTAACTATTTTTACCAAGAGAAAAAATATTTGGATAAAATTGTCCTTGAAGAAAACTTCTCATATTAAAGCATGAAAAAAATGTTGTTTTTTTTAAAGAACAAATCAACACCACCACTACTTAGGAAAAATGATATTGAGGTGCAAAAGCTAACAACAAAAGATTTAAAGTATAAAGAGAAAAGAAAGATGAAAATGAAGAAAGAATGGTCATCATTACAATCATCCTCTCATATATACAAATGAACAAATGGATAAAACAAAAAGAGAAGTGGAAACAAAGCTATTTTTATTTTTGATGAATCTTTTGTGTTTTTTTTTCCTTTAGTTGGTGGGGTTGCTATGGAAGGATCCCAAAGCCTTGATAATTGCAACCTTAAGAATGTACTGGTGGTATGCAACTACTATAATAGCTCCAACGAAAGAACCAACCTAAAAAACTCAGAAAAATATATCATCACACGTCATGTTGAAAAATAAAATTGTTACATGCCATGTTTAGGATGTTTAATTTCAAGAGTTTTTATTTTAGTGAAATACAAAAATAGAAATCAAGTTACATGCTATGTTTAAAAAGTAATATTGTTACATACCATATTTAAAGTAATATTGTTACATGCCACGTTAGAAAAATGATGTTACACACCATGTTTATCTTTTCGTTCAAATCCATTTGATCCCTAACATTGAATAATTTTTCAATACATCTTCATTTTCATATTAAATTCTTTCTTAATTTTAAACTTTATCTCTATCGTGAAAGTGTTTAATTCCAAGAGTTTATGTCATAGTGAAATACAAAAATAGAGAACAAATTACATGCTATGTTTTAAAAATATTATTATTACATGTTATGTTCAAAAAAAATATTGTTACAATTGAAAAAAAATTATTACATGTTTTAACTCAAAGATTTTATATTGCAGTGAAATACAAAGGAGCAAGTTACACATCATGTTTAATAACAAAAAAGAAAAACAAAACGACACTGCAAGCCTAAACAAATATTACACACCAAAACTTCGACAACAGATGTTACACGTGAAAGTCAAATCTTTAGCACCATATGTTACATGCCAAGGCTAAAGCTTTAGCACCAAATATTACATGCCAAAACTTCCTTCTTCCTACTAATGTTACACACCAAGGCATGAATCACTTTGTTACATGCTAAGGCATGTTCTACTAGACTTGAATCATTGAGAACTTAACATTAATAAACTCAAGAACTTATTGTTACTCACCATGCTATGCTTTTGGTTTATAGATCGGCAATGATATGGCGAGATGATGAGAAAAAGACAAAAAGAGGGTTTTGTGAATGTAAACTAATAAACCCAATAATATATTATTACCTTCCATGTCATGCTCTTTGGTTTGTAGATCAATGATAATATGATGAGATGATGAGAGATTGACAGAAGGATGGTAATGGTGGTAAAATTAGAAAGAGTAAGATGGCAAAAGAGAAAAATAAGGATCACAATAGATGAATGGCAAGAGAGAAAAATTGGGGGCATTTAATTTGTCTAAAATGTCTTTAAGGGCAATTTTGTTAACTCACGGTAAAAATTGGGTAAAAATAGTTAACTTTTTATTGATGGCTATTTTTGAAATTGGCTTATCAGTAGGGCTATTTCTCACAATTTCTTCTTATAATTCCTATGCAAAGCATATTCACTCCAAGGATTTTATCTTATAAGTAATTAAGAAATGAAAATATGTAAAGTCATAGATAAATAAAACCTTTTTATTATGACAATGCATAAAATCAAAATCAATATTTTCTACAAAATAACTTTAGTGTGTGTGAGCCATTAGTTCTAAGAAGTCAATACTTCTTTTCAATTAAGTCCAACTTAATCCCCAATTTTACAGTTTTACTTGTAATTCTTTAGTGTGTGTGACCCATTGGATTCGCAATATGCTGACGATAAATGTGAACCATAATCTTAGTCCAAGAAAGATAAACCAAACAATTTGCATTCATCATCAATTCTGTAATTGATTAGTTCATATTTATAAGTAACGATAGACATTTAGCAATGTGTTATGACTATCCAAATATTAAGAAGAATCAAAGAGATTTGACTTAACTTTTTAGTGCTCAATCTTTTAGTGTAGTTCAATCTTTCATCATCGAATATCCCTGATAAGACTTAAAGTATGGTGTATCGTCTGTTCTATGGATGTCTTTATCATTTTAGTTATTGAACCTTGTTCTTAATTCCTTAATAA
>NW_018397270.1:1086362-1106880 GCF_002168275.2 Theobroma umbraticum
GCTCATTTTGTGAATCTTCATTGTACCTTGGATAAGGATTTCCTTAACTTAAGATGTGCAAGAAGGAAGGAGATATCTTTCTTAAATCACGTAGGGTGATGTATCCTTTACTGAGCATTCATTTATTTACATATGATTCATATTATACCCAATGTATATCCTTGACCAAATCACTCAAGAAAATACCAAAGTATAGCAATGCCCACATTGGATAACCTGATGATTTCAAGTCTAAAGATTGCTTACATAAATGACATATAAGAATATTTCTATGAAACAATCTCTAAGGTTTCTAGCAGAAAAGCTTTCAAATACTTTAGGTATGATCTCTTTTTCTTTCAATGTGAACTCAAAATGATTAAAAGTGAACGGAATAATAGCCTTCTAAAATTTTAAAATAAAGAAATGTGTCTTAAATAAATTTATTATCTTATGTAGGTCATCTTTAAGTTTACATTCAAATAAAGTTAAACTATATTAAAAATTTAGGATATAATGGTAAAGTAATGTGATGTACTTTTTCTTTCCTCTCACTTCTCAACTATACCAAACAATGAATGTGATTGTTTTGTTAATTATTAATAAAAGTTATTTAAAATGATAATTTAGAAATATATTGCACAAGTATGATCCATTTCGTAAATAAAAAAGTTTTTCGACATTTTTACTTTTATATAATATTACAAATGTAGATTATAAATTATGGATATGGCATAGGTAACCAATGAATTTTTGTCTCATTGATTTATGTTGATAAACTTTACATATGAAAGTTTGTGCTTAACCCAAGATTCTCCAAAGTTAAATTTTTAACATGCAAAAACATGCTTGAGTTTTTCTTCATGATTGGACAGCAGAAGCAATACTAACTAGATTAATTGTTGGGATTCAATGCACTAGTACCTTCCACCTCCTTATTGTATAACTCTTCAATGGGTGAGATTTTCAATATTTTGTGTAGATGGGATAAAAGATTTAGTTTTACTTTTATATAGTGTGATTAGTCCAAACCATTATAGGATTTAAGGTTTCCTACACAAGTCTATACTCGTTAAGCCCACATTTAATATTGGAGTCTAGTCCACTTTATTAGATCAAATTATGTACTATAATATTGTCACTTTATAAAAACAAAATAAGCATAGCCTTTTTTTTCTTGGAAATAGAAAAATAAATTAAATAATGTAAGTCCACATTTTAATTATTTAAAACAGTTTAACAATCTCTCACTTAGACTACATTATTTAAATTCAAATTTTGAAAACACATTTTCTTGAACACAATTCATTGGAAAAGATAACTTAAAACTTTATGAGCTCAATTTTAAAACAAACTGTTCTTGAGATTACTCCAAAAGATCCTTCTGTCTAACAAAATTTGTGATATAGAATAATAGTACTAACTACATCTACCAAGATACAACAACTATAATCACATACACCACTTAATCCCATAGGCATGAAGTAAATGTGGTAGTGTAGCAACGAATAACAACATTTCTTTAATGATCTATTTCATATGTTGTATTCAATTCTCAATCATTTTATTCTCCACTTTATGCAGTCCAAATTGGCATGAGAAATACTTTATGATTTACTCAATTAACTTGTAAGCTTGCATTACATATCTCGAGATACACACCTTAAGGTTATCAATTTATGCCCCAGCCTATGCTTAAGACTTAGATATGTCTAAGTCTTCACATATATAAAAATCTATATATACATAAACACTTTATTAATGAATATCTTTAAATAATCATTAATAATAAAAAATCCAAATACATCATTAATGATGTGTTCCAAACAAATTAAGCATAAAGCATAAAAAAGAATAATATGAAATCGTCCCATTAACCAAGCACATTAAAAAACTATAAAACACCCATGTCATAAATATGTTTCTTGAAAGTCACAATGCGCAGTTCCTTAGTCAGAGAATGCCATTTCATCAGTCTTAATATGCTCTACCTAAATATCACCTTTTTTCCACAAGTTCTTTAATTGTCATATTTTATCTCTATTTGCTTAGCCCATTGATGCCTCTATTGTTGTTTGTGAACATAACAACTACAACATTATCACATTACAACTGTATGGGTCTAACAATAAAATCAACCATCTATAGTTCTTTAATGAGATTTCTCAACTAAATAATCTATGTAGCTGCTCCATAACATGCCACAAATTCTGCTTGCATAATGGGTGAAGTCGCAAGTGCCTAGCACTTTTCCAAGATATTGCTAACATAAAAATGTATCATGATGTGGACTTTCTATCATCTAAACAATTGGCAAAGTTTGAATTTGTATAACCCATCAACTTAAGGTCTTTAACCTTTTGATAAAACTAGTATATAATCTTTTGTTTTTTTCAAATTTCTCATCATCATCTTTATAATTTCCCCATAATCTTTACCATATTAGAGAATATTCTCCCTAAAGAACCTATTACAAAAGTAATATCAAACTTTATGCACACTTGAGAATACATCAGGCTTGCCATTGCACTCCATATGGTAATACTTTCATAGATTCCCTATCAACATCATTTTAGGACACTAGACCAAGTCCAATTTACCACCTTTAACAATTGGCACATCTCCACCATTGCAAACAAGTATAGAAAATCTATTTAACATGTGATATATGTATACACATTAAAAAAGTCTTAACATGTGATGAGATCAATCTTTATGGATTTCAATCTCAAGACATAGCTTGCTTCCCTAAGATCTTTCTTCTCAAATTGCCTAGACAATAACCTTGTAGTCTTTTGCAGCATCCCTAAGGCATTACTAGTAAGAAAAAATCATGGACCTACAAAATAAGAAAGATACACTTGCTCCCATTGATCTTGATATATGCATCTGCTTGCCTTATTCTTAACAAAATCAAAATATCTGATTACTTCATCAAATTTAATATAATATCATAGAGAAGCTTTATTTTTAGCCCATATATAGACTTTTTGAACCTACACATAAGATAATGTTTACCATCTTCTTTAAATCATTCAGGCTACAGCATACAAACCTCTTTAACAAGATTCCCATTCAAGAAAGTAGTCCTAATATCCATTTGATGTAGTTTTAAATCATAATGAGCTATTAGTTCCATAATTATTCTAAGAGCATCCTCAAAGGACACGTGAGAAAAAGTTTCTTTGTAATTAATGCATTTTCTCTATGTAAAATCTTTGGTTGCCAATCTAGTTTTAAACCTTTTAACCTTTTTTTTGGAATCTTTCTTTTCCTTGCACAACCATTTACAATGATTTACAATCCCATGCACCATTGTGTGACATAGATTACATCTCAGCCTTTATTACATCCTTATATATATCTGATTTGGGTCTAAAATTAGCTGCTAAAGAGTTACTAAATCAATTACATTTCCAATATAATAGTCAACCCTTTTGACATAAAATTTATAGATTTCAGAAGAAAAAATAGACCTTTTTGTCCTTGTGGATCTTTTTTGTAGTTTTTTATATAACATCTTGGTGTTAATAGACCTCATTAGTATCTAGTTGAACTTGTTCATGTTCCCTAATTGGTGTATGCTCAATAATATCCTTCTACATGGGTATAGGAATTCTTACTATCTTAGTACGCTTTTTTCTATATCTAACTTTAGAGCAACCAGTATCAATAACATCTAACTCTAAAAACTTAATTGTTTTTGCTTCAACAAAATGACCACCTCTACTTAAGCAATAAAATCTATAGCTTATGAAATGATTTGGGTACCCAATAAAATAGCAATAAGTGGCACAATACTGTATCTTAGTCTTAATGGGATCATAAAAGTGCACCTTTGAAGGAAATCCCTAAACACACAAGTGATTAAAACTAGGTTTCCATTTGATCCACAACTTATGAAAGGTTTTAGGCACATACTCGATAAAATTCTATTTAAAATATACAAGATTGTTTTGATTGCTTTTCCCCATAAATATTTAAGTACATTATCCCTACTCACCATTCTCCTCATCATATCCTTTAAGATACAGTTCTGCCTTTCAGCCACACCATGTTATTTGGGATTACCAAGCATAGTGCATTGAGGCACTATTCCACAAACATATTCTTTTGTTGTCATATTGTGTCATGTCTACCACAATGTTCACCACCCTTATTAAACTTGACAATCTTATTAGTTTTTCCAAATTGTTTCTCAAATGCAATCTTAAGGATCCTAAATTTATCAGTAACTTCAAACTTGTTTTTTAATTAAGATCATATAACTATAACGAGAAAACTCATCAATAAATATCACAAAATATCTATGATTGCAAATTGTATGGATACATGGTTCAAAATTATCTTAATGTGAATAAGTTTTAATAAATTGGAACTTCTATTTGATTCCTTTCCCTTTATCTTGGTCATTTTACCCCTCAACACATGACTTCAAGTCACCATAATTAATTGTAGTAAGGATATTATCTTTTTTTAACCTTTCTGTTCTTTCCATGAAGATGTGACCAAGTGTTTTATGCAACAACAAGGAAGACATTTCCTTTATGTGGGACTTGTAGACAACTATTTCAACATTTTATGAGGTGGCATAAATGTTAGTAGTGGCCAAATATAATCTACATAATGCATGAGTTAAAGAACACAAGCCAATATCTTTAATCAATAATTATCTTAATAATTGAATCCATTATTTTAAAAGTATAACTAGCATTGTTTCATACATAAACTGAAACAAAATTTCATCAAAATGATAGTAAATAGAAAGTGTTGTCTTATAAAAGTGTATTTTCAATATTTAATTTTAAGCAAACTGTTGATACAAACTCAACACCTTTGTATTATTGCCAACTGTAACTTCAGACTTATTCTTGTTTGGCTTCCTCTTGCTTATGAACCATGGTAAGGTAAAACGACATATTAATTGCACCATTGTCTAGCCACCAAAAACTAGACGGAGCTTCAATTGGATTGGATTCATAAACAATAAGAATCAAGGAGTTACATTCATGTTCGCACTTTCCTACCCAAGTCTTGTTTTTCAGACAATTTTGTTTCTTTTTTTTTTTATTTCAAAAGATGCACTTAATTTCCTTCTTGATGACAATTTTAGGACCTTAAAACAATGATAGATTGACCATATTTTTCCCTTTTATCTTAACTTGTTCAGAAGCATTAAGTTTATATTTCTTACCTTTCTTATGAAGAGTTTTGATAACAAAAAGAGCATTATTGGTTTTTTAAATTTTGATCTTATCTAACTTGGCACCACATCTAGTGATAAAATCATTAATGATCCAAGACTCATTTTATAGGTTGTATGTAATGGCTATACAGACAAATTCAGGAGGAAAGGTGGTCAAGGCTTGATGAACAATGAAAGCATTAACAATAATGATATAAGGCCTCTTAATTTGGTTTGATAATGGACCCTCTTAATGATGTATTTCTTAACTCTTCTTATCCCGTCATATTTCATGAAATAAAGTTCCTCATAAAAGAGTACCAAATTCAACATTTGATGACACCTTATACCTTTGTGCTATGACAGCTAAGAACTCTTTTGCATTAGTTGTATCAGGAAGTCCACTAGCACATGTTCAAGAATGGAAATTTTAATAACAAATAGATAGAATTTACAAGATCTTTCTCAGGCCTTCAAAGCTTTCTTATTTTCCTTGTAAATTTTAATAAGTCTTGCATGTTTATTTACATTCATAGCCAAGTCTATCTCTGCTATCTAAATGAAAAAAATTCACATCTCTTTCCCAATTCTTAATGTTTAATCCAATCAAAATCTTAATGGTGACCATTTAGTTATTGATAGAAAATGTTAATGAAAATTTAAACAATGTAACATAATTAATATATATCTGGTAATCAAAATAGTCCAAAATCATAAATCAGCATAATAAAAAGGTCCAAGCACATTATCATATACACACCTTAAGGCTAAATGCATGACATGTAATTAGGAGCCTTACCACATAAAAATGGTCATAAGAAGATAACACAACCTTTGTAACTTACAACCTTCAAGTGAATAAACTAATAAAGCTAGCCAATTCCCACACACTCGCTTTTATTTGCTACCCTCTAATTGCAATATAAAACACCACTTTTAGGTGAATGAATGTACACCAAAACCATAGACATCTCTAAAATATATGAGGATGATTATTCCACAAAACTAGCTTATTGGCCACTTTAGTGACTACAAATCAACTAACATATATAAATGAAACTTCTCCTATTAAAGGATATTGCTTTCTATTACCCATACAAACTTCATGGTATGATTTTATTTATTTATTTTATTTTTATTCTTAACTTAATGAGCATTGAGCATTATACTCCAAATATCATACCTACATATGGGACATAACCTAATGAGATACTCAATCATTATACTTTCATTGACGTTAAAAATTGAAAAAGATTACTTTATAAGGTTTTAGCTATCAATTTTTACTATAACTTTATCCCAAGAGTATATAAAATACATAAAAATCTAGGAAGAGTACATGTTACCATTAAACTTAAAAATATTTATGATTTTTTGTCAAATGCATTGTAGAAACATTTCACCAAAATATTTAGAATAATTAATTAAATGCACATAATAAATAAATAAATATTTAATATGCACTAAAAATAAAAAAAATAGCACAAACAAGTAGCATAGAGAGAGCAGAAGAAATCTGCTCAAAAAAAAATGTCAAAAACCATGGCCCGAGTAGGTCCCATACACTACACGCCATGAGTGGACGACCTTGCTATCCAAGTGATTTGCTCTTCTTCAACCTCTAGTCAAGTCAGGTTCAAATCGACTGGAGCAAAAACTAACCCTTTCCGAGTTTTCTTATTTTCTCCCTAATTCTTGTTTTTTAATTGAATGAAAGCTTTGCAAAACTTGATTAACACTTTGTCTTATGAAGCCCATGAATCGAGATCAATTGTCCAAAATTGCAGGTTTTGCACCCATTCTTGACCGATTTTGGTTTTTTCAATATTCGATCTTATAACCAATCTTTGTTGCAATTAAAACTTATGTTTCATCTTTATAACATATAACATGTGATTTAAAAAGACAAATTCGAACTAATGCACATAAAATATCAAGATTTTAATCGATTCATAAATTAGGTTTAAATTTAAACCTGAAAGTTAAGTTTTGCTTTCTTTATTTATAAGCCAAAACCAACTTACAATCTTTATATGAATTTAATCCTTGCATAACAGGAATAAAAACCCTATACTTATTGAAAAATCAGAGGTGGAAAACTAGTTTTTCGGCTGCCAAAAGATTTCAGCTTAAAAATGGCAAATTTATAGCAAATCACTTGAAATAATGTTAAATTATGCCCAAATCCAAACTATGATTTGCTCTAATACCAATTGATAAATTTTATGTATAAATAATTTATACTTAACCCAAGATTCTTCACACTTTAATTTTTAGAATTCAAAAACATACTTGAGTTTTTATTCAGGATTTGACATTGGAAACAATACTAATTAGATTAACTATGAGAATTCTCCAATAGTTGAGATTGTTAATGTTTTGTGTAGGTAAGAGAAGAGACTTAACACTAATTTTATATAATGAATTTTTAGTGGTTACCGTTATAGAATTTAAGTTTCCTTACACAAACTTAAACTCCTAAACCCACAGTTAATATTGAAGGCTAACCCACTTTATTAGATTATGTTACAAACTATATTATTGCCAATTTATCAAAACCAAATAAGATTCATCCGTTTTGTATAAAAGATAAAATAAAATAAATAATATAAATTCACGCTTTCATTATTCAAGAAAATCCAACATATACTAAACTAAAGATAAGAATAATATAATTAATGAGCAGTAGATCTGGGTGTAGAAATATAATTGGTAGGGAGGTGGCGATGTGGGGCTTGAAGGGAGCAAAATTTTCTGGCGGACGAAGCATAAGCATATATAGGTGGGGGATGGGATGGGTTGGAGATGAATGTGCAAATTGAGGTTTGTGGGGAAGAGGATGCATCGGTCAAGAGAAACCCGTGACCACTCTGCTGTTGCTGATAACTACTGCTCATTTCTCCTCTTTGTTTTTATTTCCTCTCTCATATCTCTTTCATTGTTCCATTTAGATATTTAAATTAATTCCCATTTACAGCTTAGATCAGATGTTTAATTTGTATATATTTGACCGTGAGATGCGATAAGATAATAAGCACCGCAAATCTTCCAGAGAGCCTTTTCGCATTTATTGGAATTGCCACTCGTTTGATGTTATGTGTAGCATTGTAGCTCTCTCATGATGCTATTGCTATTTGCTATATAAATAAATTCAATTCAATTAAATATCCATTAGTATTATTTCGTTAGCTCTTTTGCCTTTTGTTATGTAAAAGCCAAACCATGTCTCATTAGAGAACTAAAAACAACCTATGGGTCCTCAGGGAATCCAAGAAAGAAGAAAAAAGCTTCTCTCTCTCTCTCAATTTCCAGTTAATATGCCAAAAAGAATAAAGAAAAGAAAACCCCTAGTAAGATAGATGATATTTTTTCCATCCGTGGAAGCAACTTTCTTGGTTTTGTCTTTTCCTTTCGAAGTCTAAAACGGGTGGAAAAGGAAGATATGAAAGTAGTCGAGTGTCGAGAAGGATCTCTTGACTCTTTGCATTGTGAAGAGCGGCCGCATACATGCACAAATGCACATACATACAAGTTTACATATATATATATATATATATATATTATAGTAATAAGATAGAGATGGGGAGAATTTTCAATGACAGCGACATCGCTCCTTAATTAGTCCTTTCATTATCATCATCTGCCGATCACCATTAATATATTTTGTTCTAACAAACACAGGAGCATATATATAACCTTCGGATATATAATATAATATATATATATATATATATGTACGTGTGTGAAAGAAAGATGAGACTGGAAGCTGAGAAACCTATCTAAAGTCAGTGAGAGCTGGCCGAGTTCTGCCGCTCCTATTAGAATCCATGCCTAACAAGATTTGGTTACCAATTCAGCGATCTAATTGGCCATCAAATTACAGTTAGGTTGTTTACTTTAACAAGAATGATGAATCTTTTGGCTTTTTATTTTCACCCACTTCATTATAATATTAATACAAGTATTGACTTATGTTTCTTAATAACTTCTATGACATGAAATTAAATCATAGTTTTTCGTTTTCGATGGACCCATATAATGGACCGACCACGCCGGCCTCCTGTCTGATTCGGTTCAATCTTTACATTCTGCTGTTTTTGGAAAAGTTGTCTTGTACTGGAAACTTGCAGCCTCGCCCACTCACTGTACTTCTTCATCAGTTCATATTCTTTATGTACCGTAATTAACGAGGATATATCCACACTAGTGCAGCTCTTATTTTTCTGTGGGAAAAATGTCTTGAATTTGATGACCAGAAGAGATTGAAATGTATCTGTCAATTAAAGGGATCTTACACAAGTATTAATGATGCAACTCTTTTTCCTTCTCTTTCTCCAACTGTTGGATTTTCCCTTAGTGATAGATAATACATATGACTACTCGACCACAACAATATATAATTTTTAAGAATTTTTCAATCCGAAATGCAACCAAAGTTATATTAATATATATAAATTAAGCTTTTAATTCAATTTAGTACCATTAGTCAAATAACATTGATTCAGTTTGTAAAACTAAAAGAAATTATATTCTACAAACAATAACATCCTTAAAATTGACTGTAATTATTAAAAATTAAAAACTACCGTACTTTTAATTTGTCTGTTTTTCTATATACATTTTGTTTTGCTTTTTAATTCTTTCCCTAGTAGATAATTGATGTATACTTTTTATCCAGGTATTGGGTATGCAGAAGACTATAGTAGCTAAAATGAATAAGCTTCGTTAGTAACACCCACATGCTATATTATATGATGGTAGTGAAACGTACATAATATGGCCAGTTAATTATGATTGACATGATTTTATGAGGATTATTGCAATATTAATTTAAAATTTTCAATTGGCTAATTAATCAAGATCCCAATTAATCGTTACCTTTATTGTATTGCTCTTTGCTATCTGCTTGTAATTTATTTAAATTTATTCAAAAGCAGAAACAATGGTAGATCTCAAAATCAATTGTAAGCATAATTGAAGAAATCTTTAATTAAATAATATTGATTCTTAAGTAATTGCTAAAGGATTGTATTAATTTTAATTAACCAAAAATTTTTCTTGTGTATCTATAAATACTATAGCTCTTTACTTTTTATTATATATAAAAAAAGAGAGTAAACTTTAAAATGTAACAATCAAGAGGGAGAGCATAGTAGAAATAGATGTAATTTAGACTTTAGATTAAAACTATGTATAGTATGATGCAAAAGGTAGTTGGATGGATCGAATTAAGATTTCAAAATAAATAACAAGTTAAGATTAAGATTAAGATTGAAACCCCTCAATTCTTCCTTAACCTTGTTAATTTAATTGTATACTTATAAGAAATAAAGAAACCCCAACCTTGTTAATTTAATTGTACACTTATAAGGAATAAAGAAACCCCATTATATTTCTTTTCTCTAAGAATTATGAATAATCAACTTATCTTAACCAAAAAAGAAAAAATAGAGGTGAGAGAGTCTTAGAAATGGATTGCAGACTTACGTTCAATGATATATACCTATGTGATATATGATAGAATCGTGGCTTCCTAAACAGTACGGACATAGCCGAGGAAACTTATTCTATTAAGATTACTATTTGATAGACAGAGATCCTTCTCTCTTTTACAATTATTAAGTATTTAAAACTTAACCAATGTTGGAATTTTAAACTTCCTGCAGATCATTAACGCACGTGGCACCATCACTACTCCAGGAGAGCCTAGAGGTGCGTAAAGTAGTGGGAATTGCTAGAACGGAGACCAAAGGTCTTGTTCAGAGCCATCCTTGACTCTTGCATTTATGGTAGGACTGGGACTGGGATTGAATTGAGAGGAAATTATATACATCTGATATGCGTTAATATCAACAAAAAGAAAACCAAAGTACGCATTTGGATTTACTAAATTTTGTGGTTAGAAAATGTGAGAGGTAAACAAACAAAGATAATGAATGTAGCTACGTTCTAAGGGTGGTTAACAGCTCCATAGTCAATGAGTAAAACCGTGAGGCAAACTTAGATGGAGTTGAGACGGGGCGACCTCGTCTTATGCTAAAAGATCCACATAAACACAGTGGAGAATATTAATTAATACATAGCAAATAATATTACTGGAGGGTCCACCTATAAGTACAATGACCCAAGGCAGTCATGTTGGTTGAGGAGCATTTGTCCAGGAGAACCACAATCGCATCTCGTGGCTTGGACCATTTTGGCGGTTGTCAACTCTCTTATCTCTCTCGGCTCATCCATTTGCAACTGTGATATTTCGTAGCTTATTCTCTTCCAATCATGAATTTTGGTCATGTGATCAATATTCATGCTAGTTACAGTGCTTCAGATCCTAGCGAAAAGAGCGACGTGTCATCTGTTCATATATAAAATGATGCTAGTCGGAAATATATGTATATCAGTACAAAACTCATTGTTAAAATCACAAATTAAATGCAAACACAGAGGCTAGCTGCCCCGATGGAGGGACCCAGAATGTGCTAGGGGTGCTGCCAGTGACCGACCAATTATGGACTCTGTCAGGGCTTGCTCTTTGAGCCGCCCAACCAATGCTCAAGTCCCTAAACCCATGTCCTGACAGAACCAACGTTACATCTCTTTATCTGTGGCCACAAAACTACAAAAACCCACTTTTTTTGATATTCTTCATATGGAATGGGAGGAAATAAAGAATGAAATGAATCTATCCCAAGTGTGTCCATCATAATCTCTAACATGTGGCCGTTGGCTAATTTTGATATGAAAAGCATATCATCCACGGCCAATTTTGACGTAGTTCTTGCTTTTGTCATACAGATGTTGTTTTCATTTTAATCTCAAGTAATTTGTTTGCCAAGTTCTTTCGTTGTCCACGACATGACGTTTAGGTTTATCCGTTGGGAATAAGGGTGTAGATGACTTTCCATTTGGCCACAGGTTGTAAATGACTGTTATGCACGCTGAAGGCAAGAACAGCGGATGAACCAAGTAGCTTCAAGCCCGCCTTAACTTTAGCTCGTATGATTTTTCAACCAAGAGTTGGAAATGGTTTGGATGTTTTTCAGCTCATTTCCAAAACCTTTGTGTTTAAAGCAATTTTGGGAAATACATAAAAAGAATTCCTAGAACAAAACCCATTTTCTCTCCCTTTCTTCTCAAACTTCATTTCATTAATTTTTCATCTATTGAAACTCGGATTGCTTTTGCTACGTTTTACTTGGCCAAAAGTAAATGCATAGGCAAATCTAATACTTTTGATTAATTAAACATTAATTTTTTTAATGGGAGAAAAATGCATAATATTATTTTTAGCTCAAATTATGCTATTAGTTTCTGTACTCTGTCAAAATAATAGATTTAATTTTCGTATAATAATTTATAAAAATTGAGTTTATATACTTTTCAAAATTGACAATATCAGTTTAATCATTAATGGTGTTAAAATTCTTTTCCTTACCAATGCTAATATGGTACTTGACTATAGTAACCTAATATTGAATTTGATGATGTGGCAATGGAGACCTAATATCCAAGAATGATACAATGATTATACTGATAGGACGTTAGCTTTTAAACATAATTTGCAATTTCTATAATCAACCTTGGTGAATCATCCTTAATCACTAAACAATATTTTCCATTTCGAATTTTCATTTCCATTTCCATTTCGATTTTCCAGTTTGATTATAATTTTGGGTGATTTCAAAAAGGGATAATTGATTTTTCAATCCATTTACAATATCATTTTGAGAGATAATCAGGAGAGAATAAAGAAAAAGATTAAAATTGAAGAGATATAATTGAGAATAATCAAACAGAGGACCCAAAAACTTATTTGGATTTTTTATTTGTCTCAATAAGTTAGTCAAAAAATTCATTGCATAATCATTTCTTCATTCTTGAATGTCACATCATTAAATTTAATGCCACATCATTAGATTCAATGTCTTTTCAGTATAGTCAACTATCATGTCAACATAAATAATATAAAAATTATAATACCATTAATGATTAAACTGATACTGTGAATTTTAGAAAGTATATGGACTGAATTTTTATAAATTATTAAATAATACTAAATTCACCAGTTCAACAAAACATAGGGACTAATTATATAATTTAGCCATTATTTTTATATAGAGTAATTTTGTTAGAATAAGCATGTTATGTGCACCGGAAAATATTCTTGGGTGTTACTTGGGTTAGGTTTATCTTGTATAAAATAGGTCAAATTATTCTAATTTATTTAGGTGATCAATATTTGTATATCAGTTAGGAGTTAGTCTTTGGTTAAATTTTTCTTAATTGTGGTTACAACTTGTTAAAAGATACGTGATTAGGTGTTATAAAACTCACTCAGCAACTGTAGTGTATGTAAGTTGATTCATTATAAATATATGATTCAAGGGTTGAGCTTCAGTCATCCAAGTTCTTCCTTTGTGTACATTTTTAAATTGGTTGTTGAATCCATTTGCCGAGATCCAAAATAGCTCCTTGAGGTTAAGGAAGGGATCATGGTGGAAGTGGGTAGAAGAGGACCAAATTCTGCTCTTAACATAGCATTTCAATTCAATTATTTGTTCATTTTTAATCATAATTATTTTTTATCTATACTATTTTTTAATTCCAAAGAAATATTTTGTTAGAAAAAGTTGGCATTTTGTAGTGTACCTTATTAACAAAATGTAAAAACAACAAATGAAAAAGGAAACAGTAAAAGCAAAAGCTTTCTATTTAGTTATCGTTGCATGAACAATCAAAATGCCATGCAATTAAACCAACATTCCAATGCCATGTAATAATTAGTTATTAGTCTCCTTCCACCCTCAACTAAAGATGTTGTTTGCTTTTTCCTTTTAGAACTTATGATCTTGGGTTTGCCTACATAAATATCTCCAAATCTATAAATCTGTTCTCACTTGTTTTAAGGTTTGAATTTGAAATCTCTTACACATAATCTCAAATTCTAACAATGGCATCCACCCCATATATGATGTGAGTGTAATTGTTAAGTCGTATATAAAAATTAAAATTAGTTACTACTAACAACTTAAGTTTAAACTTCATAAGTTATGTGGTTTAGCTTTCAAAAGTTGTTGAACCAATGGTGTTTAGGTGCGAATCATTGTAATTGTTGTTAGAGCATGTGCCAACCTGATGTGCATTTCTACATTATGCTATTGAAATGTTACATCCTGTTTTTTATAGGATTGTGACTGCCACTAGGTCTTATGTAGGTATGGCCCGTTAGACCTAATAAGCCTCTTATAATCATTTATTCATATGTGACTTATTTCCCACCAACTTCATACAGAAAAGCATTTATCATCATAAACTCATACGTCCATACATGGTCAGTACACAATAATGAAGCTTCTCAACATAAATTGTGTATATGCATTACAAAAATATCTGTAACATATACATTTGATGTCAACGTTGTAATGCACCCTAGGTGCTCGTATGGGGCTCTCAGGCCATTATCTTTTACATTTACACATTTCCTCAACTTTGTAATGCAACCCATGTGCTCATATGGGCTTTTAGGCCATCATCTTTCACATTTTACACATTTCCATATAAATAAATTCCATTCAAAGGCTTAACATTCAAATGTAACAAGTATTTATATACAAGAATATAAAGACTAACTTGTCAAGCGAAACATGATCCGACTTCCTAGGCTTAAAGAGGGCTGCTATATCACTTACCAAAAGAAGAATGAATCAAGTTTTTGTAACACTAGTAGTTGGACAACTATCACTAATTTGTAACATAAAATAAGAAACTAATGTGTCAGTCACAAGGACTCTGTGAGTGGATATGGCAAAGGGACAAGTAAAGGGGTTAAAGCTTTTACACAAATATACCTTGTAAAAAACCATGTATGTATGATCTTTCAAATACACATTTATCGACTTGCAATTAGATATAATCATGACTTTGAATACACTTTAGAAATAATTTGGAATAAATATTTAACCTTTAAATCATTGAGTAGAGAACTTGATCAAACCTTGATTTGCTTTTCAAACAAATTTTGGAATCATGTAATCTTTTAGAAACCAATTTGAGAGTCAAACCATTTGAATCAAATAAAAAAGGGCTAATTTACTTATTAATCATTCCATTACATGGGTTTCGAGGCTTACTTTCTATGGCTTGATAGCTTATCTATATGACCCTAGAGTTTAGGCTATTTCGATTCTCAATCATCCCATTCGATTATCTATGCCTAAGATCAATTGCATGTCTTAACTACCATCCATGCTTGACTAGAAAACCTTGTCTAAACATTGCTACCTAACATACACATTAGAACAATTAAACATCACAATCATTGACAAGTTAAGCCAAAATTTAAGCAATGACTAATAAAATGTTCATTTCCTATAGGACATAATTCAGTAAAAGTATGTCCCCTAGTTACCCAAGGGCTTTTATAATAGTATAGCCCCTATTATCTTCGCATACGTGGTGCATATAAGAACGGAATCACTACATCATTCCTGTTTTCTTCCTTAAGAGATGGTAATGGTATAACCCTTTTATCTTAGAGCTTACATTTGTCAATGGTATAACCCATATTAACTTGGTTAACAATTCACTCTATTGTACTAAATCAATATTTACATATTTATCATATAATTCATTATTCTCATTCAACAATATTACATATATGACATCTTAAGCAAGCACTTTTACATAACTCTTATAGTATATGGAAACAAAATCACATACATGACAAAATAACATATATCATGTGCTCATCATATAGTATGTGGAAACCATATCACATACATGTCATCGTAGCATATAACTTATGCTCGTTCTTATCTCATATAGTATGTGGAAACAACATCACATACATATCATCTTAGCATTTATCTTATGCCTATTTTTATCTCATATGGTAAGTGGAAACAACATCACATACATGGCATCACAACATTTATCACATGTTCATTCCTATTTCAGATAACATGTGGAACAACATCAGATACATTGCAACATAGCATACTTCATGCAATTCATGTGTACTTCATCGAAGTAGTGTTTGACTCAAAACAGTTGAAAGTGCTTGTCCCCCTTGTTGAAATCTAACAAATAATAAGATATTACATATACATAATAGTTTTGAAAATTCCTTCAAATCATGGGTTCAACCATAAATACAAATTGTCATTTATAAAAATATAATGAAAGTTAAATCAACCAAGTAAACCATCAAACCATGCCTTTAGCTTTATATGTTAAAATAGTTTAAAAGTGGTGTATCCACTCACCTAGACAAAAACATGCTTCTAAGCTTTTCTTCATCTAACCTTGCTTGTTCTAGGATACTCAAGATCAACAAATCCTATCACAATAATTTCTATCATAAGTTTCCTAATTTTTCCAACAAATCTATTATTTTGAAACTAATCGAGTAAACTAATATTCTTCGTATTACGTCAATAATCCATCAAACTTCAAACCTAGATCATTTAAATTGAAACCTTAATCATCCTTTCCTCAAAAAATTCCTTGAGGAATAAAACTCCTAAAAATCTTCAGCTCAATGGAGGTGTATTCGCTGAAATTTAGGGAAAATGCAAGTTAGGTTGTAACCATGGTGGTTAACTTCAAAAATGGCTAAATCTTACCTAAAATTGAGTTGGAAGCTTAATCCCTATTATATGGAGTCCATGGAGGCTGAATAAGGGTTTGGAGAGTGTGAGAGAGTGTTTAGAGGCTAAGAGAAGTGAGAAATGAGAAAATTAGCAACTAGGTCTTTTATTTTTATTTTTTGACTTAGAACCCTAAGATCGACCCTTTAAACCTCGGGGGTCAATCTTTAGGCTCTATTTTTTTACCTAAGGCTATTAGGATCGACCCTTTGTCCTTAAGGGGTCGATCTTTGTGAATTCCAGTAGTAAATTTTGATTCCCAATTAGTAGGGATCGAACTTTTCTTATTTGGAGATTGATTTTAAAGTTTTCAAAATTTTTCTAATATTTTATCTTACGATGATCTATCCTTCTTACCTTAACGATCAATCCTAGCCATTTTCAGAAGCTAGTTCAAGTGTTTGTTATGTTGGGATTAACCTTCCCTTGCTTAAGGGTCGATCTTAGCCAATTCAAGTAGCTAATCCAAGTGCTTTGTGAAGTGGGGATTGGCCCTCCCTTCCTTAAGGGTCAATCCTAAGCATTTCTAGTAGCTAACTTGAATCCATACACTTCTAAGGATCAATCCTTAGCTAAGGATTGACCTTTCATGCTTAAGTTTGTAAAAATGCCTTTCTTTGGTTTCTTTGTCTTACCATACTTTCATCCATCAAGCTTACATCAAACCAACACAATTATGGAAAGAAATTCATGTCAAAATAGTTGGGAAACTCATCCAACATTCAAATTTGTATTAGAGCATAATTCATTCACATAATTCATTTAAACTTATCCAATATCTTACTTAAGTTTAAACAATGTCACTCAATGTAAGGTTAGGGTTTCACATGAGATCTTGGTTCCATTGAGTGGGCCTTCGTGGAGAATTTTTTATGTTTGAGATTGATGAGGTCATCAAGGATTTGAATTCATAAGATTGTGATTTCTTATTCCATATTTAAATCCCACATTTAATGTGAGTGTGATTGTTAAGATTTAAAGTAAAAATCCTATTATGAAAATTTTTTTGATCAGACTTGTGCCAAACTTTTACTTTCTCAAGTCTTATGTAAAGTACTGCCAAGATTTTAATTCTAGATGTTTTACAAACCTATTCATCTTTAAAAAACTCGTAGTGCAAAATTGCTTAAAAAACAAGTAGTGACCACACATTGCACATTGCAAAAATCTCAACTTGGTAATGAATCAAGAGACGGTTTTCTTTGAGGAGTGGTGAGTTATTTTTTTATGTTTTGATGTTAATGTTTTTTGGTTAATAGATGTGCTTTGGTTAATGATTTCAAGCCTATTTATTAAACCCCTTTTACGAAATTATCTAGTAACTTGATAATCTTGATAACTGAATTATAAGATAATCTTTGGTAATTTACAATTAAATTTCAAGGATAAAAGGTTTAACTCTATACCATTTGGAAGACTTAGAGAAGTAGGCTAGACCATCATGATTGTAATCTCGACAATCCAACATCTCCCTCTCACACATGATGGGGAAGCCATCTTACTACTATCATAAACTATCCCACTGCCAAGTTCATTTAAGTTAATGGATCATGTAAGTCTTGAGTACCCTTAAATTTTTAAAACTTTATACTAAGAACTTGTTAAACCTAACATAGTGACAACGACCCTTAAGAATAAAGTGCCTCATATGCCTTGAGCCTATTTGATCACACCATATAAAGTAACTCAAATCCCTCAATGAGTATAGTTCAACCTTTCTCATGTTGCTACTCATGTCCATAATTATGTCTTAACTTTCATAAGCAGCATAACAGGTCAATTGTGAATATATGTATTGATAAGGTATCAAATAGTCTTTCCTTCATCCTCATGCCATTTAGCTTATAATCGAGCATATGCCTAGTAATGTCCAATATAATCGAATTATCCATGTTCTTAGGTAACATGCAATGTAGCAAACATGCATTCCTCACTTTATGACATAGTTGAAGGTCACAAAAGGGCACCATAAACGTTTTATTAACTTTCTTATTACTCACATGGTGAAGTACTAGGGATCCATGCTTCCACCTGATAACTCTGTTATATAGAGTTATTTTACCACAGTTTGATTGCTACTTTCCTTATTGAACATATCTCTAAGGTTTACAATATTATCTAGGGCATTCATAGCTTCATGCTACTTTTGAAGATCTGGAGCGATACTAGCCAACATCACACATGTGGCTTGATTGAGATCATCTATATAAACTCTATAGGCCTCATTTTCCTCATTCGTAACATCATTGCTAGGTTTCTCAGGAATAGATCCATCTAACACATAAGCCTTTTTCTCTTGTTTCAAGACAATCTTGATACTGCAAAACTAGTCAATGAAATTTGGGCCTATCAACTTGTTTGCATCAAGTATACTTCTAAGTGACAAGCTATTCTCCCTGATGGATTTATTGTAACACCCCATACCCTCGCATAGGAGCCAATACGACCTTAACAACAAGACAAAGGGGTCAATTGACATAAATCTAAGTGTCAAGGAGCGGTGATGAGTGAAAGGAATAGTTTGGAATAAAATATTCCATATGCGAGAAAATAGAAAGTGAATAATAATATTCTTATTGAGGATGAATTAGCAATTTAAAAGGTTAATCGGAGGTGAATTGGGACAAAGTGAGATATTTTGAACCATGAGGAGACAAGTGGAGAATTTTAGATTAAAATAATATTTTTAAATAAAATAATATTAAAATATTAATATTTTAACTATTATCGAAATTAGTCATGAAGGAGGATTATATGACTAATCTAAGTGGGGGAGAAGAAGTAATAAAGAATTTTGAAGAAAAACGATGTTAGTGGGACCCGCGTGCCTTTATTAAATAAAGCCAACGCGGGCAAGTATATATTTAAATATTATGGTGATATATTAGTGAAGTACAAATTTTATATTTTCTTTGTACATATGTAAAAAAAGGAAGATAGAAGAAAATTGGAGTTTAAAACATGTTGGAAGACTCAAATTGTAAATGATAAAAGTTTGGAGGGTTAAACGGTAAATAAGGAAAAGTTTGAGGATATATGTGTAATTTTAATTAAACGGACATTTCCTAACCAAGGAAGGTTAGATTATGAGGAATATGAGATATACATGTAAAAGTTACTATTACATGCAAATTATTACATGAAAAAAAGAAGAAGTTAGTGGGAAACATGTGAGACCCCACCATGTGATAGTTGACTAAGAGAAAAAGGAATAAAACGTATTTAAATGGGAGAAAATCATGGTTTGGCAAGGATAGCCTATAGTAAACAACATAAGGATGGTAATGTGATTTGAAAAGGAAAAGGTATAATCATAGCATGAAATGTTAATGGGTGATAAGGTGGCATTAAAAGGAAATGAAAATGAAATGCATAGAAATACATGTGGAATGAAATGCAAGTGAAATAAATCAAAAGAGAACACCATGTGAACCAATGCATGGATAATGCAATCTAACCAAAGGGTAAAGGAATGGATAAGGAAATATTGCATGAACAAGCCACCAATGAGAGGTGGCGTTAATAACAAGAGAAGAATTGATTGGCATGACATGTAAAGAGAAAAGAAAAGAAAGTAATAGAAAAAGAATGGAAAATAAGAGTGATGGGTGGAAAGGTTTCAATGTGTCTTTGTTTTGTGATTTTAACCACATAAAAGGTGAAAGAAATATGCCAAATGTCACCAAGCTTTGGGCAATCCGCCCATGAG
>NW_018397270.1:1106890-1106965 GCF_002168275.2 Theobroma umbraticum
GAAAGCTTTCACAAGTTAACCTTGTGATGTCCACCCACACTAAAGAATTAGCCAACCAAATGGCTTTGTCTTGAG
>NW_018397270.1:1106975-1107190 GCF_002168275.2 Theobroma umbraticum
CCTTTGAGAAAGAAAAAGAGAGATTTGGCTAGGAAGCAAAGGAAGAAAGGAAGAAAGAAATAAAAAAGAAAGGAAGAAAGAAAGAAGGGGAGAGAGGAGAAAGAAGAAAAGAGAAAGTGAAGGTTTGGGCTAGTGAACTTGAGACAAGGAAGGTAAAAAGGTTTGTCATTTTGCTTGAAATGCATGCTTTGTAAATCAATTGTAATGTGAGATTT
>NW_018397270.1:1107514-1108017 GCF_002168275.2 Theobroma umbraticum
CTGAGAGGTAAGCATGCAAAGTGTCTACAATAAGCTTTGGTTGGTTAAAGTGTACGGATTGTGTGATAAATGCTTATGAGTAATGTTGATAAAAACAATAAGATTTAGTTAAGGATTATTGGTTGATATGCTACCATTTATGAGTATAATTAAATGTACTGGGTTTGAATGATTGCTACGAAGAGTGTAAGTAAGAAAAGTTTGCCATGGTGGCATGACGGATGAGATAACGAGAGATCGACAAGTAGAAATTAGTTAGATACGCACTTGAATCAATAGCAATGTAGCGTCCTACTATTGTATAATGAGTAGGGGGCGTCCATTTTAAAATTTCCTTGATCAAATATATGTGTGTGTGTGTGTGCGTGTGTTGGTTTGCCTTAAGCGCAAAAATTATGGAAAGCATGAGCTGGTAGAAATGCGAGGAGATTGTGAATGCCTTCAAGTTTGAAAGTTTTTTGACTATATATAAGGATAGTTATATTCGTAAAGGATTTTAAAAC
>NW_018397270.1:1108092-1110062 GCF_002168275.2 Theobroma umbraticum
ACCATGCTAATTTGACATCTAAACCTCATGCAAAAGGTTTTACATTGTACAGTGTTACAAAAAGGGGTTTTAGTGTGCTACCATGATCGGTGTTTTGAAAATGATTTAAAATGATCTTTTGAAAACCCGATTTGGCGTTTAAATGGTTTTATCAAATCAAGAGATTTGAGAGTAAGTCGATTGTCACTTCAGTTAAGTGTCCTTATGCACAAGTGAGCTCTAGCTAGAGAACATTTGGGTCACCGACAAGCTATTAGACATGGCTGGGGCCATTGTCTGTGATATACATGGTAAGGCCATGGGTTGTTATATGTGGCTAGGCCATAAGTGATATTCACGGTTGCGACCGCTTGATTTCTCTGATGTCGGCCAACATCATCGAGACTACCATGGCATGTGGGAATCTAGTGGAGTGTTTCTCTCAGATTGTTATTATGTGGAAGTGGGTCCACGGGTTGATATTTATGATTTCTTACTTGAGAGTGATATCTCTTTGGGTTTTCAAACATGACTTCTTTTGCATAGTGAGCAATATTAGTTTTTCTGCTGCTCCCCTATTTGATTAAATGCTTTCAGTGTTTTATATATTAATTATGATTAAATGACGTTGTGTTTAATACCTCGGTGATGAAATGATTTATGAGTTTGTGTAAAAGCTTTGACAATGTTTGATTTCATGGGAGTGTGCTTGATTATACTGATTTGATTTTAGCAAAGTTGTTAAATGATTTCGACGGCAGAGATCTTTACATGATTTGGTTTGATATTTGATTTAGATGATTATCTTGCATTAACTTATTGGTTTTACAAATAAGATACAAATTACCCTTTTGAGCTAAATTGTTTACATACATTCTTTTGTTCTTAATATTCAAAACTTCTGCACTTAGCTTGTTTCCTATCTACACCCTACTCACGGAGTTGATGATCACTAAGTCTGTGAGACTCACCCCCCTTAACTTCTTTTTATGGATAAGTAATCTGCTCAAGTGCATTGCTTAGCACCTCGAGACTTGCTACAACATAGGTAATGGCATCTCTTAGACTTCCACTTCTAGTCGCTCCATTGCATAGAGGTCGTGTTGTGTCGAATGGTCTATTTTGTAAAGATGAATAGTCTATCAGAATTGTAATCGCTAAAACTTGATATTGAAAGAATTTTGGAGTTATTAAATCTGGTTATTGGTATCTAGATGCTACATATTAAATATAATGTTTATTTGATTTAAGTAAACGATAGTATTAGTGTTGCCAGTTGATTTTAAATTATCTGGAATTTCAATTAAGGCTTGTTTAGGATTTGGAGGGTTCACTCACAAGTCTTGAATGTTGGTAACGATCGAGGTAAGAGGTTGTTACATTTATATCTTATATAAACCAACATATATGATTATTAGTCATTAACACAAATTATATAATCATAGAGACAATGTTTTAGAATCTTATATGATTATTCTCAATATTTTATCAAAATAATATCCCCCATTTACTATTTCGAGAAATTTAACTTTTAAACTTCTTATTGAGCTAGGACCCTTTTCATCCCATTATGACTTGGAGTGACTCAACAAGCCATGATAACACTAATTAGGTAGATAATTTAGCTTACCGATTGATCTTATACAACTCCTAGATCAAGTAGGTGACAACTCCTTGTCTTAATGTATCATACACATTTTCTCTAACTATGCCTCTAATACTATGTGGTCATGTTTGACACATTTGAACAATATCGTACTTGTTGAGTAAGATCCACCAATAACTCAAATGTACTTCTATAAAAGTTTAGCCTTGAGTGACTCAACAAGCCTTCAATTAAATAGTAGCCTAGTTATCTTGTTATATGGTGGAAGGTAACTTTTTGACTCCATATATTAATGAGGAAATTTTATTTATTAATTCATTAATTAATGTCTCAGTGATTTGATGCTGTTGACATGCACAACATTTATCGCATTTCACATATATCA
>NW_018397270.1:1110072-1110302 GCF_002168275.2 Theobroma umbraticum
AAAAAATAAATCTATCTCATGCCAACTGCTACGATGATTATGAACTTTACTAATTCTAATTTTCTCTGGCCATTAAGGAAATTAGTTGGTCAAAAATCCTAGGGGATTTACACAAACATCAACTTTAAGCTTTGCTTGTAATCTTCTTGATTTTCCATGGCACCTTTGGATCTCCATCTTCAAGTTACAAAAATTTTTCTATCTAGCCCTAGTTTTACACTTTGATGTAA
>NW_018397270.1:1110312-1110855 GCF_002168275.2 Theobroma umbraticum
TCTATAATCAAGAAACCTTGAGTTACATTCGAAGGGAGTTACGTTAGAAAAGAATTTTACAACCAAGAGCAAACAGAGGTAAGACAGTGTGCGTAGACCCTATTTTAAAATAAATATCATGAGATATAAATTTAACCGTCCAGACCTAATCTTTTAAGGTCTAAGTCCATAATCATTCTCATGCTTTATAATCACAATCAAAAGCATAGAACTAAATGCAAACTCAATATCACTTGGTTATCGTTTGTGTTATTTGAGAAAAGCATCAATTAATTCACTTAAAGTGCTACACTCAAATTATTTGGTATTGTTTTCTTTCAATTTAATATTTATGAAATTTTCATTTTCAAAACACTTAAAGTAAACGTTTTACTTCTTATTTCTTGTTAGAAATTCATTGAAATAAAAATGTTCTTTTTAAGACTTTCCATTTTAATTCTTTCTATAATTAAAACTTCTTTTAGTTTTTTAAACCTCTTTATTTTAGGTAAACTTCCTAAAATATATGTAAGCCAATATTTTAATTTCTAACATTTAGAACAT
>NW_018397270.1:1110865-1110934 GCF_002168275.2 Theobroma umbraticum
CCTAAATTGTATGTTGTTCAAGTTACCTAGATGGTGACTTAACAAATTTTGAAAACTTCTAGTCAAATC
>NW_018397270.1:1110944-1116684 GCF_002168275.2 Theobroma umbraticum
GGAAAGTTCAATGCTATCACATATCTTTAGGAATTTCTTATAAAGTAGAAAATTATTTCCTATGAATTTCTCAAATTAAAATAATATCTTTAATTTTCAGAATTTCTTTTAAAGTAGAAAATAATTTCCTATTCTCTATGAATCACCCAAAATTAAAATTTTATCCTTAATTTTAGGAATTACTTTTAAAGTAGGAAACAATTTCTTATTTTTTTATGAATAATGAAAAATTAAAATAGATGGCATTTAAGTGCTCTTAAAACTCCATAAATCATGAGTCACTCATGAAAAAGGTTGCTGAAAATTTCAGTCAGTGTGTTTAACAATTAAACACAAAATTCATGAAGAATTAAGTCACCAAAATCGATCATAGCTGCCCAAAATTTTCTGCATTGAATCTTTGTTGTTTTGGAACTTGAAAACATGATTTTTATAAACCTTTTTCTTACTAAATCAAGTTTGGCCGAAACATGCAGTAATTTAATTCAATAAACCTAATTTTTAACAATTAAAAACTGCTCATAACACTTACCCATTGTTAATAAAAAATAATCGACACATTAGTCTCCAAAACACATTAAAACTATTCAGTTTTAACTTGGCCTTGCAAGCCTTTTAATCCAATTTTTAATTCTTCAACTAAACATAATTTTAAACTTTTTAAAGCATGTTTTTAAAGAATTAATTACATGCTGTCCAGATTTGAATTAAAACAGAAAAATATATTTTAAAGAAAGCTTTCAAAACTTATATACATCAAATCGACACATAAATCAATCCTATTGATTATCACCAAGAATCAAGCATGCGTATTACATGAAAACATCAAACAAAAGCTTTGATGCCACTGTTGGGATTTGACCTCATGCTCAAACATTAAAAATATAACTCAGCAAAATAATAAACTAGCATTTAATATGAGAAATAATCAAATCCTACAGTATCAATGTTTGTGTTTTTTCATGTAATTTTTAAATTAATTATGAACATTCATATGTTTAAGAGTTACATACTTGCTCTAGATATTGTAATCAAGAGCCAATGAAATAAAAAACGGTTATGATGAAGCAAGAAACTCGCAAAGAGAATACAATGGTCTAAAATCTTGCAACCAAAATCTTTGCTTCTTCATCTTTAGGATTTGTCATATCTTCAGCCACCCAAGTGTTTGGCCTTTAACAGTAATCCACACAATGACTAAATAAGACCTTCTCAAAGGTCGAATTTTACTTGTGCTAGAAAGTTTTGTTTTTAAAATAAAAAGACCAAAAATTCTTGTTGAATCTTTTTTTTTTTGGATAAAGATAACTACTTTTCTTTTCTTAGTTTATGAAATGGTTGAGAAGTGGCTAGAGGCTTGGAGTTTTAGTTAGCTAGCATAACATATTTATATAGCCAAACTAAGTTGTAGCCTTAGATACAACAATTGCATTTTAATTTAATTAAGTCTTTGTAAACTTAATTAATTTCTCACTTTATTTTGGTTTATTCCAATTAAGTCCAACTTAATTGATTATCCTTATTTAATCTTAATCATGTCACTTAATATATGACCCATTAGGTTTATAACATATTGGCAATAAATATAAATACTAATCAAATATCAATTTGATGATTGATTTATATTTATAGATCATGAGTGGCATATAACAATATATCATGACCACCCAAATATTAGAGAGTTAATTAAAGAATTTGACAAAGCCTTTTAATGATAAGCCTCTCAGTGCAATATGATCCTTTCATCAAATATCCTAGATATGTCATAAAGTATGGCTCAGTGTCTACCTAAAATATTCCATATTAGTTCTCATAATTCATAACTAACCTAATGAATTTAGGAAACTAACATTTTTCAAATTCATCATACTTTGGCCAAAAACATTATACAAGTTAATCAAGAATTGAGAACAAGTGAGATACATCCCTTCATATCACTTGGGGTGATGAATCCTCTCTTGACCATTTATTCACCTTCGCGTGCTTCATGGCATTCATAAAAAAACTTCGCACTTACATATTATCCTCAAACATCGCATATACTTCAATCTATGAGATTGATTATTTACTTCCCAAGTAAGAAGGCTTAACATGTACCAATCTTTGAGCATTGTCAATGCCCTATCTAGACAATATAATGACCAAGAATAATTTTAAGACTATGGCTTTGATACATAGTGATCTCATAATTGTAACAACTTTTTAATTCTGTTGCAAGGCCTTTATGCTCCATGGGCTTCATCCAAATAGTACTTAATAACTCCTTATTATTGCACTAACATGAAGAAAAACCTTTATCACATATAGCTATGTGATTCAGTATGCATTAAATGATAATCTATATTCCTTGACCAATCTAATTGGCTCAAGGGCATAAACCAACAATTAAACCATTAATCATCGAAATGGGTAGGACCCACTCATAGGTAGAATGTTATGACGAGTGAGATTAATGAGTTAGAGAAATGACTGAATGAGTATTGCCTTATGATTTATTCTTAAATGCCTAGTTCATGATTATATGAGTATTGATGATGTTGTTCACACTGTAAAGTGGTGATATTAGCTTGGTTTGATAGAACCTTAACCTAAAGAATGATCCCTTAATGCTAGAAAGACTTATGAATGAGTTATATTCAAGAAAATATCTAGAAAATTGGATTTGTGGCAAAAGTATCGATACGCATGAAGTATGTATCGATACATTTTCAACAAAATGCTATAGAAGGCATTTTGTGTGAAATGTATCGATACATTACCAAGGGTGTCTACAGATTCCTTACATGTATCGATACATTCCAAAATGTGTCGATAGAATTGTTGTAGAATTGGCTTCTCAAGTGATTTTAGGGAGGCTTTCATGATGAAATGGTTTCTAATGAACTATGCAAAAATGTTTTCCATGCAATGTTTTTCAGAGGATGATTAAATGTTATGTTTAATGAACACCAGGGTAATGTGAAAGGATTTGTGAATCATATGTATTTATAATAACATGGTTATGAAAAACTTATATCCTCTGGCTTGTCCCCTTCCCCGTATCCATTCATAGAGTCTTTATAACTCACACGTTATTTTCCCTCACTATTTTTGATGCAAATTAGTGATAACTCTGTCTTGCTAGCAGCCAGTGTCACAGAGACTTGATTCATTCATTTATCATTGGAAAGTGTTTACAAGCCTTTCAATGCCTAACGAGTCGGGTCTTGTTCTGTTGATGAGTCAGTCTGTGCTATGTTTATGTTTATGTTTATGTTTATAGACTATGAACTTGTTTTAATGGATTATAAACAAGTTATGTGAATGTAGCCAAATGTTTGGGTTCTTTTTATATGGATGTTATGTAAAATGTATATAATGGTTCAGGAGCCCATATGGACACCTGAGGGTGTTGAGACATGTAAATATTATGGTGAATTAAAAATGTGGCACTCAATGATATATGAAATTTCTCACTTATACTAATATGTTGAAAAGTTCCATATATGTGTAATGTTGCATATGATGGTATGCATGAGTTAATATTATATGCTTATGGATGTTTATGTATGCTTTCGCATTGATGAATGTTTAATAATGTATGTTAAAGAGGCTTGCTTGAACCTAGTGGGGTATACTCGTTTAGGTTCGTGCACAGGTCATGTTGCACTATAAAATGAGAGTGACACAAATAATTTAGCTTGAATCAAACTATTTGGCTTCTATGTTTAGGTTTGTTAGCCTTGAGTTGTATCATGTTTTAATTTGACAAAAATCACATGTGTTCTAGAACTTAGTGTCAAGCATTCAAGATTGTCTCAAATACATTTTTAATCCCTTAAGGTTACAAAATTGTTTGAAAAGCCATGCATCATTAGATAACATCTTAGAAGCTTTCAAACAATGCATATTCAGCTAAAAATGGCAGAGCGAACATGCCTTGAAATGTTATATGAATATAAGAACATGGCAAGGAGGAAATAGCTAGAAAGAAACATCGAAAAGCTAAAGAAACCTCAAGACACAAGCCAAGAGTTGATCTTAGATAAGCTTGAGTCAATCCAAACGTTGAAAAAGTGCAAAACTTGAAGATTATTAACATAACGTGAAGGTTTGAGTGGCTTGTGAACGGAGTTAAACTATGATGAAGTTATTGTGAATGTGATGGATGATAGTGATAAGCTGTATTAATGAATCAGTTAAATGCAAATCAGTTGTTATACTGTGAATACAAAGGTTGAGGCTTGACAATGTGAAGTAATTTTTTGGTAAGTTGTCTTGTCAATTAGAAGCATTTAGCTCTAAAATCCTTTTAACAATGGCTAATGAAGCGAGATTTATAAGATCGCTAGAGCTTATTCATTTGGTAGAATGATAATTATAGCCATGGTAGTGAAATTTGGAAGTTAGGTCGATGGATAAGGACCATCAAGGAGTTGTTAATTAAGTTAAGTTAAGGATGAGACCTTGAACGGGAATGTATTTTTGGTCTTGCAATCGCCATGGTGGGCACTATAATGGTTAAAGTGATTAAATCTAGGTTTGTAAATTTAAATATTGAGGGAGTCGTAACCCAATATTCCTGTGGATGAGAAATGTTAAGGGATATATCCTCGATAAACGTGAAAAAAAAGGTGAAACAATAGCTCATTGGTCAAGTGGCTACAGTGAGGAGGTAAGTCATAAAGAGTTATGCCATGCACAAGGAACATATAAACACTTTCTAATTATTCTTCTTATGAAGAACGATCGGTGGTAAGAATGAAGGCACATAGTTCCATGACATTATAGAATGATAAATTGGCACAATATATGGTACTGGGAGTAATTATGGAGATAGGGGAAGATGAATTCTTGAGTGAATAATAAATGAGAGTATAAGGTGTTGACCAAGATGGACCATTTTCATGGCAATTTTAAGTTGAAAGTTTGTGAATTGGTGAGATGCAATGCAAGAGAGACAATTAGTTATAAATAACAAGAAAAGTGGGGATACTTTTGGTGGTGAATAAGTATGCAAGTGGTGTTTGTACATTGTAAGTTTATAGCATAACATGGAAAAGAATGTCCTATGGTGGGACTTACTAAATGATGATAAGAGTTAAAGCTAGCATAAGTTTGAAACTAATGACTTGGGCAAGTACATATGGTGGACAAGGTGGTAAAAAAGCTAGATGAAGAGATTTCCCAGTAGCCACAGTGCCATAGCGCTGACTCCCCAATGCTACAGCACTGGAACTGCTTTACTACCAGTAACCACAGTGCCGCAGCACTGGCTTCCCAGCGCTGAAAACAACAACTGCAGCGTCGCGATGCTGAGGATATTTGTTTCTAGTAGATTTTTGACAAACATGAAGAGTGATTGGCTTAATAATGGGGCATTATGATGAATTTGCAAGCCAATTTATGGCTATTGACCTTGAGGTTGGAATTTCTTAATTGGAGTTTTAAGTGTTTTGAAGCATGTTTAAGTGAAAGAATGGCAAAGTTCTTTATTGCCATATATTGACATGTAAGCAAAAGAGAAAACTGAAAGTTTTTGAGATGACTACCATGAGATAAGCTATAATGTTAAGTGTTAAGATGAACATCATGTTAATTAAAGTCACATCCTAAGGAATAAAGGAGACAAGAGATTAAGCTTTGTTAAAAGGCCATGAAAAGAAAGAGTGAAAAGTTAAAAGAATGTATGAGATATTGATAAAGTAATGCCAATATCAAATATTGATAAAGTAATGCCAATATCAAATGATGAAATTGT
>NW_018397270.1:1116694-1117353 GCF_002168275.2 Theobroma umbraticum
TTACAAGGTTGGTATAGCAAATGAGCTAACATAAAGCAATGTTATGAGGAATTGTGAACCATATCTTGACATGGTTGAAGGGAAAAGGTTAGTAACTAGACAAGACCAATTATATGACATACTAGAAACCTAAGAATATCAATTGAGGCATGAATAGATGAGTATGCATTCGAATATCTTGGAAAATAAGTGCACACTTTTGTAATGAATGTGCTTAGAAGGATAATGGACAAAAGAGTAATTAAGTGTTTGGAAATTGCACCAAAGTTTTGAAAATGGATACCAAACTATATGTGGCAAGAATGATAATTGATGTTACTTAGAAATATTTTATACGCACATTGATGTAATGTGGTATTTGGAAGTTGCTAAGGAACTTAAAGGCTAAACCACGGTTATGTGGTTGCATGTTGTGACACATATACTTAATGTGGGTAATTACAAGGAAATATTCAAGAAGAATCTTGCTATGAATCTTGTGAAAACAAGTATTAATGTGTAGTTACAAAAAGGAAGATGCAAGTTTGAAAGTGGATACTTGCAATAATATTGAGAAGTATTTGAATAAAACCCTATTTCAAGCTTTGCGATTACAAATACTAATTGTAGGAGGGTTAAAAGGAAAAATGATGTTACATCGGTATAAAGGAATAGTACAA
>NW_018397270.1:1117363-1117632 GCF_002168275.2 Theobroma umbraticum
AAGGTAACCATGATAATGAAGTCAGTTAATGAAAACCTCCTGATGTATAATAGCAATTGGAATTAGGAAATGCATAAGGTATGCATAATTCAAATGAATCTGAGTCTTAAGTGACTAATTAAAAACCGAAATGCAGTAAGGATAATACATGTATTGGAGGTATGAAAGATAATTAAGTAATGAAGATAACTTTTAAGAATGATGTTTTTGCATGCGATGCAATGATTAAGTAAAGACAAACCTTAAAGGATCAATGAGATTATAAAGCA
>NW_018397270.1:1117642-1117802 GCF_002168275.2 Theobroma umbraticum
ACTAGATTGCAATTTGATGAAAATGGTGTTTAGCAGTTGAGATGTGGTTTATAATATTGTGATACCATGATACATGGTATAATGAAACTCATGTTTATGGATGGAAATGATAAGAAAAAAGTATAAGTGTGTAAATTATGTGAAGTTATGCAGAGGCATA
>NW_018397270.1:1117812-1119271 GCF_002168275.2 Theobroma umbraticum
ATATGGATTACATAAGGGATAACTTATGGTAGCATGTAAATTAAATGGCAACTTAAACATCCAAAGGGGTATTCTGGAATTGCCTATACCCTAATGTTTGTGGATTAAACTTGATTTATGGAAATGAAATGGAAGGGTAAATTAGAAATGTCAAAATTAAGGAAAGTAAAAAGGGAAACATTAACTATGAGAAAATGATATTGAATCTTGGTTATGGATGAGAACGTATAAAGTGAAATTTAGTTCGAACGCATTTGACACGAAGATCTCTACACATAATGATAATTGTTGATGTGAAAGGTGTGTGGTATACGTATATGTGGAGATGATTATGTGACCAACCAAAGTGAAGGATTATTCTTAGTGATTTGTAATTTGAACTCAATGTGTTTGATGAGTTGAATAGATAGCATAATGATAAGAGATACCATTAGAATGGAGGCACAGGGGTATAAGGGAATCTTGGAGCAATAAATAACGAAAGAATATCCAGAAATGGGATCTATGGTGTGGTTAACCCATACAAGATGGATTAATATGATTGAGATGTAAGAAGTAATAAAGTGGTATGTCATAACTATCGTAGACTCCTCAGAAAGCAATAGTGTAATAAATAGAGAATAATGGTGATAGTATTGTAATGCGAGTGCTTAGGGAAATTGATTAAGAAAGATAAAATGTAATTATGTTAATGATGATCAAAAGGTTCTAAGTCATAATAATGACATTATATTTTGAGACATGAAGAATTAGAATTAATGAAAAGATTTTGATGGTGAATGAAAGAATTACGATTAAAGCCAAAGATTGGCATGTGGTTTGCCTTTTTAAATGATGTAAATTCATTGGCTTAAGAATGATGTTAAAGTGTGCATCATATAGAAGCAAGACAAACATGAAGTATGTGGGGATAATTGAAGGCTTTAAACCTCCCCTAATGTTGAGAACATGTACAGGAATGAATGTGCCATATTTATAACGCTATAAGTTATGTAATAGTGTATGGAATTAAGATGAATGAATGTCAAGAAGTTTGGAAAGAATTGCAGTAATAAATGGTGGTTAGGTATACATAAGCAAGAATGGTATGTGATCAATATTGGCATGATTGAGATTGAGCTATCTTTAAAGTTAATAATGGAGCTAAAGGTATATTTGGGATTTTAATGATAAGAAAGGGCAATTGTGAAAAGTACTGTGGCTTTAATCCAAGGATGAAATAGACATAAATAAAGTGTCCTAGTCAAACTAAAAGTGAATGGGGTAGATACAACAAAATTCCCTATGAAGGATGAAATGGAATATGATCATCGAACGAGATTAATAACCTGACATTGATGTGAATTCGAGGACAAATTCTATTTAAGTGGGGCAGACTGTAACACCCCATACCCTCGTATAAGAGCCAGTATGATCTCATCGATGAGACAGAGGGTTGATGGATGTAAATCTAAGTGCA
>NW_018397270.1:1119714-1119889 GCF_002168275.2 Theobroma umbraticum
TTAAAACATGTTGGAAGGACTAAATTGCAAGAATGGAAAGTTTGGTGGAACAAACGGTAAATAAGGAAAAAGTTGAGGACCTTTGTGCTATTACCATATTTGAAGCTAAGTGGACATTAATTAACTAAAAGAAGTTAGATTATGTAGGATAATAAAATGTGCATGTGAAAGTTAC
>NW_018397270.1:1119899-1120139 GCF_002168275.2 Theobroma umbraticum
AAACTATAGTGTGCATAAAAGAAGTTAGTGGGGAACATGTAGGACCACCACCATGTGATAGTTGATTAAAAGGAAAAGAATAAAGAGTATGAAAGTGCAAGAAGACCATGGTTTGGCAAAGATAGCCTATGGTAAATAAAGTATGGTTGGAAATGTGATTTGAAAGAATAAGAAAGAATACTTTGGTTGCATGTAATTTGATTGGTGCATTTGGTGGTCAAATGAGGAAAGTGAAATGTG
>NW_018397270.1:1120422-1120538 GCF_002168275.2 Theobroma umbraticum
TGAGCAAAAGAGATAATGTGTGCATGAAATGTGAGTGGAGAGTGAGTTGGTCCATTGAGAATAAGGAACAAATAAAGGAATGAAAAGGAAACTAATAGAATAAAGAAACCAAGAAA
>NW_018397270.1:1120548-1120695 GCF_002168275.2 Theobroma umbraticum
AAAAGATGTAGAAAATGAATGTGATGGGTGGAAAGACTTTAAAGGCATTGCCTTGTACTTTTGTCAGTTAAAATTCTACTATACAAGTATACATATCGAATAGATAGTATATTAGTAAGTAGAGTATCGATCCCACAGGGAATTGAT
>NW_018397270.1:1120795-1120999 GCF_002168275.2 Theobroma umbraticum
AACCTTCCCCCAAACTTAAATTGCACATTGTCCTCAATGTGAAAAGCTAAAAGGAATAAGGAAAAGAAACATCCCTATCAATGGTGGTAGTGCCTTGAAAGCTATAATTTTCTTTCTCCTCATCTTCATGCATTCCAAATCTACATACACAACAAAATAAGCTAGGAAGAGGTTATAACTACTTATTTACATTGAAAACCAAAA
>NW_018397270.1:1121196-1121451 GCF_002168275.2 Theobroma umbraticum
TGAAAGTAGTCTCCTCTTAAAATGAGGTTGTAGTGGCTTTAACTCAAGATGTGGTGCTTGCTCAACCCATGATGGTGGAATAGGCTGACTTTTACCCAGCTTCTTAAATTGAGTTCTTCTTCGATAATACACCGTTGGTGTAGCATTCAAAACATGTGTAACATTTGTGAGTTCTTCATTCTGGTCCTTTATTGTTGGAACTTGAAACAAACAAGCCTTAAGGAATTTATTTGGATTTTCCATATCAATAGCCTC
>NW_018397270.1:1121461-1121613 GCF_002168275.2 Theobroma umbraticum
TTATCAACTGTATCTAGGAAAGGAATTGGAGGCACATATGGCTTGACTTGTGGTGGTGTAGATACTTCCTCTTCTTGCTTATGTTTTTCATCTTGAACTTGATTCCTGGAAGTGTTACCTTGATCTACTTTATCTTCATCATCTACCACATT
>NW_018397270.1:1121623-1121735 GCF_002168275.2 Theobroma umbraticum
ACCTCATCAAGATGCTTACCATATTCTTCTTTTCTAGGATTAGGCTTAATGTCATTTTGGTAAAATTTCTTGAGGCCTATTGTTTATGTAATTAACAAGTTGGCCTAATTGA
>NW_018397270.1:1121745-1121929 GCF_002168275.2 Theobroma umbraticum
TTCGGATTGATTCTGCTTGACTTTGAAAGATGGCATCATTCAAAGTCATGAACAGCATCAACATATCCTACAAAGTTGGCTTCTTCTCAAGTATAGGGGCTGTAACTTGTGATTGGAAATCATGTTGAAAAACAGGTTGTGATGAAAATATAGGATCCTGATCATTACTCCATGAAAAATTTGG
>NW_018397270.1:1121939-1122039 GCF_002168275.2 Theobroma umbraticum
CATGAGTTGTAACTATTGGAGTATGAATTGTTTTGTTGCCCATTGAAGCTTCCACCAAATTGCATTGATTCAGAATAGGTTGGACAACAATCACTTGAAT
>NW_018397270.1:1122049-1122167 GCF_002168275.2 Theobroma umbraticum
ACAAAGCTCGCATGCCACAAAAGGACTTTGAAAAACATTAATACCTCAAGTATCAAGTTTTGGAGACAAAGCATCAACTTCGTTGGCCAAAGCACTGATAGCCAATTCATAATCACTA
>NW_018397270.1:1122177-1124600 GCF_002168275.2 Theobroma umbraticum
TAGGCACAAATTGTTCAGATGTCCACTGATAGTTATAATAATTCATCACCTCAACCAAAAGTAATAGAAAATAAAATTAAAAAAATTTAAATTAAGACTAATTTTCTTGGTATTAGTATTAGTAAAAATTCCAGAAACAATCCCCCGGCAATGGAGCTAAAAACTTGTCAGTTAAAATTCTACTACGCAAGTATACATATCGAATAGATAGTATATTAGCAAGTAGAGTATCGATCCCACAGGGAATTGATCTAAATTTTACTAAGTACTAAAATTAGAACAATTTAGTTTATTCAAATAATTAAAATCTGAATTCTAATTGAACTAAAAATTACTCACTAAAACTAATTTAATTATAAATTAAAGCAACAGATAATTGGGCAATAGCAAATCAAACAAGCCTAGGATTACAATATCGCTCACACTTCATCTAAATCTTACCTCTCTTCCTTAACTTATTTCAATGGATTGAATTACTAACCTAGAGTCTTAAATTATTTATAAGGGTCTATCGACTCATTTTATAAAAATGTCTATTTTAACCAAAACACTATATCGCTATGTGAATTGAAATTAAAACAGACTAATTAAGTTCAGGCTCTAATCTGACTACATATGGCCTATAGGTATATCTCTATCCCATACGCAAATAAAGTAATATGATCATATACTATCCCAATTTTAGTTTACACTAAACTACCTTTCTCAAGTTTGTTTAGGTTCCTAAATCAATTTAACTGGTGGCCAAGCAATTAAAAGCATTAAGAACAAATTGGAATAAACAATTCAAATCCCATTGAAAATAATCAAGAAAGAGATTAAAAATTTAAAGTACATGTGAGTTCAATTGCAATCCCAGAAAAATAAATTAGCTCATAATATCTAATAAAGACAATATCCAAAGAAATTTAGCCATTAATCCAAGTCAAAGAAAATAAGAAAAACACAAAAGTAAGAGAGAAAACAGATAGTTAGAGCTTTGTGATCTTGATTCTCCCTCCAATTCTCTTATTTTCTTGCTTTGTTCTTGGCTTCCAATCTCCAGAATAGTTTCTTGCTACCTTCTCCTCAAAATCTCTAAGAAAGGTCCCTTAAATAGACTCCAAATAACTTAATTTCTAAAATCCCGTCAACTTCTTTTATTTTTGGAAAATTGCCCAGCGCTGCGGCGCTACTTCTCCAGAGCTGCAGCGCCGAGCTCTCTGGAAATTTGTATATCTGCTTCCTTTCATCAACGCTGCAGCCCTGTTCTCCCAACGCTGTGGTAGTTTGTCAATTTCAAACGTGACTTTCACCTTGACATGTTCCGAATTGGGCAAAATGGTAAACATAAAATTTTACTCCTGTCTCTTAAATTTCCAATGGATCAAGAATCACATCAATTGAACTTCTGGATTGAAAGATATGCTCCAAATATCACATCATATTTAGTCCTTGCATACTGCTGTAGTGCTCAGAATTTGAAAAATATTTTGACCATGATCCAATTAGAACTGGGTGAATTGATAAAAACAAATGTTGTAGCCCTTCTTCTTAGAATTCTTGTAGTTCAAGAATCATCTCATTTGGAGTTATTTGGAGAGAGATATGGTCAAAATGCCGAAACATATATGAATAAAGTCATGGCCATACTTGCACTGATTTTCATCAAATGAGCCTTTTTCATCAATTTCCTACAAAATGCATAAGAGAAATTAGCAATAACTACTCTTAAAGTAATTTAAAACAAAACAACATAAAATTTAACCAAAATAACTTAAATTAATCACTTAACAACCAATCAAACTTAAACTAAAAAAACACCTAAAACGATAAAATTTGAACCTAAAATCTCAAAGATCTAGCTACTTAAGCCCTGAAAATGTGTCAAAATAACTCTTTATAATAGAGTTATTAACTTTTACCACATAAAAGAGAGAAGAAACAAGCCACCATGACATGTAACTTTGGGCAATCCACCCAAGAGAGAGAATAAAGAGAAAAGGGAGGAAAATAAGGTAAAAGGCACGTGATCTTGGGCAACCCACCCAAGTAAACACTAAATGGAGAAAACTAAAGAAATTTTCAAGGCTCGGCCTTAAGAGATCCATCCATTGCCAAGGAGAAAAGAGAAAGGAGAGGAAAGGAAGAAAGACAGGAGAGGAGAGAAAGAAAGGGGGAAAGAAAGAAAGGAAGAAAGGAAGAAGAAGAAAAAGGAAAGGAAAGATCGGTTTGGTGAACCCGAGACAAGTAAGGTAAGGAGATTTCCATTTTTCTTGAAATGCATGCTTAGTAAATCAATTGTAATGTGTGATTTGTTTGTGGTAGCAAGAATCTACAAGGATTCAAGGGACCCGAGGCATGCATGTAGGTAGATCTTGGAATGCATGATGATTTTGAGCTAAATAAGCAATGGGTAATTGTTTTAGTCTTGAAATTTCAAG
>NW_018397270.1:1124610-1124705 GCF_002168275.2 Theobroma umbraticum
AAATGATATGTATGTTGATTGCTTATGTTTGTGGCAGCAATGGTGACAATGGATGTGAGGAAATGGTGAACTATATGTATGGAACTCAAGCTAAA
>NW_018397270.1:1124715-1125735 GCF_002168275.2 Theobroma umbraticum
AAGCATGCAATGTGGTTGCATGGTGTTGTGCGGCATTGGTTATTTGATAGGCTATCGATTGTATGTGAAATGATTGTAAGTAAGGGTTAAGGAAAACTATTAGATTAGGTTACAAAATTATTGATTGATGTGCTATCATGCATATGAATAAATTAAGTGTATTGAGTTTATATGGTTGATAAGAAGTGCATAAGTAAAGAAAGTGTACTGTGGTGGCATGTCGGAGGAGGTAACGGATAACCGACGAGTGGAATTAGCTAGATACGCACCCGAATCAATAGCAATGTAGCGTTCCGCTATTGTGAGGTGAGTAAGGGGTGCCTATTTTAAAAATATCCGTGCTATATATAATGATTTACTCTAGTAAGTATTGATCATTTTTCTAAGTGCAATTGTTGATAGCATGAGCTGTTAGCCTTGTTAGGCAATTTCAAATGGGTTCACAACGATTTATGTATTGCTATTGTAGAAAGCATGAGCTGGTAGAAACTATAGGAAGTTTGTGGATGCAAATCATTTTGAAAGGAGTTTTGGATATAATTATAGATAAACCATATATGTAAAGAGTTTTAGAAACCGGGAAACAAGCCTTTCACAATGTTTGTATCAAAATCTATTCCTTGTGTTTTTGTGTGATATGCATAGCTAAATGCATTTACAAAATGATTTCAAATGCAAGTTTTGAGCTTTGGTTTTATTTTGATCTTCGTACAAGTGATTACACCATGCCATGTAACTTGAAAAGTAATTTCAAAAGGGTTATCAAACCTTGATTTGAAAAGATTAAAAGGCAAAGCCTTGTAAAACCAGATTTGGTTTTAAAAAATGATTTTGATAAACCGAGAGCTTCGAGAGTAGGCGACTGTCACTTCAGTTAAGTCTATGATTTACGTGGTAAGGCCACGGGTTGTTATATGTGGCTAGGCAACTAGTGATATTGGTAGTTGCGACCATTTCATTTCTCCGATGTCGGCCAACATCGTCGAGACTACCATGGCTGTGGGGATCCGATGGAGCAGA
>NW_018397270.1:1125745-1134300 GCF_002168275.2 Theobroma umbraticum
GTTATTACGTGGAAATGGGTCCACGGGTGATTACGATTCTTACCTACTTGATAGCCTTGTGAGTTTTCGATGCATACTCCTTTGCATGGTGGAGAGTTGAGATTTCTTCGCAGTTCCCTTAATTTGAATAAAAGCTTTCAGTGCTTATTTGACGAACTTGAGATGTTTTACGTGGCCGTACACTTGATTTCTTTACATGCCACATATTTTGGAAGCGTGCATACTTTATATTATTATTCATATTTGTATGGCAAGTAATGTTTTTGATATTTGAACTCTATTTCGTAACATTGTTTAGACACCGTTTTGCCAAGTGAAAATATTGTATTATGATTTATGTCATTATTTTTACAAGGCACAAATATTTTACTTATGATTTGGTATTTTAAGAATATGATTTGATATTTTGGTTTAAGTATTCAACTTATCTGCCTTACGCTTGTTTCCCATCTATGCCCTACTCACAGAGCTGATGATCATTGAGTCTATGAGACTTACCCCCCCTATATTTCCCTTTTGCGGATAGTGATCAGCTTAGCGTGTATTCATCGGCATTTCCAACCTACCACAGATAGGTAAAGGCATCTCATAGCACTTTATTTCGAGTGGCTCCGTTGCTAGAGGTCGAGTCTTCATAGAGTAATTTGTTATGAAATTAGACAATTGTGTCAATACAAATGTACATTTGGCTATTATAAGTCATGATTTATTATTTTATGATTATGTGGAATAAAGGTTTATTCAATTTATAAAAATCATTGTTCAATTTTCTTTACAAAGAGTTTTATGGATCAAAATGATTTTATAGATTGATGATATGAATGTGAGGTAATGATTAACGTTTTAATTAAGGCTTCTTTGGGACTTGACGGGTTCTTTCGCGAGACTTAAACGCTGGTAGTGATAGAGGAACGATCGTTACAATAACTATGATCATATGCCCATAAGATTTAAATCAGCTTGTATCTTTTTTTCCCATGGCTATTTATTCAAAATTTTCTCTTCGACTTCATGGCATGCCCTCTTTAAGTTGCGATGCTCCCTTTGCTTCAGGCTTCTCTTACTGACTACTGCACTCCATCAACTTACAATGTGAGTTTCTCTATTTTCAAGGCCGAATTGAGTAAAGTGATCTCACAAAAGTTGTATCTATATCTCTTAACTTTCCAATGGTTTAAGAATCACCTCATTAAACTTTTGGATTAGACATTGTACTCAAAATATCGCAACATGTATGAACAAGTCTTGGTTTATTTAAACACCTTTCTTCACCAAATTGAGTCTTATTCCTTTAAAATTCTACAAAAATGTAACACCCCGTACCCTCGTATAGAAGCTCATAAGACCTTATCGATAAAACTAAGAGTCAAATGACGTAAATTTAAGTGCCAAAGAGCAGTAATGGACAAAAGGAATATTTTGAAATAGAATATTTCGTACGTAAGAAAATAATTATTAAATAATAATATTTTTTATCGAGGAGGAATTAACAAGTTAAAAAGTGAATTTGAGGTGAACTAGGACAAAGTGAGACAATTTGGGTCTCAATGAGGCAAGTGAAAAATTTTAGAATAAAATAATATTTTATTAATAATATAATGTTAAAATAATATTGATGTCAAGTTGGATATATTAGACGAAGGAAGTGTGATTTCTACAAATCGTCTAACTGGGGGAGTGGAAGTAAGAAATATTTAGAAGGAAAACCATGTTTGTGGGGTCCACGTATTTTTATTAAATAGAGTAAGAACGAGTAAGTATATATTTACATATTATGGTGACACCTTGATGAGGTGCGAATTTGATATTATGGTGACCCTTATGCAAAAGTGAGCTCTAGCTAGAGAACTTTTGGGTCGCCGATGGGCTGTTAGACATGGCTGGGGCCATGGTCTGTGATATATGTGGCAAGGCCACAGGTTGTTATATGTGGCTAGGCCACAAGTGGTATTCGCGGTTTCAACCGTTTGATTTCTCCAATGTCGGCCAAATTGTCAAGACTACCATGGCCGTGGGGATCCGGTGAAGTAGAGCTCCTGGATATTATTACGTGGAAGTGGGTCCATGGGTAATTAGGATATGTACTTACTCAAAAGCCTTGTGAGTTTTCAACGCATACTCTTTTGCATGGTAGAGAGTTAAGATTTCTTTGCAGCTCCTTTTGTTTGAATAAAAGCTTTCAGCACTTACTTGATGATCATGAATGGTTTACGTGGCCGTACACTTTGATTTCTTTACATGCCACACATTTTGGAAGCGTGCATACTTTATACCATTATTCATATTTTTATGGCAAGTAATGTTTTTGATGTTTGAACTCAATTTTGCTACATTTGTTTTCGGCACCGTTTTGCCAATAGAAATATTATATTATGATTTTATAGCTTTATTTTTACAAGGCATAAACGCTCTATTAGTGATTTGATTTTTTTTCAAAGATTACCATACTTATTCCTGTTTTATCATTCAAATTTATCTGCCTTATGCTTGTTTTCCATCTACGCCTTGCTCATAGAGCCGATGATCACTAAGTCTATGAGACTTGCCCCATTATTTCCCATTTACAGATAGTGATCAGCCTAATGTGAAGTCATCAGCATTTTCAGTCCACCACGAATAGGTAAAGGCATATCATAGCACTTTATTCTGAGTCATTCCATTGCTAGAGGTCGAGTTGTCATAGTTTAATTTGTTATGAAATTAAACAATAGTGCCAATACGAATGTACATTTGGAGATTATAAGTCTTGATGTATTATTTTTACAATTATGTGGAATAAAGGTTTAGTCAATTTGTAAAGTTTATTGTTCAATTCTTATTACAAAGAGTTTTATGGATCAAAGTAATTTCATAGATTGATGGCATGAATATGAAGTAATAGCTAACGTTTTAAGTAAGGCTTGTTCAAGACTCGGTGGGTTCTCCTGCGAGACTCGAACGCCGATGGCAGGTGTTACAAATATTTATTTAAATACCCATGCTTTACTAATGCTTTGAATATATGAGTATGAGATTGACATGTTGAACATTCATTGTAATGTTTATCTATCATATGCTCAAGATTTATCCCCGTCTTTGTCTCATGATCTATGTTAAGGAAGGTAAGTTAATGCTTTCATACAATTAACCATTTAATTCCTTCTCTTTGTTGGAATTGATCTAGTGAATGCTTAAAAGGGAGACGGCCATCGACATTATCCCATGATTCTTGAGCACTAGCAGATCTTCAACAATGATCTTGGTAAAATCTTAACAAGTGGTGTTCATCTCTATTGGTAATATCTGTCAAACACCATATTAAATTTGTGCTTAATAATGGCTCATATTCATGCTTGAATTATGATTGCTATGTTTCTTACTACATTTGTTTGTATATAAATTTGTGAATATATTTACATGATTGGTTGTGTATTAAATTTGTTTGTTTTTAGTCAATTCCATGATCGCTTGATTATTTAGTGGAATGAATACATGAACATACTAGCATATAAAATTGCACACATATCATGTTCATATTATATGTAGACTTATAAAGGCTTTAAAGTTGACTATGCTTGTCTACATATATGCATATCCAAATTGAACTTAAAACATAAAATGTCCACACTTTGCTTATAAAGGTACATCTATATGTGGTATTCTTAGTTAACTGATGATATACTCTTTATTAACTTGAAAATGTATAAAAAGGAGATTTATCTTGAATTGTTTATGTGTATATTTCATAATGCTTTGATTGAATATCTTACATGGAAATATATCTTGGTTGAAAAAATCTATATGTGGCACTCTTGATGATGATTTATATTGTGCCTTAATTGTGAGGTTGAATATATTTCTTCATTCTTTAATTAAGTACCTTTAGTAAAAATATATTATGATTTACTTACATATTGATTATTGGATGTGCTAAATTTGTATATTTCCCTATGCTTTTGTCACATCCTATTTTCTACAAGGATCGTGACCACTGGTTGGACCTTCGCGAGTATGGCTTGATAGGCCAAAGCAATCCTCTTAACCTTAATCAATCATCAATCACATATAAACATAGATAAATGTAAATATAATCGTCCATGCATATGCGCAAGTACACGATTAAGGGCTTCTCAACGTAAAAGCTGTACATGCTTCATTCAAAAAATATGTACGTAGTACATTTAACATAAAATCCAAAAAGGCACCCCAAGTGCTCATATAGGCTCGTAGGCTTCTAGAAATCAAAGCCACGGTGCTGGGCGATTTTCTAAAAATAAAAAAATTGATGAAATTTTGGAAATTAGGTTACTTGGAGCCTATTTTAGAGACTTTTTTCAAAGGTTTAAAGCAAAAGGCAGCAGCCAACTATTCTAGAGATTTGGAACCAAGAACAAAGCAAGAAAACAAGAGAAATTGAGAGACAATTGAGATTGGAATGCTTCAACACTTAGTTTCTTTCTCTACTTTTGTGTTTCTTTTTTTTTTTACTTGGATTCATGGCTAAATTTCTTTGGATGTTGTTCTATTAGTTATTATGAGCTAAATTATCTTTTGAGGATTGTGGTGGATTTCAACATATAGTTTAAATATTAGTTTCCCTTTCTATTTATCATGAATAGGTGTAGTTTCGCTCATTCAAATCTATTTTTAACGCTTTTGATTGCTTGGCCAACAATTAACTAATTTGTGAATCTAAATAAGACTCGACAACGAGATTTTAGATTGGACTATGATTTAAATAGTATATGTTCATGCTGCTTAGGTGATTTGATTCACGATTCGGGTAGACATACGCCAATTGCCATACATAGCCACATTAGGACACTTGGTTAATGAAATTAATTTAATTGATTCTTATAGACATAGAGTGAACTAATTAAGTTGGGTATTTGTACAAGCAACTGGACAGAGACTTGTCCATACCTTTGGATTCTAGATTAGTAAAGCCACGTAGGAAAGATAAAAAACAAGAAAAGCTAGTATCAGATAAAATGTTGAATGAACCCATAATCCTAGGTCTTTAATATACTACTTGTCTCAACTTATTTTGTTTGTTAGTTTATTTAGTGTTGATTTTTAATTGTTTTTAATTAGTTTTTTTTTCAATATTTGAATTACTTAAATAAAATTAATTTGTTTTATAATTTTAGTAATTAGTAAAACTTTGGGAACAAATCTCTATCGGAATGATACTCTACTTCTTCATTATATCACTTGTTCGATATGTATACTTGCGTGTGCAAAATCGACCACATCGCTTTCTCGTATCCACTTGTAGAGTCATTGTGACTCACACCTTAGTTTTCTCTAACTTTTTTCTTGCAAATCAATGATAGTTGTTGAGCACCCATGTCCTAGAAACATGGTTCATCCTTACTTTAGGTAATTGATATTGCAACCCTCATGAAGCCTAAAGAGTTAGGTCATGTATCACTTGACAAGTTGGTTTTTAACTTTACGTTTATAAATGTTTGTTTATGGATGACTGTTAAGCCATTGAATGGCAAGATATTTCTTATGATGTTATGTACTTGCTATGAATGATGGCTTGAGGTCTTATGAGCACGTGGGGTGCCGATTTATAAATTTTTTATGAAATATACTGAGTACAATTATTATGAACGGTAATGCGTATACACAGTTTATGTTGAGAAGTTCATAATCTTATGTTACACCTATGTATGAATGTTAGGTTTATGATAATGAGTACTTTACATATAAATGATACTGAAGGCAAATGAGCCAAAAGTCATTGATTAATAATAAAAGGATGAAAGAGGCTTACTAGGGTCTAGTGGGCTATAACCATATAGGTCCCAGTGCCGATCACGATCCTTCCAAAAAAATGGATGTAACAATGATCAACTTTATTATATGACTATGAACAATTTTATACTCAATTTAAAATGCATGTGCCTATGTATTACACTTCATACAAATGTGTTTTAATATTTCAACAGAATCTTAGTACCTTTATAACTAGATAATAAATGTTTACTTAAAACAAACTCTTCATCTTATTATCAAAATGTACTTTCATTATAAATAAAATCAATGGAAATAAAAATGGGAATATACTTGCTTTCTAAGGCACCATATTCTCAAATTCCCAACAATCTCCCATTTGCCTTAAATCAAGTTTGACATGTCCTTCATCCCAAGACCTTCTAGGTGACTCTTGAAGCTCTTTTGTGTCAAAGACTTTGTAAATGGATTAGCAAGGTTATTATCCATTGGAATTTTAATCACAAGCACTTCTCCATGCTATATGATCTATAGGATGAGATGATTCTTCTTCTCTATATGTTTTGCAGATTTGTGATTTTGTGATTCTTTTGAGTTAGCCAGTACTCCACTATTATCACTATAAAGTATAGTGGGCTTATCCACATCTGGAATCACTTTAAAGTTCATAAGGAACTTGTGAAGCGATACAGCTTCCTTTAAAACTTCACAAGCCCTAACATACTCTTCCTCTATAGTAGAGTCTACAATACAATAATGCTTTACACTCCTCCATACTATGGCTCCTCCTCTTAGAGTGAGAATAGATCTTGATGTCAATTTCTTTCAATTAACATCATACTAAAAATCTAAATTAGCGTACCTAGTTGCTACAAGATCACTTCCAAAATACACAAGTTATTCATCTTACAAATATATTTAAAGATGCACATGACCACAGTCTAATGCTCCATGCTTGGGTTAGACTGAAATCTGCTAACTATCCTACTACATAGCGGATATCTGGCTTAGTACACAACATAACATACATGAAAGTTCCCACAGTAGATGCTTAAGGAATCCATCTCATATTTTCAACTCCTTGTGGAGTTTTGGGTGACATCTCTTTAGAAAGTTTAATTGCATATCTAAAGAGCATAAAACCCTTCTTGGAATAATGCTATCTAGGCTGCTTGGGATAATGTTATCTACTTATTCTTACGATCTTTTATAAGTTTGATCCCTAGAACATAGCTAGCTTCTCCCAAATCTTTCATATCAAATTGTTGGTTCAGCCAACCTTTAATTGTTCACAACATTCCTACATCATTTCAAATGAGTAGAATGTCATCAACATAGAGAATTAGGAAAACAACTTGTAACAATCGCTCCTCGATCACTACCAGCATCCAAGTCTCTCGGGAGAACCCACCAAGTCCTGAACCAACCTTAATTGAAACTTTAGACATTATGCCAACAATCCATGAAATTGCTTTTAACCATATACCTCTTTGTAATAAGAATTGAACATAAATCATAATAAGCCAAGTTTTCCTTTATTCACCATAATTGTAAAAATACATTAAAGTCTATAGTATCTAATTGCACATTTACATTGACACTATTTATAAATACTTCAAGATCTAAATGACTCAACCTCTAGCAGTGGAGCGACTAAGATTAAAGTGCTATGAGATGTTTTTAACTATCTACGATGGATCATTAGTGCCAATGATTGCACGCTCGGTCGATCACTATCTGCATAAAGGAAATAAAAAGGTAAGTCTCTTAGGCTCAGTGATCATTAGCTCCGTGAGCAGGGCATAGATGGGAAACAAGCATAAAGCAAGTAAATTTGAATGATAAAACAAAAATAAGAATAATAATCGTAGAAAAATTAAATCAGAAGTAGAATGTTTGTGCCTTGTAAAAATGATGTCGTAAAATCATAATGCAATATTTCACTTGGCAAAACGGTGCCAAAAACAACTGAACAAAACAAAGTTCGATCATCAAAAACATCACTTACCATCAAAATATGAATAACAGTATAAAAGTATGCACACTTCCATTATGCGTGGCATGTAAAGAAATCAAAGTGTACAGCCACATAAACCAACTCATGATCTTCAAGTAAGCACTAAAAGCTTTTACTCAAACAAGGAAAGCTGTAGGGAAATCTTAACCTTCCACCATGCAATAGAGTACGCATCAAAAAACTCACAAAGCTTTCAAGTAGGTAAGCATCGTAATCACCCGTGGAACCATTTCCACGTAATAACATCTGGGAGCTCCACTTCACTGGATTCCCACAACCATGGCAATCTCAACGATGTTGGCCGACATCAGAGAAATCAAGCTGTCGCAACCGCGTATCACAACTTGTGGCCTAGCCACATATAATAACCTATGGCCTTGCCACGTATAATCATAGATCATGGCCCCAGCCACGTCTAATAGCCTATTGGTGACCCAAAAGTTCTCTAGCTAGAGCTTACTAGTGCACAAGGGTAACATTATCCCGATGTGACATTCAGTCTACTCTCGACGCTCTCGGTTTGTCAAAACCATTTTCAAAACCAAATCAAGTTTTTCCAAGGCTTTTCCTTTAAATCATTTGAAATCAAGGTTTAATAACCCTTCAAATTGCTTTTCATGTTAAATGGCATGGTGTAAACACTTTGTACAAAGATCGGAATAAAACCGGTGCTCCATACTTACATTTTAAATAATTTATCAAATGCATTTAGCTATGCATGTCACACAAAATATACAAGGCATGGATTTTGATGCAAACATCGTAAAAAGGCTTGTTTTCTTGTTTCTAAAACACTTTACATATATAGCTTATC
>NW_018397270.1:1134310-1134926 GCF_002168275.2 Theobroma umbraticum
TCCAAAACAACTTTCAAAACAACTTGCATCCACAATTTTTCATGGTTTCTACAAGCTCATGCTTTCCAAATAATAGTGTATAAATCTTTCACAAATAGTATTTAAAGCAGCTTATCATTTTCTCGCAGCTCATGCTTTCCATAAATGCATTGAACAAATACTATCAACGTTTACTATACGTATATTCTTATATAATCATGAAAATTTTAAAATAGGCACCCCCTACTAACCTTACAATAGTGGGATACTATATTCCTATCAATTCGGGTGCGTATCTAGCTAATTCTACTTGCTAGTTACCCGTTACCTCATCTGACATGCCACCACAGTAATCTTTCCTTACTTATACACTTCTTAGCAACCATACAAACCCAATACACTTAATTATTCACATACGTGATAGCACATCAATCAATAAATCCATAACCTAATTTCATAGTTTTTGTCAACCTTACTCACAATCAGTTAACACCCAATCCACATACTATCAACTAACTAAAGTCAACACAACACCAGGCAATCACATTGCATGTTGACCTTTCGATTTTATCTTGAGTTCCACATATAATCCACCATTCTTTACATTCTCGGTCACCATTGTTGCCATAAGCATAAA
>NW_018397270.1:1134936-1135018 GCF_002168275.2 Theobroma umbraticum
ACATCTCATTTCTCTTGTCTATTTGTGATTTTAAGACTTAAATACTCACCCATTACTTATCTAGCTCCAAAATCACCATGCA
>NW_018397270.1:1135028-1135462 GCF_002168275.2 Theobroma umbraticum
GACCCACATGCATGCATCTATTTCTTCCAAATCATGGAGAACTTTTGCTGGCACAAACATTCTCACACAATTACCAAATCATTTCCTGAAGAAATCACAACCAAAATCAACGTTCTACTTACCTTCCTTAGCTTGGAACCACTAAGCCGAACTTTGCATGCCTTCCTAAAGCTCTAACCATGGCATGCAAGAGAAAACCTTTCGATTTTTCTCCCATCTTCCATAAACCGAGCCTTCTCCAATCCTTTTTCACTCAAGTCTTTCTCTCCTCTCAGGTGGAAGCCTCACAAGGCTCTTTTTCCCTTCATCTTTCTTCCAAATGGGGTGGATTCTCTCAAGCCAAAAGCCTTGAAATGGCTTTCAGTCTCATTTTTCTCTTACATGGGCGGATTGCCCAAGCCAACTTTCCTTTTTCTATTTTATTTTTCCTTTAC
>NW_018397270.1:1135472-1135623 GCF_002168275.2 Theobroma umbraticum
ATGCAATTTCCTTTCTTTGTTATTAACGGCACTCCCATTGGTGGCTTATTGATGCAATGTTTTCTTACCTATTCTTTTATCCTTTGGTTAGATTGCCTCGTTCATGCATTGGTCCACATGGTATTCTATTTTGATTTATTTCATTTGCATT
>NW_018397270.1:1135633-1136928 GCF_002168275.2 Theobroma umbraticum
TGTATTTCTATGCATTTCATTTCAATGCCACCTTATCACCCAATAAAATTTCATGCTATGATTATCTTTTTCTTTTCAAATCACATTACCATCTTTACTTTATTTTCTATGGGCTATCTTTGGCAAACCATGGTTTTCTTCTACTTAAATACTCTTTATTCTTTTTCTCTTTATCAACTTTCACATGGTGGTGTCTCACATGTTTCCCACTAACTTCCTCCTTTTTGAATGCAATAATTTGTATGTAATAGTGAATGTCACATGTACTACTCATCATCTTACATAATCCAACTTCCCTTGGTTAATTAATATCCATTTAACTTCAAATATCGTAATTGCACATAAGTCCTCAAACTTTTCCTTATTTACCATTTGACCCTCCATACTTTTCATCTTTACAATTTGGTTCTTCAATCATTTCTTTGATTTTAATTTCCTTCTATCTTTCTTCATTTACATGTGTACAATCAAAATATCAAAGTTGCACTTCACCAAGGTATCACTATAATATTTAAATATTTACTTACCTGCTCTTACTTTGTTAAATAAAGGCACATAGCCCACTTATGTCGTTTTTCTTTGAAATTCTTTCTTACTTCTTGTCCCCCACTTAGATTAGTCATATAATCCTCTTTCATGACTAATTTCAACAACAGATCAAAGATTAATCGTTGAATATTATTTTATTCCAAAATTTTCCTCTAGCCTTCTAGGGCTCCATAACATCTTACTTTGCTCCGGTTTAGCTTTATAGCACCCTTTTTAACTCCACAACTTTGACCTTAATAAGATAGATTATTTTATTATTATTTTATCGCATATGGAATATTTTATTCTAAAATATTCCTTTCTCCCTTCAACACTCTTAAACACTTTAATTAACCTCAATTGGTATCCAATAAGCTGTATTAACCACCATATCAAAGTACGGGGTGTTACAACCTTCTTGTCCTGTATCTTTTTATAGAAATATGGTTCGTTTACATTTTGTTGGAAATCATATGATTTACAACAGCATCAAATCTTACGTTCCAAGATCTAGATGCTTGCTTATAAGTAGACATATGCAATTCATAGACCATATGCTCGTGGCCCTTCTTAATGAAACTTTGTGCTTGAGCTATATAAATATGCTGGGTGAGGGTTGATCATGCATCAAATACAGATAAACGCAGTGAAAATAAATTTAAGATTAAATTTCGTCTCACTTTCCTAGGATCTCTTTTATGCCGAATTGAGTACGAAGTTAAATTACAAATAAAATATCTATGTATGATCATATCAAATTTACCTTA
>NW_018397270.1:1136938-1137152 GCF_002168275.2 Theobroma umbraticum
TTGATGAATCCTTTGTTAAACCATTGAGTTGCCTTCAAAAACTCAACCACCTCAGCTCGATTGTTGCAAACCAAAGCTGTCTAAGGATCCTTGTGCAGCCTCTAATAATGATCCACACTAATGAATTAGAAAATCCTTCTTTAAAGATTAGGAGTGCTATGCCTTAATAATGTACTAGAAAAGATGACTTTCATAAACTCATAATCCACACAAA
>NW_018397270.1:1137162-1137262 GCF_002168275.2 Theobroma umbraticum
TGAAAAGGAATCAAGTGAATGAAAACTGTTTTTTTTTCTTCATACAAGGAATAGCAAGAAAAAAAAGGTTTCTAATTTGCCGTTCCTTTCTTTTTCAGCC
>NW_018397270.1:1137272-1137635 GCF_002168275.2 Theobroma umbraticum
TATTTTGTTTGGAGGCTATAGCAAGGTATTTAAACCTTAGATTAATTTTAAACCCTAATTACAAAACTATTTTGTAATTGTAAATTAATCCAATAATTTGAATAAACAATTTAGTTAAGTCCTTAAGAAGTCCAATTAATTTAATTGTTTAATTTAATTAATTAAGCCCAATAACTTAATTAAATAATTTAATCAATTAGGCCCAATAATTTAATTGTTTAATTTAATCAATTAAATCCAATAGCTTGATTAAACAAATTTAATCAATTAGGCCCAATAACTTAATTAAAGAATTAAACAATTTAATTAATTAGGCCCAATAACTTGATCACACAAATTTAATCAATTAGGCCCAATAACTTA
>NW_018397270.1:1137645-1137916 GCF_002168275.2 Theobroma umbraticum
TTAATTAATTAGGCCCAATGACTTAATTAAATTAATTAATAAATTAGGCACACCTTAATTAAACAATTTTAATCAAGTGCTTGAGAAGCTCATAACTTCTAATTTGATTAAGCCCAACTTAGTCACATTTCCCATTTTATTTTCAACATTCATTTTAGGTGTGTGACCCATTAGGCTTCTTACATGTTGGCAATGAACTCAACATATAATTTTTAATTTAACCTTAGAATTAGATAAATTTAAACTACTTTAAATTTATCATTAATCAAGT
>NW_018397270.1:1137938-1138107 GCF_002168275.2 Theobroma umbraticum
ACTTAACCTTTCAGTGATCAGCCTTTCAGTGTAATCCATTCCCTCATCATATATTCCGGAGATGATAAAAGCATGGTGCAGTGTCTACTCTTATTGATCTCCATATTCGTTCTTTAAGTTTGATCATCAGCTTTATAAAGACTTATGAAACTCCTTTCATAATCTTCAA
>NW_018397270.1:1138117-1138399 GCF_002168275.2 Theobroma umbraticum
CCAAGGACTTCAATAAGCTAATATCAACCAAGAACAGTTAGGATATGTCCTCTGAATCTCTTATGGTGATGATTCCTATCTTGAACACTCATTTTCCTTCACATGCTTCATACTTACCCCAAAGTATCCCATTTTGGCATTCTTGGTTAGGCACCGGAAGGGATAAAATCGAAGCATAGCACTCCACACATAAGGCAACTTGGTGTCTCAAGTCTAGGAAGTATTTACACAATTAACACATGAGAAGTATTGCATTGACACTTGAGTGAAATACCAAATGCA
>NW_018397270.1:1138409-1138532 GCF_002168275.2 Theobroma umbraticum
TAGGTCATGTTCAGTGAACTTGCTCTCCTAGGCAACCACCTACATTCTTGTTCTAAGGATCTTTATACTTCAACCTATGAGATTGGTTGCTTACTTCTTAAGTAAGGAACATAAAATGTACTA
>NW_018397270.1:1138542-1148629 GCF_002168275.2 Theobroma umbraticum
ATCATTGATGTCCAGTCTCAATGACACATTAACCAGGAACTTTTTTTTTTTTTGAGATTATGCTTTGATGCATAAGGATCTCATAATTGTAACCCATTTACAATTTCCTTGCAAGGCATATTAATATCATGGACTTCATCCAATTAGACTTTATAACTTGTTATAATTGATGTCTTATTGATGAAGGAAAACCTTTAATCATTCAATATGAATAATGTTGTTGCATGATTGGAATCAAGCCTTAACCAATTGTAATTGGCTGCGAGGCTCATCCAAACAAAATATGCTCTTCAAGATCATTTTTTAAAAACTGTAATTTTGACATCCATTTGCTCTATCTCATAATCAAGATTTGTAACTTTGGATAAGAGGATATTTATGGATTTAAGAATAGTAATCAACGAGAAGTTTTCCCCATAATCAATGACTTCTCTTTAGGTATAACCCTTGGCTACTAACTAATCCTTGAAGGTTTCTACCTTCCCATCACTTCCTCTTTTCCATGTGTATATGCATTTGCACCTTATGGATTTTATCCTTTTTGGTGGATCTACAAGAGTCCAGACTTAGTTGGAATCCATAAAGTCCAACTCAAATTTCATTGCCTTATTCCACTACTCAACATCGACATCATTAGTGGCCTCCTTATAAGTAATACGGTCATATTCATGTTCATCTAAGAGTGCAATCATATTCTTTCCCAAGCCCATGTATCTATATGGTTTGTCTAATGACCTTCCCTATGTGTCGAGGCATCATTATTTGATGTTCAAATTATGTATTTGATTCAACTTTTGAATTTCATTGCATTATGACATTTTCAAAATTAATTCTTAAATTGAAAGATCAAACAATTCTCCCAAAACTTTTTTACTTCTCGATTTGTGATTTCTCACAAACTCTTCCTCTATGAAAGTGGCATTTGCACTAACTAATACTTTTTAAACTTGAGGACTATTGAAGTAATAACCTCTTGTGGCTTTGGGATATCTTATAAACAAGCATACCTCAGTCTTTAGTTGCATGTTTGTGGGCTTAGGCTTTAAAATATGCACTAGACATGCCTAAGTTTATAAATAACATAAAGATGATTTACACCCTATCCATAGCTCCCTTGGTGTCTTAAGCACTGCCTTAGATGGCACAAAGTTAAGTAAGTATGAAGACTTGAACTACATTGCATTTTGATTTGATAAAAATCACATGTTTTCTTGAACTTAGTGTTAAGCATTTGAAATTGTCTCAATTAATTTTTAAGCCTCTAAGTTTACAAAATTGTTTGAAAAGCCATGCATCATTAGAAAACATCTTACAAGCTTTCAAAGAGTGCAATTTCATCTAAGAAATTAAGAGTAAACATGCCTTGAAATGTTTGTTTAAATATAGGTACAAGGCAATAAGAAAGTAGTTGGAGAGAAGCACTTAAAAGCTAAGGAAACTTCAAGACACAAGCCAAAAGTCCATCCTAGTGAAGCTTAAGTTGATTTGAAAGGTAAAAGGGTGCAAAACTTGAAGATCATAAAGCCCTAGTTGATTATAGAGGAAGCATAGTTGACCTTGTTCTATAGAGATAAAGAAAATCATGTTCAAAATAGTCATAGTCAACTATAAAAAAGCATAGTCAACCCTATTCTAGAAAGATCAAGAAAATCAAGTTGAGAATAACCATAGTCAATTATAGAGGAAGTATAATTGACCTTGACAAGTCAAAGGCTAGAGGAATTTAACTTTAAAAAGCCATAATAGACTATAAGAGAGGTGTACTCAACTATAGAAGGCTAAATTTGAAAAATTCACGTTCTCAGAAAATGGATCGACTAGAAGAAGATTATACACAACTATGGAAGCCCTAATTGATAAATTTGAATTACATAGTCTCCCCTAAGAGAATTGTAGTCGACCCTCAAGCCTCATCAACAGCCAGATTTGATTCAAACTTGTGTCTAACAGCTCCAAATCATGCCCCAACAATAAATAAATGCATTTGAGCGATTTTCAAGAAAGAAAAAGACTTGAACCAAAGTTTCAATAAAGAGACCACCCACTATCTCATATTCACTCTCTACCATATTTTTAGTATTCCATTAAGCTTTCAAAGTTGAATCCTTACTTCAATCAACCTAAAATTTCTTCTTTCACTACAAATAGGCTTAAAGTCTCAGCACCCAACCTCTGTAAAGGAATTTTCTTGTTGAAATGTGTTCTCCTTTGTAAATGTTCTAACTTAACCTTGGAAAGCTATCTTGTAAAGTTTCCTATCAAAAAGCTAGAATTCTTTGTGGATTGTGTAGGTTACCGGTTGATCCCATGAAAAGCAAGAATCCTTTTATGGATTGTAAGGGTTATTACTTGATCTCATGAAAAAGTAAAAATCTTAGTATGGATTATGTAAGGGTTATTTATTCCTTTTAAAAAAGTAAGAATCCTTGATGGTGGATTGAAATTCCTTGGTTGCAAAGGGAATAGATGAAGGCATAAACAATGTCAAGCCACTACAGATTTCTTGTGCGTCTTTTAATTTTTCGTACTATTATTTATTGCTTGCATTGTCATTAGGATATTAGCTTTACATTGATTTATTTCTTTATACTTAGGAAATTATTTTACTTAGATACATTTATTTTTATATTTACTAAATTATTGTTGAAAAATTATTTGGACAGTAGAAACTAATTTTTGGTGAAAAAGTATTGATTTTGATGAATAGAATTTAAAGAAAATTTTAATATATCAATTCACCCATTCTTATTATATTGCATACTGAGACTTTTACACTAACAATTGGTATCATAGCTTGGTCTTAATTTTGTAACTGTAATTGCCTTTGAAAGATACTTTACAGAAACTCAAGCAATGAAAATAGAGGTAATGGCAATTGTCACTTTACAGAAACTCAAGCAATGAAAATAGAGGTAATGGCAATTGTCCTTACTAAAGGGCAATTGATCCAAAGGACACCTCTTTTTGTAGGTAATAATCATGCTTATTGGAAAAAGAGAATGGAAATGTTTATTCTATCAGTGGATTTCGATGTATGGAGTATAATATTATATGGTCCTTATGTCCCTTGTAAGGAAGTAGATAGCAAAATAGTAATCAAAATTAGACATGAGTGGAATGATAAGGATAAGAAATTGATTAAAATCAATTGCAAGACATATAATACCTTTCTTTATGCTTTAAGAGCTAATGAGTTTAATAAAGTGTCAATGTGTGAAAGTGCCAAGTAAATTTGGGATACCTTAGAAACCACTTATGATGGCACCAATTAAGTCAAGGACTGTAAGATTGGATTTCTTATTCATGACTATAAGCTTTCTAAAATGAAAGAAAATTAGTCTATAAATAAGATGTTTGAGAGGTTTACTAATATTGTTAGAGGTTTGAAAGTTTGAGGGAAGGACTTTCTAATGCCTAACTTGTGAAGAAAATTCTTTTTAGCTTACCCAAATCATGGAGACCCAAAGTAATAGCTATAGAAGAAGCTAAGGACCTCAACAACTTTAAGTTAGACAAGTTGATAAGATCTTTACTCACTTATGAAACAACACTTAAGCATGAAAAATGAAAGAGAAGAACATAGGAAAGATAAGGTCAAATAAAAAGGAGTAGCCCTTAAATCTATAGTTGATGAGGAAAAGAGAAACATTTAGTGTGAGAGTGAAAATGAAGAAGACGTGTCAATGCTAACTAGGAAATTTAATAGGTATATGAAGAAAAATTTTAAAGCTAGAAAACCTAGAAGAAGGGATGTGTCTAAGGAAAAACATACAACAAATTACTTGATATGTTTTGATTGTAAAAAGCTCAGTCACACATAATATGAATGTCCTAACAACAACTTGAGGAACACTTTAAGAAGATTGAAGAAGAAAAGGATGATAGCAAGTTTGAGCTATAATGATGACTTTCAAGATAAAGAGGACAATGAAGTTGCAAACCTTTGTCCTATTGGCACTTGATAATTGCAACACACTAAAAGGATCACCATATATCGAGCCTCCATATTTCATGGTGAAGACTTTCATGTTTGGAGAAATCGAATGAGGCACTTTATAATTTCAATTGATTATCAAACATGGAAGCAAATTGAAGATGGTCCATACAAAATAGAGAAAGACATGGAAAATTGAAATTCACATGATCTTGATTTGATTGAATTCAATGCCAAAGCCACGCAAACAATTTGTAATGCTCTTGGAGAAAGGTAAACAATGAAGATCAAAATAGAGGAAATACCAAGGAGATATAGGAAAAGCTAGAAGAGTTATATGGGCAACCACTGGAAAGAGAACTAGAAGAAGATGATTTCCTGGATGAAAACTCATCAAGTGATGATGAAGAGAATTTCAAATTTTGAACTTTAAGACTAAACTATGAGGTAGGCTTTTCTTCTCATGAACCATATATTCTTACAGATAGTGAATGGGAAAATATGTTTGAAAACCTAACTCTCACATATCAAGATATAAGTTTAAGTCAAAAAGAAGAAATTTCATATCTTATACATGAAAACGAATCATTGATGGGATAAAATAATCAATTGAAAATCAATGTTGAAATACTGCAAAGAAATTATGATCAATTAAAAGAAGAAAATATGAAATTAAAAAGAATCATTAAAGGAAAAGAAAGATAAAAAGTTTGGAGTAGGAATTCTTTTGATCTAATAAATGCCTACTACAGTTCTTGTTCAACTCACTATCTTGCGTGCATGTTTGTTGAGACTAACCCTCATGGATCCAAAGTAATTTGGATACCACATGTTAAGTGAAAATAAGTTTTGAAGGTGTAAAACCCAAGGAAGAACAAACTCAAGGTTGAACATCAAATGCAAAATGGGTGATATTTACTTTCTTTCTCTTTTAATTTTTGAAGAATGCTTGATTGATGAAAGTTGATTCATTGTGAGTTTCTTGTTTGAACATTGGGTCTTATTCATGTCACATTTGCTTGGAAATATTCATGATTGAGTGCTAATTTTACAAAGTTCTTGATTCCAAGGTATGTGAGCATGAGATGCATTTAAACTTGAACACAAATGATTTAATAAAGATGATATGATAATGACATAAGCAAATTTGATAACTTGCTCTCACACTCATTTTTGTAGTCTAAATAAGGAAATTAAGCCTAAAAGTGAATATTTTAATTTCCTTGTGTCTAAAACTTGTTAACCTTTTGAACAACCTTGTTTTTGAATTAAATGTATAAGTTTAAAATGGTTAAACTTGAGCATAAAATTGTTTGACAACTTGAATTGAATTCTTCAATATGGGCTTACATTGATGCATAGCTTGAACAAGTTGTCACTGAAATTCTATTATTACTTGTTTTTGTTAAAATGAATGCATGAGTAAATGCTTGAATTCATTAATCTTGTCTACCTAAATTGAATTATCATTCATTGAGAATTCAAATATTTAAATGCTTAGTCTAGAATACATTCTTGAAATGCTTAAACATTGTTTTGTTGCCTAATCATATGGAATTGATTATAATGAACAAATTGAACTTCACGAAAAATAATTTTAGTTCATCTATCATTATGGCAATGTCACATGCCTACATGATATCTCATCTTGCTTGACCTTAAAACTTAAAGTCTATAACTTGACTTGAGTTATGATCTTGAGTGACAAATTTAAAGTGTCAAGTTAGATCATAATATATTTTAGTGACATAGTTGAAATATTTTGAACATGCATTTAAATGTTAACTATGTCTTCTATGAGCCTTGTAACAACCTCCTTCCCGATCGTTAGCAGCGTCTGAGACTTGCAAGTAAACCCACCAAATCCCAAACAAGCCTTAGTTGAGATTCCTGTTAGTTAGTTCGGACATCTAAATGTGTATACAAGTCAACTTGAATTTTTATTACAACGTTCTACTCACGACTTTCATTAAAAATTTTGTTGACTAGTAAGATTACCATCATTTACTTAAACCGAATAAATAGCTATATTAATATGTAGCTACTAGATGATAATATCCAAATCTAATAAACTTCAAGACCAATTCAACACACTTAACATTCATTACACAACCTTAAGGTTTTTAGCAATACAATCTAATAAACTAATAATTTTAATAAGTCTAACTATTTTACATAACATGACTCCTATGCAGCGGAGCGACTCAGATTGGAAGTCTAGGAGATCGAGAGGTAAAAGCTATTTATTTGCCTTTATCAGCTTGACCTCGCCTAATTGGAGGTGAAACTACAGATGCTATTACGAATGCTGGTTGAACAAACCCATGTCTAGTTCCTTGTGATCTCATATCATAGGGGTAGTCCCTTGACATATGTCCCACTAGACCATAAGTAAAGCATACATCATACATCTAGGCACATGGCCCTACATGTGTAGTACCACAACATGCACAATAAGGACTCCTTTGGCCCATCTATCGACTATTAGGGCTAGTCATTTCATTGCTAGGTCCTCGACACTTATTTGCTCTAGAAAAATTTTCACAACTAGGGAACTACTAAACTAGGGGTTTCTCCTTTACCCTTGAGACCCAATTCACACTTCTCCTCTATTCTACATCGTAGCCTTTTGACCAAGTTGACTTGACCTTCCAAAAGTAATTTCTCAATTAGTGTTCCTTTGACTTATCTGCCCTTTAGTCCTAGTTCTTATAGTACTTTCACGAAGTGCTCTTGCCTCTATACTATGACCCTATATTAATCAAGCACAATCCATTGCATAAGAATATGAATCAAACCTCTATGGAGCAATAGCTCTAAAAAAAAAGTCAAACAGTCCAACCACAAACTGATTTACTATCATTTCTTCAGAAGAGACAAGGTATGGAGCGTATCTAGAAAATTGCGTAAACTGCACATCATGCTCAATACCATCATCCCAGGTGTTTGATTCAAGGCCTTAAACTCCCTGGCCTAGCCGCTTGCACACTATGAGGCATAAATCTATCCATAAAGGGTTTATCAAATTCCTTTCAACCAAGTGGATCAGCGTCAATAGGTGTACCCCATATGTATGATGTAATCCACTGTTCTGCTACATCCTCAAGACGAAAACTAGCCAATGTTATTGATCTCATACTTGAAACTCCTAAAGCGTGACAAATCTTTTCCATGGTATCCAAAAATCTATGTGGGTCCTCTCCCATGGTGGAACCAATGAATGATGGAGGTTTTCGCTTCATAAATGCAGACAATGAAACTGATTCATCTCTTTCATTATTATTCGAATCTTCTTTATTCTCCTTATCAAGCCCTTCCTCATTTGTCATATTCGTATTTGGGTTATAATCTAAATCTTGTGAACTTGAATCCATATTCTCTTCAATCACTCCAACATAGTGCCAAGTAAATTCTGTAAACTATTAGGTCAAAATTTTCAATCCGGCAGCTAGTTCATCCAAAGTAGCGCCCTCTAACGTAAATCCACTAGGCCTAGTGCTATTCGTACTAACACTCCTTAGATTGCTTGAGCTAAAATCACTTGAACGTCAGGAACTCCTCCTCCCTTTTGCCCTAGTACGGCCCTGACTTCAAGACACAAAAACCCATAATCACTCATCAGTCTCTTTGGGCGTGTCTGGCTCACTTGCAGCCCTCAAAGATGCTCAAGTTTGAGGTAGCATCTCAAACCTGGACATTGGCAATCAATTCTCATTATTTAGTCATCAAATATAATTACGCAAGGTAGTTGTCTAAGATGTATAAAGAAGTCCACGTAGCCTCTTGCTTATAATCAGTGCTACAGTCACTAGCTATAAGTAAAACTCTACATTAACCTCACTACTCTACTGCCTGACTCAAGAATTTTTAGGACTTGACTAAACCTAGGGCTCTGATACCAATTTTCTAATGACCTTCTTCTTGATCGTTACCAGTGTTTGAGACTTGCGAGTAAACCCACCAAATCTTGAACAAGCCTTAGTTAAGATTGTGGTTAGTTAGTATAGACATCTTAATACGTGTATGAGTCGATTTGAATTTTTATTATAACGTTCTACTCGTGATGTTCATTAAAAATTTTGCCAACTAGTAAAATTGCCATCATTTACTTAAATCGAATAAACAGCTATAATTAATACGTAGCTACTAGATAAATTTATCCAAATCTAGTAAACTTCAAGATTAATTCAACGCACTTAACATTCATTACACAACCTTAAGGTTTTTAGCGATACAATCCGATAAATTAATAATTTTAATAAGTCTAACTGTTTTACATAACATAACCCCTACGCAGTGGAGCGACTCGAGGTGGAAGTCTAAGAGATGCCATTACCTACGTCGCAGCGAATCAAAATATGCTGGGGCAATACATTTGAGCTGATCATTTATCTGCAAAAGGAAGATAAAGGGGGTGAGTCTCATATACTCAGTGATCATCGGCTCCGTAAGCAGGGCGTAGATGGGAAACAAGCCAAGGACAGAAGATTTAAGTATTAAAAATATAAGAATATATGTAAACAATTTAACTCAAAAGGGAGATTTGTACCTTACATGTAAAACCGAGAATTTTAATGCAAGGTAATTATTTTAAACAATATATCAAAGCCAGTGCAAGTAAAGATTTCGACCATCAAAATCATACAAGAACTTTACTTAAATCAAATTAGTATAAACATGCATGCTCCCATAAAATTAAACATTACTAAATCTTATACACAATTTCGTAAATCTTCTCGTCCTCGAGGAATTTAAATACAAATCACTGAATAAACAACAGAGTTGTCGAACAACTTGTAATTCTCACCATGCAAAAGAATTTGTATTTGAAAACCCAAAAAGATACCACTCTCGAGTAGGTATTCGTAATAATCAACTCATGGACCCATTTCTACGTAATAACAATCAGGGAAGTACCCTTCTACTGGATTCCCACAGCTATAGTAGTTTCAATGATGTTGACCGACATCGGAGAAATAAGGTGATTGTAACTACATATAACAACTTGTAGCCTAGCTACGTATATACATCACAGACCATGGCCCCAGCCACGTCTAACAGCCCATCGGCGACCCAAAGGTTCTCTAGCTAAAGTTCATTTATGCACAAAGGTCACACTATCCAGATGTAAGAGTAGGCTTACTCTCGAATCTCGGGGTTTGACAAAACCATTTAAAAGCAAATTGGGTTCTCCAAAGCTCATTTTAAAACTAGTTCCAAAATATTAATCATGGTAACATGATAAACTTGTTTGTAAGACTTTATAATGTAAAACCTTTGCATTAAATTTAAATATCAAATTAGTATGGCAAATATACGTAATTTATTCATGAATGCGCATCGCACAAACCAATAAGGCACATTTTGACATAAATTGTGGTAAAAAGCTTGTTTCCCTATTTCTAAAACTCTTCATGTATGTAGTTAATATATACATATATACCAAACCTTTCTCAAAGCATGGCATTCACAAGTCCAACATTCTACCAATTCATACTATCCACAAATTACATTTTAAGTAAATTGACACGTTTATTAAACATATATTGATATATAGTTATGGAAATTTTGAAATAGACACCCCTTACTCACCTTACAATAGCGGGACACTACCTCGCTATCGATTTGGGTGCGTATCTAGCTAATTCTTCTTGTCGGTCACCCGTTATCTCCTCCAGTACACCACCACGGCAAACGTTCCTCACTTACACACTTCCTCACAACAATTCAAACTCAATATACTTAATTATACACATGTACTGTAGCATTTTGATCAATGAATCCTTAACCTAATTTCATATTTTTCATCAACATTAGTCACAATCATTTAACATGTAATCCTCATACTTTCAACCAACCATAGCCAACACAACACAATGTACTCACATTGCATTCTTACCTTTCAGTTTTAGCTTGAATTCCACATATAGTTCACAATTTCCCCACATCCTCGGTCACCATTGCTGCCTCAAGCATAAGCACTTAATACACATCCCATTTCTCTTTTCTACTTGTGATTTCGAGATTAAAACATTTACCCATTACTTATCTAACTCAAAATCAACATGCATTCCAAGATCGACCTACATGTATGCATCTAGTTCTTGAATCCTTGAAAATTCTTGCTACTACAAACAAAATCCCACATTATAA